>NC_140171.1:127349729-127352229 GCF_963971535.1 Notolepis coatsorum
ACGTGAGAACAATGCAACAGACAACTAAAGAAAGGAAATAAATCCAAAACACAAACCTTCAAAATCAGAGATAATTCCTTCCAAGTGTGGATTGAGCCCAGATGATTCAGACATCTTTTTAAAGTTATGTTGTATGTTTTTTTGTTTTAGTTTTTTTTTAGATACAAGGCCTATGTTGAAGATACACAACAATTAGTTGATTTATATACAAAGTCTAAATGAGGAAATCAATGGGGGAGAAAAATACTTTCTTAAAGGAGCATCGTCTTCTCACTGGCTTCCTCCTGCTTCCTTCACTACATCGCTGCCTGCAGACCTCAGAGAGTGAGAGGCAACAGTCCCCTGACATCCCCTCCCCTTAGCAAGAGACTACTCCCTCTTTCCCCTGTTCCCTCCCTTTCTGCTGTGCATGTGTGTGTGTGTGTGTGTGTGTGTGTGTGTGTGTGTGTGTGTGTGTGTGTGTGTGTGTGTGTCTGTGTGTGTGTGTGTGTGTGTGTGTGTGTGTGTGTGTGTGTGCGTGTGTGCGTGTGCGCGTGCGTGTATCTGAAGATCAGAGAGAGGTACTCCTCCTCGATATAGAATTGGCAAATTCCTTCTTGACAAACTGGTCAAGTATCAGCTCTTGGCTGTGCATAACAGTATCAAAGGCCTTGGCTCTAATTGCAGGGGAGATATCTTGATTTAGTTATAATATATGTGTTATACATGCTATATATCCCTTGGATGTGTTCACAAACTTTTCTTTGTTGGCTTGAGGATTGCAGGCCTGTTTGAGGAAAATGTCCTCTGAACTAGCAAGGTTCCTTTCAAGCTGCTGTAAATGTTACCGTGTGCCGGTGTGACAAGGCTTGTTGGTATAGATGTCCTTTGAGGATATTGAACCTCTTTGCATGTGTGGTTTGATCTGTTGGATTTTCAAGTACAGCATTTCAAATGTTTATGTATTTTTTTTTTACTCTGGCATGTGTATGTGGACACACACGCACATGCACGCACGCACGCACACACACACACACACACACACACACACATACACACATACACACACACACACACACACACACACACACACACACACACACACATCCTATCATACACATACAGAGCTTATTCCACCTAAGAGGTCCTCAGTTCTAATTTCCTCATAGCCCCTGAGTTCCTCTGACAGCGACCGGGGACACAATGCCACACAGTCACTTTAACCGAGTTAACCTGCAATCAGGCAAAACTCCCCCATTGCATCTGCTCCAATGGCCTTCAGAAGGGCAGCCTCGTTCCACACAGGCCAGTATGAGCTGGCTTCCACTCACGGCTGTCATAGCTACAGAGTCTGTCTCTGTATTAAGTAAACAGGTTCTACAAACGAAAGCTTGTGTTAATTAAAGGGCAGTGCTAGACTAAGACTCCCTAGATGTACCACTGAACGGCACAGGAAGTCCGTCATTCCGACAGCCATCAGACTTTATAATGCATCACTGCATCACTGAGCACAGGGTGACAGTACTACCTTCCTGGACTTTTACATTTACAAATTTACACTTGTATACTGTATATTTCTGTATATTTTTTACTGTGTATTTTATATTAGAATGTGACATAGGAAATGTATATCCCGGACCGTATTTTATTCCTAGGCTTATTTTATTCTTATTCGTGACTTTTGTTTTTGTCTATCCAAATGTCTACTGTTTACTGTGAGCGATTTGTAGTGCCAAATTTCCCTCAGGATGAATAAAGTATTTCTATTCTATTCTATTCTATTCCATTCTATTCTAGTAACTTCTCCGGTAGCCAGCTATAGCCTGTGTGACAGAAGAGCTGAACATTCTAGGGATGCTCGATATTGGCTTTTTTACCGATACCGATATACCGATATTGTCCAACTCTTAATTTCCGATACCGATATCAACCGATATCAACCGATACCGATATATGCAGGGTTCCCCCCCCCCCCCAAAAAACGTAATAATTTCAGGTAATTAACATTACATATCTCTTGTCGTGTAATTAACACAACATTATGCATACTTTGACAATAAATCAAATAATAATTAGTTCTTACTTGCTTGCCTGGGTAAATAAAGGTTAAATAAATGTAAAAAATAAAAAAATAAATTATTATTATTATAATTTTTTTAAACCGATACCGATATTTTCCGATATCACATTTTTATGCCAATATCGGTAGGCCGATAATATCGGACATCCTAAAGATTAGGTTCCATGAGGAACTTGGGCAGGCAGAGCGAGAGTCACGCACCAACTCGTCCCCCATGACACGGTGTTGTCAGGACAGGAAGTTGAGGTTGCAGGGAAAGCTAATAACAGCACTGGGGTGAGTTTGTGACAAGTCGACTTTTGATGTAGTGGGAATGGTTGTATTTCCTGGCCTTGAAGCCGCTATAGTTTAGCAACTGCCATTTGCTAAACTGCCACCACATTTTTATTTGATGCGAAAATAAATAAATGGATTTTTGTATATGAGTGAATCAATGAATAT
>NC_140171.1:127354729-127382229 GCF_963971535.1 Notolepis coatsorum
GCTCATGTGTGCGTGGTTTCAGTGTCTATCAAAGTGTGAGCTCATGTGTGCGTGGTTTCAGTGTCTATCTAAGTGTGAGCTCATGTGTGCGTGGTTTCAGTGTCTATCTAAGTGTGAGCTCATGTGTGCGTGGTTTCAGTGTCTATCTAATTGTGAGCTCATGTGTGTGTGGTGTCCATCTAAAAGAAAGTTTTTAAATCTGATTCATCTGACCTTTAGAACCAGACAGCATGACAACATGACACTTCTAACGGTTAGTGGAATGAAGTCACTAATCCAAGTTTCAATAAGACCTTGTCATTAGATAGATGAAATTAAACATGATAATGAATCAGTGCTCTAGAGTCTAGACAGAGTAGAAAAGGGAGGAGATGGGGGAAAAAAAGGCTAGAGACAGAGAGATAGATGAGTGCTATAACATATTGTTCAAGAGTGTATGGGCGGGGGCGGCTAAGTGGCACAGTGGGCAAGGCGCTCGCCACTAGTGCAGGAGATGCTGGGTTCGAGCCCAGCTCTCGGCATTGCTACCAGCTTGGCTGGTTGTTCATACTAACACAATTGGCAGTGTTAAGGGTGGGAAAGCTGGTGGGTGGGTCCTGGTCATTGTAAACAGCGACTCCTACAGTTCGGTCTGGGCGCCTGCTCAGCGAGGAAAGGATCTAAGGGGGGTAGTGTGATCCTTCCACACGTTACACCCTCTCAGTGAGAGTCCGCGCTGCCAGGTGAAAAGAAGCGGTTTATTGGCTACACATGTGTCGGAGGAAGATAGCCTCCACTCTCCCAGACCGACCGTAGGGGGTAGGTGCGCAGCGACCAGGAAGGGGATTGGGAATTGGCATAACGACTAACATTGGGATGGGAGAAAAACTGAGGAAAAAGGAGGGGGGAAAAGAGTGTATGGGCGGGCGCTAGGGCTGAATTATCGCAATATATTTTAATAATCGATACCAAAAAAATATATATATCGAAAAAAAAATATGTGTTCCATTATAGACTCACAGGAATTGTGTAAAATAGCCCAAATAGTGAAAGGAATAGCTAACCTTGGGACCTTTAAACAATATGTTATAGCACACTATCTCTGTCTTTATCCTTTTTTTTTTTACCTCTTCCTCTTTCTCATTTCACCAAATATTAGGGGAGGGGGTAGCACTTTATAATAACACCCTGTTATAATACATTTATAAGGTATTTGTAGATAATGAACTAATCATGAACAAATCATTTATATACATTCGTAAATTATTATTAAATCATTTATAACTATATTTGTATAACATTTACAAATTAGTTCTACATTATTTATAACTCATTATCAACATTGTTTGTACTTGATTTGTTCATCATTAAATAATGTTGTTTAATGTGTAGTAACACATTTGTAGATGCTTTGAAAAATGGATATGAAAAAACGACTATACTGTACCTCCATTTATTTGTTCATGTTCAACAAATGATTTGTTAAGACATTCATAAAACATCTATAAATCATTTGCAGATGCTATTGTGTGCCCTAATCTGAAGTGAAGCCTATTCATCATTAACAAATGTCTAATACAGTTAATTATTTGTTTACTTTTTCATCACCTGTTACAAATGTTGTAGACAGCTTTCGGATAGACCCTTCTTTGTGACATCAAACA
Organism: Notolepis coatsorum; assembly: GCF_963971535.1. Taxonomy (NCBI): domain Eukaryota; kingdom Metazoa; phylum Chordata; class Actinopteri; order Aulopiformes; family Paralepididae; genus Notolepis; species Notolepis coatsorum. The sequence continues at coordinate 127,356,373 of NC_140171.1, forward strand.
GTGACAGAATTAGGACTATAGATAAATGCAATTTTATTAACATATAAAATACATGTGCATGACTGGACTATTGAACTCCCTCCTCACTGGCATCACCTCCCGCTCCCTCCATGAACTGCAAATGGTCCAAAACTCAGCCGCCCGCCTCCTCACTAACACCCGGTCCCGTGAACACATCACTCCTGTCCTCCACTCTCTCCACTGGCTCCCGATCAAACACTGCATAAACTTTAAAACACGACTCCTCACCTTCAAAGCCCTTCACAGCCTGGCCCCCCCCTACCTGACTGATCTCCTTCTTCCCTACCGCCCCACCCGTTCCCTCCGGTCCTCCTCCACTGCCTCCCTCACTGTCCCGACATCCAAACTCAAAAACTTTGGTGATCGGGCCTTCTCTCGCACTGCACCCCGACTCTGGAACTCCCTCCCTCAGTCCATCAGAGACTCCCCTACACTCTCCACCTTCAAAGCTCGCCTCAAAACCCACCTGTTGTCCCTTGCCTTCAACCCCCCCCCTCCAACCTGATTGATGTCTGTCTCCTGTCTTTTTGTGCTATCATGCTGTCTTCCCTGTTCCCCCCATGGTCTCATGTTCCTTTTGTTTTTGTTTCTTTGTTGTTTCTTTGTTTTTTGTTTCTTTGTTTTTTGTTTCTTTGTTTTTGTTTCTTTGTTTTTACTTTGCTCCCGACTATTGTCAGCGACTTCGGGTCATTGAGAAGCGCTATATAAATTAAATGAATTATTATTATTATTAAGTCTCACGCGAGTGAGACTTGACTTCACGTGTGTTGCCGTCTGTTTGAATAGAAGCACGATACATGCAGAACCAAGTTATCCGTGCTGCTCCTGCCCCACGCTTTTAATAAGGTATGAGCAGGGCCCTATTCCCCGTACCTGGTTCAACTAAGTCGATCAAGAGTCCCATTATCCAGATTCAGTTAACCCGATGTTTGAAGCCGGGATTTTCCTGTTCCTCGAAGGTGGATTCAGTCTCGTTAACTCGATCCAGACTTGAGACCCAGGATAAGTGCGCGCGGCCGCTTCAGTTGAAAAGCCAGCACTTATCGATAGCAGAGATCCTGATTTTCTAACGGCATTGATTGATTAATTGATTTAAAACTTTATTATCAGATTGCAGTACGGCTCAATCGCCTCGCCGACAAGTTAAATGCGTTATCTATAGGCTAATTTTAAGTCCCTCATTACCTCAATCAATCAGATTATATTTCTTTAAACTTGCCTGCTGGCAGTAGGTTTATGGATTGAATAATCAAATGAGATCTTGCTAGCGAAAATAATTAGTTAAACTGTTATACAGAATAACGATACGGCTCTCTTACCCATTGATTGATGTATGGTGGATGTTTTACTTATCTGCACTGTGGTGTAACGGGTTCTTCTTTTGACTTTCACGCAGACGACCGGGGTTCGAATCCTAGTCTTTTCCTTCTTTTTGCAATGTAGGAATAATTCAATTTGGTGCACGTTGAGAGCTATATAAAGAATGACATCCTCAATGCATGTAGATTTATAATATTTTAACTTAAAACTAGGCTACTTTTGCGTATAATCATTAATATTATATTCCAAAAGATTATATTGGAAACGCGGGGTCTCGAACTCGGGTCGCCCGGTTGCCAGGATAGAGCACTACCGCTGCGCCACTGTGCCAGACGGGATAGATTCATTGTTTATACATTAATGAACGAGAGACCCGTGTTTAGAATATTTTTTCTTTTGAATTAAGTTTTATCTCTTTATTCTCAAATGCATTAATGTGACGTCAACGGCTCATTCAATTTCTCAAATCCGTCAAACAGCGCATCTCATCAGACATTTTAATCCCAGTTACAATATCACACAAAAACCACAATCCCCGCATAGACACTTCAATTTTATGCTTGAATGAAACACAATCCGGCGCTCCGTTAAGCAAATCTACAGCGGAGATTAATATATGAAACTAATCAGAGCCAAACGGCCGATAGGTTTCATTCATTAAAAATATCCCCGCGGGATTCACATTTGCAATGCGCCGTTATTAAAATAATCACATGCAGCGTGTAGCGCGACTCCGAGCGCCGTATATGACGTGCATTATTTTATTTAGGACAAAGTAAATCTATAGGCTGAATATGATTTATTATCAGCATTTAGTTCTATTATTATACATTTCAGAAGCCCCCTCTAGGAAAACGAAGCACAGAAACATAATTCAGAATGGTATAATGGGATCTAGACTGTGAGAAATATTTCAGGAAGCGAGCTGGCATTTATTTGCGGGGGCGTGGCCATGGTTCATCCGGCTAACTGAACTTAACCCTGCTCCCGACCAGGCTCAAACTTTTTGATCTGTTGTCATGGTGATTTGGACAATCGCGCGTCGGGGAACAGAAAGGTCCGGCTTAAGTCAGGCTTGACCGAAAATTATCCGGCTAACTCAGTTATCCAGGTACGGGGAACGGGGCCCAGGTTAAACACCTTTTTTGTTGGTAAATCTATTCCATCATTTCTGACCTACAAACAACTCTTATATGTTGTGTAGACGTACTTGCAGTGATGGGCAGTAGCTAGCTACAAGTAGCGACGCTACATAGCTTAACTACAATTCTCAGTAGCGTGCTGGTAGCGTCGCTACTTTTTAACCAGGGTAGCAGTCTCTGTAGCGGAGCTATTTATAGAACGAAGTAGTGACGTAGCGACGAGAAACGTTACACGCTACTTTCGGGAGAAACAGTCTCGACTAGAAGATCAAGAGGAGAAAAAAAAACTCCCCGTAAAAAACCCACTATGATTGGTTGGTTGGTTTAGATATGAGTATGACGACTCACGATTGGGTATGGTAGGCCAAAACATTACGGGTAGGCCAATCAGAGGCAGGATAGGGCGGGACTCCAGCCGCAAAGCAGGAAGTGAAAATCAAAACACAGACGTACTGAATGAATGCAATTTAACGGATTACATGAACCAGTCCGCGCAAAATGGCAGAGGGGTTCGATGGCATTGATGAAGATGATGATGTCAATAACAACAATGCCTCTCCATGGCCCTATCTGGGACACATTTATGAGTTTGACTGAAAAAACGGCTAAAACATATGCTGCTCTCAACACGTCCGCTGCTCTCAACACGTCCAGGGCCCTGTTTCTTGTACCTGGATAACTGAGTTAGCCGGATAACTTTAGCTGGATAACTGGGTTAGCCGGACTTTCCGGTTTCATGTACGTGGATTTTCCAAATCACCATGACAACATATCCAAAAGTTTGAGCCTGGTCGAAAGCAGAGTTCAAGTTCAAGTTAGCCTGAACTATCGCCACGCCCCCGCAAAGAAGTGACAGCCCGTTTCCTGAAACTATTCCCACAGTCTACGATCTGCATTATACCATTCTGAATTACGTTTTTGTGCTCCATTCTTCCAGAGGGGGCTTTTGAAATGTAAAATAGACCCAAAATGCTGATATTAAATTCACTTTGTCCTAAATAATGCACGTTATATATACCGTGGCGACGGTGGCGCTCGCTCGTGCGATGTACACATGATGTGGTTATTTTAATTGTAACTGGGATTAAGATGTCTGATGAGATGCGCTGTTTGACGGATTTGAGAAATTGAATGAGCCGTTGACGTCACATTAATGAATGAGGATAAAGAGATAAACTTCATTCAAAACAAAGGATATTCTAAACACGGGTCTCTCGTTCATTAATGTATAAACAATGAATTTATCCCATCTGGCCCAGTGGCCCAGCGGTAGTGCTCAAGCCTGCCAATCCAGCGACCGGGGTTCAAATCCCGGTGTTTCCAATATGATTTTTTTGAATATAATATTAATGATTATACGCCAAAGTAGCCTGGTTTTAAGTTAAAATATTATAAATCTACATGCATTGAGGATGTCATTCTTTATATAGCTCTCAACGTGCACCAAATTGAATTATTCCTATATTGCAAAAAGAAGGAAAAGACTAGGGTCTTGAACCCCGGTCGTCCGTGTGAAAGTCAAAAGAAGAACCCGTTACACCACAGAGAAGATAAGTAAAAGATTGACTATACATCATTCAATGGGTAAGAGAGCCGTATCGTAATTCTGTATAACAGTTAACTAATAATTTTCGCTAGCAAGATCTCATTTGATTATTCAATCCAGCAGGCAAGTTTAAAGAAATATAATCTGATTGATTGAGGTAATGAGGGACTTAGAATTAGCCTATAGATAACGCATTTAACTTGTCGGCGAGGCGATTGAGCCGTATTGCAATCTGTCAATAAAGTCTTAAATCAATTAATCAATCAATGCCGTTGAGAATCAGGATCTCTGCCATCGATACGTGCTGGCTTTTCACCTAAAACGGCCGCGCGCATTTAGCCTGACTTGCAAGTCTGGCTTGAGTTAACGAGACTGAATCCACCTTTGTGAAACAGGAAAATCCCGGCTTCGAACATCGGGTTAACTGAAGCTGGATAATGGACATCTTGATCGACTTAGTTGAACCACGTACATGAAACAGGGCCCAGCACTAACTTGAGAACACATTCAGGTGAGCTGATGAAAATCAACTGTTCCCAAACAGCACACAAGTCAGTACACTTTTTGTCAACAGCTTTAACTAACAGATAGCTGCTATCATGATGATGTTTCACTGTAGGCAGAAAATGAACAATATTATGGGGGTGGAGAAAAGAAAAAAAGAGGGAAAAGCACTGGTTCTCAACCTGTGGGACAGGACCCCCAGGGGGGGTCCCCACATGATTTTGGGGCCATGGAATGTTTTGTGAGTTACATATTTAAATACATTTGGTCATTTAGCCGACACTTTCATTCAAAGCAACTTACAAATTGTGTACAACAAGTCAGCAGGAGTGGTATATATCTAGCAGCCAAGGATAAGTAGTATTGTTTGTCAGTGTCAAGCTTGAGTGTTATACTCTGAGTACATACTGGAGTAGTATAGACATATTAGCATAGTTGGTAGTAGTATATACATGGTAGCATAATACTAGTAAAATGAAGTAAAACAGTTACAATTCAGATATTGAAGAAGTGTGTTTTTGGTTGATAAAGTGGGCAGGTTTCAGAAGATGCAGAGTTTAGGGATAAATAATACATAAAGATAGAATAGAAAAGAAAAAGACCATTACTGCATCAAAAGTAATCAACAAACTATACTATAAAAACTGATAAAACCAAATGGTCTCTTTCTTTTCTTTTGTAGAGGCTGCACCCAGCTAAACTTGCCTTCCTGGATTTTGTACATAATACAAGTTCATGTTAAAAGGATGACACAAAAAGCCAGACCGAGGGCTTGTTTCAGTTTTATAATAAACAATCAAACTGAGAATTTTTTTTCCTGCCTATTTGTTTGGTGGAAATTTGATCACGAAGTAAAAAAATTAATAAAAAAAAAGTAGTGCCGATGTAGCTAGCTATTTTTGCCATGTTCTTGTAGTGTAGCTTGCTACATTTCTCTGGGGATAGCTTCCATTGTAGTTGAGCTATATTTAATCGAGAGTAACTTGTAGTGTAGCTTGCTACATTTTCCAAGTAGCTTGCCCATCACTGCGTACTTGATGTGGTGGGCGCTAAAATTACATTTGTTCCTAATGTGTGCTCAGTGCTCAGTATATTGCGGTATGTGATGATGACACGACACACAAGAGTAATAATTATTTAGGCTGTATCGGCGCCTATACAGTCTGAAAATACAAATAATTATTACCCTTGTGTTCATCACATACATATAATTAACTGTATTAGACATTTGTTAATGATGAATAGGCTTCACAATGTACAAATGTGTTACTACACATTAAACAACATTATTTAATGATGAACAAATCAAGTGTAACAATGTTGATAATGAGTTATAAATAATGTAGAACTAATCTGTAAATCTTATACAAATATAGTTATAAATGATTTAATAATAATTTATGAATGTATATAAATGGTTTGTTCATGATTAGTTCATTATCCACTAATGCGTTATAAATACTTTGTAAATGTTATACAAATATACTTATAAATGATTTAATAATCATTTATGAATGTATATAAATGGTTTGTTCATGATTAGTTCATTATCTACAAATACCTTATAAATGTATTATAACAGGGTGTTATTATAAAGTGCTACCGGGGAGGGACTAAGAAAAAAGAGTGGTCTAGGTTTGAAATAGCTGGCTCAGATTATGCTTGATTAGCACTAGCCACATTTTGACTCAATACATTACATGTGTACTGTGAAGGGTCTGAACTTCATGTCTGATCTTGCATGCTCTGACACTGGTCATTATAGTGATGGCCTCCTCTCATTGACGAGTGCTACATCTACACACACACACAGACACACAGACACACACACACAGACTTATTCCCATCACTTATAGCATCTAATGCAGCCATCTGTGAGAGAGAGTTGAAGAAGTTAAATATCCTAGAAATATGAATGACATCCTTGATCTATTTCAAGAGCACACATTTGAATCAGCTCTATCAGTAGCCTCATGCTGGTAGGTCTATAATGCTGGCAGGTCTATAATGCTGACAAGTCTATAAGGTGAACAGGTCTATAATACTGGCAGGTCTATAATACTGGCAGGTCTATAATGCAGGCAGGTATATGATGCTGGCAGGTCTATAATGCTGGCAGGTCTATAATGCAGGCAGGTCTATAATACTGGCAGGTCTATAATGCAGGCAGGTATATGATGCTGGCAGGTCTATAATGCTGGCAGGTCTATAATGCAGGCAGGTCTATAATACTGGCAGGTCTATAATGCAGGCAGGTATATGATGCTGGCAGGTCTATAATGCTGGCAGGTCTATAATGCTGGCAGGTAGGGATGCACGATAATTATCGGGCCGATATCAGCAATTATGACGTCATCCCGATAAACTCGATAACGTTATTGATAGCTCCGATAACATAATACATTTTTTGGTTAAAAGAAATCCGGTGTGGGTGGATTTGGATGAAGGGCGCTTGTTTTTATTATAGCCTCCTCCCGTTTTGCCAGTACTGTGGTAAAACTGATAGCGTGTGGTTTAGGAACAGGGAGTTTTTCACAAATCCAGCGCTCCCCTTCTTGGCTGTGACGTAGTCACGTTACATTCGGAGACAGACAGTCGATCTGCCAATTACGTCCCTCCGCTTGCACCCACCTCTTCTTCTTACCACCAATCAGAAGCTCTCGTTCGTTTATTTACCTCCGGATTGTCGGCCATTATTCTACTCGGAGCTATAACGTTAGCTGCTCCCCGCCAGCCACATTGACAAGTACCAGCGCTTATACATTACTGGCAAATGTCTTGTTGCACTTGTGGCAAAGAGCGTTGTCAGCATCGACTTTAGTAAAAATAGACCCAGACTTTTTTTGAGGAATTTAAACGTCGCAAACTAATCTTGTTGGCCGTTTTCTATCTCTCCTCCCTGGGTCTCTCTCTACCTGCGCGAGCCGAGCTCTTACACACACTCACACACACACACATACACACACACACACACACACACACACACACACGGGTGCTGTCGAGAGCAGAGCTGTGTGTGTGTGTGAGTGAGTGAGTGTGTGTAAGAGCACAGCCGGCTGGCTCGCGTAGGCAGAGAGAGACCCAGGGAGGAGAGATAGAAAACGGCCAACAAGATTAGTTTGCGACGTTTAAATTCCTCAAAAAAAAAACTCCATAATTTCTCGAGTACCGATAGCAGTACCGATGACGTCGGAGCTTATAAATAAAAAAAAAAAAAAAAAAAATGATTACAAAAATTATATTTATATATACATTTAAAAAAAATTATAATACAATAAATATCGGTTATTGATATCGGTTATCGGCTTGAGGAGCATAAAGATATCGGTATCGGTGTCAAAAAATCTATATCGTGCATCCCTACTGCAGGTCTATAATGCAGGCAGGTATATAATGCTGGCAGGTCTATAATGCTGGCAGGTCTATAATGCTGGCAAGTCTATAGTGCAGGCAGGTCTATAATGCTGAGAGACTCATAAGGTGTTAGGCACTGTGGGGCCTACATGGACATTATACAGGTCCAGTATCAGAACAGGTGCTTGAATATACTGCAGGTATTCAGCTCTGATCCCTAAAAATAGAATATCTCTAAAACTGCTGTGGTGACCTCAATATGTGACCTTGCCCGATCTGTTTCCTGTGTTGTTTAAGGAGATGGTCGAGGTATAGAGGCAGGTCAATAATATTACAAGAGGAATAAGGTGCATAATATATATATTAGTGCTGTCAATCGATTAAAATATTTAATCTGAATAATCGCATGATTGTCCATAGTTAACTCGTGATTAATCGCAAATTAATCGAATTTTTTATTAAAAAAAAATTGTATCTACCTTAAACGGATCTTTTTCAAGTTCCAAGTTTTAATACTCTTATCAACATGAGAGTCAACAAATGCTTGCTTTATGCAGGCATTTAACACAAAAGGATGACCCTCATGCATTGCAAATTTGCATCAAATTCAAAACAGAGTGATGCACAAAATAACTTAAAAGAAAATAATAATTTAAAACAATGAATAAAGTGTGCATGAAATAATAGGGGAAAGAAAACGTTAGGAACTTGTTACATTCACCCACACAAGGGCTGGGGACTCACCCCCCCGCCCCCCCCCTCTCTCTCTCACACACACTCTCCCAGCTCTCTTTCTCTTTTGCCCCTTCCTCATCTCTCTCACCCCCCCCTCTCTCTCTAACACACACACACACACACACACGCACGCACGCACACACACACACACACACACACACACACACACACACACACACACACACACACACACACACACACACACTCACACACACACACACACACACTCACACACACACTTTGAGTCAGAAACAAACATAGTATCAAGGAGAGTATCAATAATACACCTGAGTGAAGTCTAGTAAAAAAGATATATATATATATATATATATATATAAACTAAAAGGAGAAAACCTTCAAGGGAAAGAAGGGACCGCACACTCCACAGGACTCGTTTTTGCTTATTTATTGTTGCACAACGCGTTTCGCTATCGCTTCCTCAGGTGCTAGATAGCATCATGCTATAAGCTAGATAGCACCTGAGGAAGCGATAGCGAAACGCGTTGTGCAACAATAAATAAGCAAAAACGAGTCCTGTGGAGTGTGCGGTCCCTTCTTTCCCTTGAAGGTTTTCTCCTTTTAGTTTATTTATCTCTCTTGCGCTGACCTGCACCTCGAGTCGGGGTCCAACCAGATGTGCACGAGTCTTATCTAGTTTATATATATATATATATATATATATATATATATATATATATATATATATATATATATATATATATATATATTTCTAAAAAGTTAATCGTGAGTTAAAAAAAATAGTGGCGTTACTAGAATTGTGCGTTAATGCGTTAATACCGCATTAACTTTGACAGCCTTAATATATATATATTATGCACTTTATTCCTCTTGCCTTCTTTCACTGTTGCTGAACTTCACGGCTAATCTAATGTTCTAAATGAATAAAAATGTTGCGAATATTTGTTATTATTTTGGTTAAGTACCAAAAAAAGGTAGGCCTACTTTTGGGTATTTGATACAGAATTCCAGGAACTGGTACCGGTACGTATCGGTTCAAATGAACGGTACCCAACCTTAGTACATGTAAAAGCTTGAAAGTTGATAAAGAATACTGTGCCACAATTGACTTAAATAATGAATGCCAACTGTTTCCAAGGACTTGTTATAATCTAATTTTAAATAGAAATTAGTGTTTGAGTGTATTTTTTAGAAGCTTTGTGAAAATTAAGTGAATTATGTGTAAGTTAATATAAATGAGGCATGTTGAAAAAGTACTGCATCTACAGTACTCCTTAGCGAACTCACTCTTATAAGTGGTTAACGAAAACATAGTTTTCGCAAAATAAGTATCCTGCCATATCTTGCTCCCCTTCATAGATTTGCTCGTACGTCGGGTTGTGAGGCCGAGACATGACCATGATCACGATGTTATGCACCTGAGTCTCCTGAACACGTAGAGATAAACCCAGAGTCAATCGGACCTTCCTACGCTGAGCTATATGGTAACTTTTGCTAAAGTTATCATATAGCTCAGCGTAGGAAGGTCCGATCGACTCGGGGTCGGAGACTTATTTTGCGAAAACTCTGTTTTCGTTAACCACTAATAAGCTACAAAACCAAACTTATCATATAAAATACAATCCAGGGATATATAGGGATAAAAAAATCACATCTATAATTTGTCCACCCAAATGGTACCAAATCGTTTGTCATGTCATCCCAAAATAAATGAGTTTGAGCAGACCTGTTCATGGTGCTGAATCTTTGCATAGAAAGGGGCACATGTTCCGCCCATATTACCTCATTTAAATACCTGCAAATAGCACAGACGCACAGAGACACAATGCTGATGGCAACGCAGTTAGCACAGCATTTCACCCTTTGCGCAAGCTTTGTGAATAGCAAGGTGTGTTTTGGAGCTATTTGCACAGACATTGTGTCAGAAAAAGCAGCGCAATCCCTTTGTGAATTCGCCCCTCAGTGTTTTTCATTCCAAATTGACAGACCTTGAAGGCCTACTATAATCTACTTATAATCTCTGTCTAGATACAGTGTTGCACATGGGACGTGAGAAGCTGGCAGCGGCCTTGTTGCCTAGAAACACAAGAATGTGAACACCTCCACCTGCAGCGTCACATCCAACACTGAGATGGTGTACCGGTAGCACTGTTAAAGTGACCCCATAATTGATGCTTGTTTCCTTCATGTTGAATAATGGTACCTGTCAGAATTCCTCATTAACGCCCCAAAGGTGGTGCTTCCCTCGCTCCCGTGCCCAATCAGCTTCCTGTACTCTGTATCCTGTTCATTTTCTTTTTATTTATTTTTTTATTATGTTTTTGGTAGATTTGTATTGTTTTTTTTACTACCGGGCAGTCCGGTAGAGAAAGAGAGAGGGGAAGAACGGGAGACAGAGCGGGGGGGAAGACATTCTGCAAAGGACGCCGGGTCCGGGAATCGAACCCGGGTCGGCCGCTTCGCGACGCAGCACGTTACATGGTTCGCCACTTGGGCGCCCAAGCCGCCCATCCTGTTAATTTTTATAGGTCCCTCCCTCTCTTATCATTATTCAAGAGAAGTAATAATATGAGAAACAATGTGAGGTGGGAGGTAGGGGGTAGGGAGTGTTGACTCATACAGGATGTCCCGTACACTTCTTTCACGGAACACGGTGAAGCGTGACTTCCTTGATTTCCTTAGTGGAGGGTTCACATGGCTGTGTGTGTGTGTGTGTGTGTGTGTGTGTGTGTGTGTGTGTGTGTGTGTGTGTGTGTGTGTGTGTGTGTGTGTGTGTGTGTGTGTGTGTGTGTGTGTGTGTGTGTGTGTGTGTGTGTGTGTGTGTGTGTGTGTGTGTGTGTGTGTGTGTGTGTGTGTGTGTGTGTGTGTGTGTGTGTGTGACTGTTTGGGGCGGGTCCCCAACTATGGCACAGGATCCAAAATGGCTGGCGACTGTTTTGGGGCGGCTCCCCCAATGAGCAGATGAAGACTAAACAAAATTGAAGTAAATTCCCATGAAATGTAAAGATGGCCGCAACTGTCCAAATCATAATATTGCTTTGCGATCATTACTGTACACTGCTGTCCATAGTACAGTTTGGTCCTCAGTGGTTCTAAGCTATTATTTGCACAATATATATAGAACCTTTCACTGTTTGTGATCAATGATGACATTTTGGGATGAGCAGCATTTGGTTTCACTGAAGTCTATATGTCCAACGAGATGATGGGTTCATGCGCTCAGTTACCTTCACCTCGTAGAGTGCTTTCATCCAGAATGCCCCTGTAACCTCTCTCCCACAGGAGGACAGCAGAGTGCAATAACAGTCTCACCAGGTGTGCGAGAGAATGAAACACCAGAGGCCCTGACCCATCTCTAACGCTCACTGCAGAATGAGTGAATGAATGAATGAAAACTTTATTTAACAGATTGCAGAATGGGTACAATACAGTACGGCTCAATACACACAATTGTTAAGGGGATGCAGACCAGAGAAAGACGTTTGTCTTGTTTCCATCAGGGTCCCCCATTTTCAATTCATATAGACATTTATGACATACACAACATACATGACATGTATGGCATAGGGACATATAGGTATTTAGTACTGATACATTTGTGACATAAACGGTATTCAAATATACAGTACTGTTACCCCTAGATCCTGACAGAGTATATACATATGATGGGGAGGGGACTGTACATTAGGAGGTGGTGGGGGTTTTGGGCATTTACGGTGGCCAGTTTCTAATTGCAGCCTCCCGTAGGTGCTCTTTAAGAGCGGTTTTGAATGTGGGTAGGGATTCACATTCCTTTACAGCTTTGGGTAGGGCGTTCCACATTGATGTGGCATAATTGCAAAACGTATTTAGTCCCTTGTTTGAGCCGAATCTGGGTTTAACATGATTTGTTGAGCTTCCTCTGGTGTAGTGGTTGTGGTATTCACTGACCGTTGGGAAGTATTTTGACATGTACATGGGTACCTTAGTCGTATAGTGTATCTTGTAGACCAGGCCCATTGCAAGTTGCTGTACTCTGTCGTCTACTCTAAGCCATCCTAGGTTGTCAAAGTGGGCAGAGGTGAGGTGGGTTCTGGGGGTAAGGTCAAGTAGTAGTCTGACCAGTTTGTTTTGTGATGTTTGTAATTTTGTTTTAAGCGCCTTTGAGGTGCTTTGGTACCATGAGGTGCAAGCATAGTCGTAGTACCCTTGAATGAGAGCTGTGGAGACGACACTAAATGTCATGTCCATTTCACGCGTTGTCATGATTTCAACTCAAAAGAACGGTTTGGATTCCCTGCAAAACTAAACAAAAAATGCATAGTATTTAACTGCAGACATCTTGGTTGCAAACAACAGGTCATTGTAATCAAATGGCAGGTGATTATCATTAAATGACAACCGTGGCCAATGAGCTGTTGCATTGTACTGTAGGCTATAGCTAAATACGTCATGGGAATATTATGACTAGTAATAAAAAGGCATCCTATATTGCAGTCCTGTAATAACAGTCCTGTCTGTGTCAGACTTGACATGACTGTTGATGGCTCTTGTTGTGTCAGCTTTCTTTGATTTCATTTTGGAAGTCCACTGAATCACAAGTCATGTGCTGCTATATGGAGCTGTGGCGGACGGCACGTCACAATGAACACATCTCAATCCTGAACAGGCTTGGATTGAGAAGTACAGCTGTGAACTGGGAAAACGGAGCAAAGACTGGAGACACAGAAGAGCAAAAAGTAGCCGAAGAGGTTGAAAACGTTGTCTATCCATCATAGCATCAGCTCCTATCGCTAACAAAACAAAGATTTGTTTTGATTTTATATTGTTTGTATTTATTTACATGTTCGAAATAAAGATTTCAAATCAAATCAAGTCCCAGGAGATCTGGGGTGCTGGTTGTCAAGGCAACAGGTCCAAACTACAGGGTGTGGGTTGAGGACCAGGAAGTAGCTCAGCTCAGCCCAGGACTTCCTCAATTGAAAAGAGGGGGGGGGGGGATGTCTGACACCAAGGTTCCCTCAGTGGAAAAATAACAAACTCCACTCACTTCTCTCCTCTGTCCTCATCCTCAACCACACTGGAGTCAGACTTTGCTAAATTCCTCCACCTCCCATATAAAAAGAAATCTCCCGGTCTGTGAAATATGAATCATCTACATGGAACTTTTCACAAAGGTCAGTGAAATGGTGGCCCATCTGCCTGCACTGAAGAGACACAATCACACTGCAACACTGCCACCAAGTGGAGCAAACTAAAACTACATAGTAAATGTATGAGCGTCACACAGTAGCCTACACAGTATGCTGCGTGATTGATTGAATTGATTGAAAACGTTATTAACAGATTGCAGAATGGGTACAGTACAGTACAGCTCAATACATACAATTGTTAAGGGGATGCAGACCAGAGAAAGACTTTCGTCTTGTTTACATCAGGGTCCCCCATTTTCAATTCATCATAACATAATATGACACACACGACATACAGATAGACAGTACTGCTACCTCTATACATTTATGACATACCAGATCAGCGTCGAGCTGTCTTATTAAACTTGAATGAATGAATGAATGAGGGCTAATTTGGAGCATGTCTCTCAGTTTGATGTCCGGCCCCTAATCTCAGTAAACTGCTGGATTTTATCGTAAACAATTTTTTTTGCATCTACTAAATCCAGACTCAACGCATATCAAGTCAAGTCAAGAGTTTTATTTGTCACGGCATACCAGTGTTAATTTTGTCAACTAAAATGGTGACGAAAGATGTTCGTCAACGAAGGTTATTTTCATGACAACAACGAGACGTGACGTCACGTTATTGAAGACCATCCTAGAGGCAAATCTTTCCTGTGACAAAATGGCATCCAATGTAATAAAAAAAGTCAACCAACGAACTCGTTTCTTGTACCGGATCTCCTCACTGGTAAACAAGAATACCCTGAAGACTCTAGCAGGAGCACTCATTCAAGGGTACTACGACTATGCTTGCACCTCATGGTACCAAAGCACCTCAAAGGCGCTAAAAACAAAATTACAAACATCTCAAAACAAACTGGTCAGACTACTGCTTGACCATACTCCTAGAACCCACCTCACCCCTGCCCACTTTGACAACCTAGGATGGCTTAGAGTAGACGACAGAGTACAGCAACTTGCAATGGGCCTGGTCTACAAGATACACTACACGACCAAGGTACCCATGTACATGACTAAATACTTCCCAAAGGTCAGTGAATACCACGATCACAACACCAGAGGGAGCTCCACAAATCATGTTAAACCCAGATTCGGCTCAAACAAGGGACTAAACACGTTTCGCAATTATGCCACATCAATGTGGAACGCCCTACCCAAAGCTGTAAAGGAATGTGAATCACTACCCACTTTCAAAAACACTCTCAAAAAACACCTAAGGGAGACTGCAACTCGAAACTGGCCCCTGTAAATGTCCGAACACAACCCCCGCCAATGTACAGTAAATTACCAAGTATGGTCTTGTCAATAATCCAATGTACAGTGTTGTTTGTACAGTTGTACAGTGTCCCCCACCCACCCCTCCTACCCACCCCCCCCCCCCCCACCCACCCAACCACCTCCAATGTACAGTCCCCACCCACCCCTCCTACCCAACCGCGTGTAGCTTTATGCCAAGCAAGCAGTGCAAAAATTTACCGTAGTGGCGTGCAGTAATGCGCCTTTCATTTTCCGCCGCCCAGCGCCCAGGTCGCGCGGAAATAGGCTGTCTATTGCCATTCTCTTTGACAAACTCTAACCTTAACCAGCTCCTTAACAGCGCCTAAACTTAACCGTTCTAACCTTAACCAACTCCGAAACAATGCCTAACCTTAACCTTAACCTTAACCATGCCTAACCTTAACCATAGAAATTATATTGCCATTCTCTTTGACAAACTCTAACCTTAACCAGCTCCTTAACAGCGCCTAAACTTAACCGTTCTAACCTTAACCAACTCCGAAACAATGCCTAACCTTAACCTTAACCTTAACCATGCCTAACCTTAACCGGCGAAAGAATACACGTTAAAAAAAAATCACGTTAAAAAATATTTTCGATGGGATTCGAACTCGCCAGCAAACGAGCCATAGGATCCACAGCCATGTGGCCTTGCCAATTGAGCTATTTCTAGATACTGAATAAGGGGCGGTGACTTATATATATTGAGCTCCGCTCGTGTCGAACCAAGGCGGGATCTCATGCGCATGCGCGGGCACCTCGCGCGAGCACGCCGGCGCACGCACGCACCTGAGCGAGCACGCCGCCGCCGGTGCACGCACGGTAGCATTTGTCTAAGCGGGGCCTGAAAAGAAGGGCGCTTTACCGCACTGGCGTGCGGTGACGAATGCGGAAGCATTTTTGCACTGCTTGCTTGGCATTAAGGAAAACGCTACCCAACCCCCCCCCCCACTCCTACCCAACCCCCCCCCCCCCCCCCCCCACTCCTACCCACCCCCCCCCCCCCCCCAACCACCTCCAATGTACAGTCCCACCCCCACCTACCCAATCCAATGTACAGTTTCTACGCCTAATGTATATACTCTTTTCTTTCTGGACTCTTTTTGTATCACAAATACAGTACTGTAATTGCAAATCTGGTATGTCATAAATGTATAGATGTAGCAGTACTGTCTATCTGTATGTCATGTATGTCATATATGTTACGATGAATTGGAAATGGGGGACCCTGGTGTAAACAAGACGAAAGTCTTTCTCTGGTCTGCATCCCCTTAACAATTGTATGTATTGAGCTGTACTGCACTGTACCCATTCTGCAATCTGTTAATAAAGTTTTTCATTCATTCATTCATTCATTCATTCATTCATTCATTCATTCATTCATTCATTCATGTCACGCTAACGAGACTAAATAGTTTATTAAATATCGTTGGCCACAACTGAGGACACAAATGTAATTTACAAAAACCAGGACGAAATTTCTGTATGTTGATATTGTTGACTAAAACAAGACGAGACAAAATAATTAGAACTTTTCTTAATGCCATCGTCCCGACAGTGTGACGGGGAGCTCTGTTATTAGCATTAGCTGAAGAGCTATTTAAAAAGCTAGTTTTAGCTTTAACGTTACCTTGGCTAAAGTTGGGACTATTCATAATCCAGCTGCAGACCTGCAAGCAAAGTACAGCAAGTTGGCAAAGGAGTATTCCAAGGTAAATCACTTTTTCACCAGTAACGTTACATTCTTTTAGTGCCAAATGATAAGAGTCTGAGGCGGAGTCTCAAAAGAGAATGTTGAATATTTATTGTGCATTAAAAATCACAACAGAGCCTCTGCTACTAGCTGACCTAAACGGAGCCTTCTGGAAGCAAGTGCAACAACGTATAATGTCCGTGTGGAACCAATGTGCCAACAACCTTTCCGTGGGTGAAGCATAGTTGTCATTTAATGATACTAATACTAATCTATACAATCACCTGTTGTTGAATAAATACCATTACTTTCTAGTTATTACTAAAAAACAGTATATATAAAACAGTAGCTGTAAAAAAAGAAAAGAAAAAAAAAAGTTTTATAATTTATATAATATACTTTTCTTTGTTTAGTACATTAACTAAAAATATACAAAAATGTCATCCGTTTTCGTCGACAAAATCTAGACAAACAAAAAAGACAAAATTTAGACAAAAACTGACTAAGACTAAAATGTTCAGACATTTAGTTGACTAAAAAATAAATGAAGATGACTAAATATGATGAAAACGAAAAAGGAGCACTTGACACATGACTAAGACTAAAACTAAAATGAAAATAGCTGCCAAAATTAACACTGCGGCATACAAGCATACAGTGAAATGCGGGGGGTCACGACAGAAGTGCCACAGCGCTAACCAATCTCTGTCAGATACATAGTAAACACCAATAAACAGTTGATGATTAAACAGATCATGGAAATGACAATGGAAATAGGAGGAAGGTTCCCTGCGAGCGAAACACACACACAGGCGCATGGCCACCCACACAAGCACGATCGCACACACACACACAAACACACACACACACGCACATACATACTACACACACTCACACACTCATGCATCTATGTACACACAAGTGACAGCACACACACAGTGACAGATGCTAAGCATTCCTCAAGAGTCTGCTCTGCCCGCAAAGACCCAAATCATATTAGCTGATATTTGAGCTCATCTCTCATCCATTGCCAACACTAAAAATAAACCTTTTCTGTCAATCACAGTTAATCCTAATGACTGAACTGAAAAGTATGAAGTCCATAGTAAGAGTATGATAGGAAACGTTACCCATTCCAAGTACGGAAGGCTCATAAACCATGAATCAATTTCATTATTAAAGTATACAGTGGCTATTTTGCAGCGGTTGAGTCTGTTTCTTTATTCAGGGCGTTCACATAATGACACTCCTCCACATGAGGTTTGCTCATTGTCACTCAGCTCCGTGGTACTCAGAGAGAACCCATACAGGCGCAAAGGAAAACGCATCTAAATGAGCTTAGTTGCGGACCCTCTTCTTGGGACCAAGTAAGGTTTCGTCGATATTCCAATGTACAGTTTCCATCCCGCCTACCCAACCCCCCCCCCCACCCACCCAACCACCTCCAATGTACAGTCCCCCCCCCCCCCCCCACCCCACCTACCCAACCTCCTCCAATGTACAGTTTCTACGTCAAATGTATATACTCTCTTTTTTAGACTCTTTTTGTATCACAAACAGTACTGTATTTGTAGATCTGGTATGTCATAAATGTCTAGATGTAGCAGTACTGTCTATCTGTATGTCATGTATGTTATGATGAATTGAAAATGGGGGACCCTGATGTAAACAAGACGAAAGACTTTCTCTGGTCTGCATCCCCTTAACAATTGTGTGTATTGAGCTGTACTGTCTGTACCCATTCTGCAATCTGTTAATAAAATGTTCAATCAATCAATCAATCAATCAAACGTCCTCCATCGACCGAGAGAGACAGGAAGTACGGTCAGGTGTCTAAATATAACATACCTCCGCACCGCTCTTAAGTAACGGTGTGAAGGAATCACAGAGGGAGGCAGACGTGCAGACAGACAGAGAACCAACAACCAACACAGACGTGCAGACAGACAGAGAACCAACACAGACGTGCAGACAGACAGAGAACCAACACAGACGTGCAGACAGACAGAGGACCAACAACCAACACAGACGTGCAGACAGACAGAGGACCAACAACCAACACAGACGTGCAGACAGACAGAGGACCAACAACCAACACAGACGTGCAGACAGACAGAGGACCAACAACCAACACAGACGTGCAGACAGACAGAGGACCAACAACCAACACAGACGTGCAGACAGACAGAGGACCAACAACCAACACAGACGTGCAGACAGACAGAGGACCAACAACCAACACAGACGTGCAGACAGACAGAGAACCAACAACCAACACAGACGTGCAGACAGACAGAGAACCAACAACCAACACAGACGTGCAGACAGACAGATAACCAACACAGACGTGCAGACAGACAGAGAACCAACACAGACATGCAGACAGACAGAGAACCAACACAGACGTGCAGACAGACAGAGAACCAACAACCAACACAGACGTGCAGACAGACAGAGAACCAACAACCAACACAGACGTGCAGACAGACAGAGAACCAACACAGACGTGCAGACAGACAGAGAACCAACACAGACATGCAGACAGACAGAGAACCAACACAGACGTGCAGACAGACAGAGGACCAACACAGACGTGCAGACAGACAGAGGACCAACACAGACATGTGGACAGACAGAGGACCAACACAGACATGCAGACAGACAGAGGACCAACACAGACATGCAGACAGACAGAGGACCAACACAGACATGTGGACAGACAGAGGACCAACACAGACATGTGGACAGACAGAGAACCAACAACCAACACAGACATGTGGACAGACAGAGGACCAACACAGACATGTGGACAGACAGAGGACCAACACAGACATGTGGACAGACAGAGGACCAACACAGACATGTGGACAGACAGAGGACCAACACAGACATGCAGACTGACAGATGGATGTCTCTGGAGGGGTGCCCCCCTCCCAACCTAACACTCAGTCTGCTGACCAACTAAACAAACAAACCCTACTACTACTGCTGCTGCTGCTTCTGCTGCTGCTGCTGCTGCTGAGAGAACCAGCAAGAAGCTGCTTCCTCTCAAGTCAAACAAAGAGAAGAGAAAAACGTCCCCTCAGTGAAAGGTTTTCAATGTGGAAACCTGTGAAGACATTAGAAATGGCCAGAACTTACCGGCTATTCTGTCTCGCTCCATAACTCGATCACTGCCTCAAATAGCCACATGTAACGTCTTCCTATTTCTCTACTCCCTCCCTCCCTCCCTCACTCCCTCCCTCACTCCCTCCTTTCTTTCTGGAGACTTCCCCTTTCTCCTGACTCAGTCACCCTGTCCCCCTCTTTCAGCCCTCCCTCTCTCCTCCCTCCTTTTCCTCAGTCTCAGTCTCAGTCTCAGTTTCTCTCTCTCTCTCTCTCTCTCTCTCTCTCTCTCTCTCTCTCTCTCTCTCTCTCTCTCTCTCTCATCGTATTACTTTCCTGCACTCTCAAGTTTTAATGTCTTCAGTCTGCTGTGATAAATGAAAAAGGTTTAAGTGAAAAAGGTTTAAGTCACAGCCATGACACTCATATGGAACTATGCTCTGTTGACACTAAGGCTGAAATAGAGCCTCGACCCATGTGACCAAAGGTCCTCAACTCAAAATAAACCAGTCCACTTATTGCTAGAAAGCAACAGAAACGTAAGCAGCGCACCCTGACCCCAACAACCTTGACCCCAACAACCTTGGCCCCCGACAACCCTGACCCAAACAACCTTGACCCCAACAACCTTGACCCCGACAACCTTGACCCCAACAACCTTGACCCCAACAACCATGACCCCAACAACTACTCACACACAACCCAACAACTACACACACACACACCTTGTGTGCGCAAAGGAGAGAAGGAGAGGGGAGGGTGCAGGTTACAACACTCCACTTCCCCTTCCTCTTTCTCATACGGAACATCTCTCCCCACATCCTGGTGAGATTGCTAAGCTGCTACTGTAGCTGTGGTAAACAGACAACACACACACACAAGCTAGTGCACATGCACATATTTGCACAAACAAACATAAACACACACACACATAAAGTCAAACAAGTGTACACACACACACACATGCAAACACATACATACACACACACACACGCACACACACACGCATACACACACACACACACACACACACACACACACACACACACACACACACACAAATACACATAGACACACACATACACACAAACAGAGTTAGGGAGGACCTCTGTATTGAAGGCAACTATAGGATAAAGCACTGATATGGCCTGGTGTTTCTCTTGGCCTTACTGATGACAAACGCCTCTCTCTATCTCAACTGATACAGGGTTACTGAGCTGCAAGGATATGTGTACGTGTGTGTGTGTGTGTGTGTGTGTGTGTGTGTGTGTGTGTGTGTGTGTGTGTGTGTGTGTGTGTGTGTGTGTGTGTGTGTGTGTGTTTGATTGATTGAAAAGTTTATTAACAGATTGCAGAATGGGTACCGTACAGTACGGCTCAAAACATACAATTGTTAAGGGGATGCAGACCAGAGAAAGACTTTTGTCTTGTTTACATCAGGGTCCCCCATTTTCAATTCATCATAACATATACGACACACACGACATACAGATATACTGCTACATCTATACATTTATGACATACCAGATTTGCAAATACAGTACTGTTTGTGATACAAAAAGTGTCCAGAAAAAGAGTGTATATACATTTGACATAGAAACTGTACATTGGGTAGGTGGGGTGGGGTTGGGTGGGGGGGGGGGGGCTGTACATTGGAGGTGGGGGGTAGGTTGGGTAGGGGGTGGGTGGGGGACACTGTACACTGTACATTGGAATACTGACAACGCCATACTTGGTCATTTACTGTACAACTCGGTTAGGATATTTGTAGGGGCCAGTATCGAATTGCAGTCTCCCGTAGGTGTTCTTTGAGAGTGTTTTTGAAAGTGGGTAGTGATTCACATTCCTTTACAGCTTTGGGTATGGCGTTCCACATTGATGTGGCATAATTGCTAAACGTGTTTAGTCCCTTGTTTGAGCCGAATCTGGGTTTAACATGATTTGTGGAGCTCCCTCTGGTATTGTGATCGTGGTATTCACTGACCATTGAAAAGTATTTTGACATGTACATGGGTACCTTGGTCGTGTAGTGTATCTTGTAGACCAGGCCCATTGCAAGTTGCTGTACTCTGTCGTCTACTCTAAGCCATCCTAGGTTGTCAAAGTGGGCAGGGGTGAGGTGGGTTCTAGGAGTCAGGTTAAGTAGTAGTCTGACTAGTTTGTTTTGAGATGTTTGTAATTTGGTTTTTAGTGTCTTTGAGGTGCTTTGGTACCATGAGGTGCAAGCATAGTCATATTACCCTTGAATGAGTGCTCCTGCCAGAGTCTTCAGGGTATTCTTGTTTACCAGAGAGGAGATCCGGTACAAGAATCGAGTTCGTTGGTTGACTTTTTTTATTACATTGGATGCCATTTTGTCACAGGAAAGATTAGCCTCTAGGATGGAACCCAGGTAGGTAATTTCATCTTTCCTTGTGACAATATTGTCACCCACTTTAACTGAGAAGCCGTCGGTCTTGCTGAGTTTGTTATTTGAACCGAAGAGAATGGACTCTGTAACTGAGGGGTTACAAAACCCTGACTGTATTAAAGATTGTGATAGATTAAACCACTGCTAGGTATGTACTTTAATTACTGGCCAGACAGTACATTGAATATAGATGGTGAACACTCATAATAACACGGCATTGACAAAGAAATAGTATTTGAGGGTATTTTATTATTATGCAACATTAGGTTACAGAATGAGAATTAGGGTCGCGCTTGTATGGCGAAGAATATGCATAAAGTCAGTCAGTAGCATGAGTCACTGGGAATAGCAGGATTCCTACGATGGGTCTAGGTTGACGCCACCTGGCGTATAATAGCAATTATAGAAGGCAACGCTGGTACCGCCTGGAGACACTGGGTTCCTCTCAGAGTTGTAAGGTCTAGAGGATAGAGGAATGTTCGGATACTCAGTCTGATTCAATGAAGAATAAGGGGGTTCACGTACAGAAGCCAGTCCTTGTAAATCCAACGATCAGCAGCAAAAGCAATAACTGTAATCCAATGCTCGAATAGCAAACGATGATAGCTAGCCAGCCTCTGTCCATGAGGCCAGCCCGAGTGTAATCCTCACGAGGTTAAATCCCAAACGATAGTGGAAATCAACGATGCTCTTCTCCGGGTAACACGTTCCACAATCAATATAATCCAACCAGTAATGGTTCTGCAATCGCCGCCGCTGGTTCTCCTGTGCACATGTCCAACAGGTTCTCCGACTAGGCCTCCTCGGGTACTGGCACCAATGTATTTAGTCCACGCACCCTGGCTAAGGTCCACTAGCTAACACGAACGAACCGCTGGGTAATGCTACACACGAACAAACTGTGGTTGGCACGATATACAATAAATGAACGACTATTTACTTCACATTAAACTAGGTCGAACTTGACGTTACTGCATTAAACTCTGACACTTTACTATTCTATTCGCACATGTTCTCAACGCACGGTTGCTCACTTCACTACCCGCCTACTCGGGATGAACTTGATGAACGAAGAACGAAGTGCTGCTGTGCGCACCTGCGCCGATATATATACTTAAGTGATTATCTAGTCCCAAACCTCAGTTCTTGTCTGGAATCAATACGCTGTCTCCGGGCATGTTACGACATGCCTGGGCTTGTCTTTGAACCTGACTTTGGGGGAGACTGCCTGGCGCCACCGTCAGGGGGCATTATCCATAAGGAAAGCGAATATTACTATGATTTACACACCGGCTTAAAGGGATATACCGTGTATATGTAAATAATATACAATGTATATAAAACAATAAATGTAGATTCTCAGCTTTAATCTGGTCCTTCACAACAGACTCTGTTTTGCCCATGTGTAATGATAGTTTGTTGTCGGCGAGCCATATGCAGATTTTGCCTAGTTCCGAGCTGAGGGTTTTTTCAGCCTGTAACTTGTTCTTGTCAGAGACCAGCAGGGCTGAGTCGTCCGCAAACAGGAACAAGTTGCAGTCACAAGCTGACGACATGACATTTGCATAAATTAGGAACAGTAGCGGTCCTAGTATGCTTCCTTGTGGAACACCACAGCTCACTGTGAGGGGGGGGGGGGTAGGGTACCGTTTACCTCCACCATCTGTTCTCTCCCCTCCAGGTAGGATTGTATACAGCTCACTGATAGACTATCAAAACCAATTGCTTTTAGCTTGTCAATCAGAATGGTGTGATTGACAGTGTCGAAGGCCTTTTGTAGGTCCAGCATGACCATGCCGCAGTATTTGCCCGCGTCCACCTCTTGTTTGATGTAGTCGTTCAAATAGAGAAGGCATGTGTCAGTGGAGTGGGATGTTCTGAAGCCAGATTGGAATTCATAGATTAGATTTTTTTCCGCGAGGTACTTTTCGACCTGTTCGTATAATATTTTTTCCATGACTTTCGAGATGGATGTAAAGATAGAAACAGGGCGGTAGTTGCCTGGGTCTAATTTGCTGCCCTTTTTGTGCAGCGGTGTTACTCTCGCAATTTTGAAGTCCTTGGGGACGTGTCCCTGTTTTATGGAGTGTGTGTGTGTGTGTGTGTGTGTGTGTGTGTGTGTGTGTGTGTGTGTGTGTGTGTGTGTGTGTGTGTGTATTAAATGCCACTTATTAAGCCGTCTCCTCTGCGAGAAAGATAGCTTCAATGTTTGACTTGCTGAGATTAAGCACTGACAGTAAATCTTTCGAGTTGAAACTGACTTGTTTGTCAAGATCTTTGATCTTTCATAACCTCACCAGTCCGATGATGATGTCACCAGTTAGGTTCTCATGTTGTCAGAGGAACGGAACTCACAAGAACATCTGGGCTCGCGAGGCTATTTCACACTCCTGTTTTTACACTGTACAATGTTACAAACAATCAATAGAGATGGGCTTTGAGGTCAGTTTTATTTGTGTCTATGGGGCGAATTCACAAAGAATGGATTGCGCGGCACTAATATCACCCTTAATTAACTGCGTGTGGCAATTAGCGCCGATCTTTGTGAATTGGAGTGTTTTTGCGATGAGGCTCATCAGAGACGCAATGCTGATGGCAACACAATTAGCACCGCATTTCACCCTCTGCGCTTCCTTTGTGAATAGCAAACTGTGTTTCAGAGCTATGTGCACAGGCATAGCGCCAGAAAAAGCTGCGCAAACCCTTTGTGAATTCGCCCCGATGTGTGGTACACCCTGAAACACACACGCACGCACACATGCACATGGGCGCGCACAAACACACACACACACTGGCAAACACAGACCTCCCTCCCACTCCCCCATAGTCCTGGAGCTTTTATGACGTTGGCACTGGAGGAGTGAGGATAAGTCATGGCAGCAGGAGGAGTGAAGAGATATTAGGAGTGAGGAGACATTAGGAGTGAGGAGACATTAGGAGTGAGGAGACATTGGGAGTGAGGAGACATTAGGAGTGAGGAGACATTAGGAGTGAGGAGACATTAGGAGTGAGGAGACATTAGGAGTGAGGAGACATTGGGAGTGAGGAGACATTAGGAGTGAGGAGACATTAGGAGTGAGGAGAAATTAGGAGTGAGGAGACATTAGGAGTGAGGAGACATTATGAGTGAAGAGATATTAGGAGTGAAGAGACATTAGGAGTGAGGAGACATTAGGACATTAGGAGTGAAGAGACATTAGGAGTGAGGAGACATTAGGACATTAGGAGTGAAGAGACATTAGGAGTGAGGAGACATTAGGAGTGAAGAGACATTAGGAGTGAGGAGACATTAGGAGTGAAGAGACATTAGGAGTGAGGAGACATTAGGAGTGAGGAGACATTAGGAGTTAGGAGACATTAGGAGTGAGGAGACATTAGGAGTGAAGAGACATTAGGAGTGAGGAGACATTAGGAGTGAGGAGACATTAGGAGTGAGGAGACATTAGGAGTGAAGAGACATTAGGAGTGAGGAGACATTAGGAGTGAGGAGACATTAGGAGTGGAGAGACATTAGGAGTGAGGAGACATTAGGAGTGAAGAGACATTAGGAGTGAGGAGACATTAGGAGTGAGGAGACATTAGGAGTGAGGAGA
>NC_140171.1:127387229-127389729 GCF_963971535.1 Notolepis coatsorum
CTCAAGGCCACCTCCTGCTCCGTCTGGGGGTTGGTGAGTGTGGTCATGAACCAGGGCGGCAGCAGCGCATATCCGCGATCTCCTAATAAAACAAGTCATTACAATAATAGAAGCCTACTGTTGCTGGAACGATTTATTACGCACATATACAGTATGTACCAATTAGCCATGCGTCTCCAGCGTCTCCTTGCTCGAGGTGCACACCCAGTGTGTGTGTGTGTGTGTGTGTGTGTGTGTGTGTGTGTGTGTGTGTGTGTGTGTGTGTGTGTGTGTGTGTGTGTGTGTGTGTGTGTGTGTGTGTGTGTGTGTGTGTGTGCAGGGGAGGAAACTAACTTTTTGGCTTACCAGCCAACTGGCGAGTAGATGATTTCTTTTTTACCAGCCAAACAGATTTTTTACCAGCCAAAAATAAATCGCTAATTGTGATAATTACTTCTTTGTATGTCTTTGTCTAAACTGATTTTCAATCATAATAATCGTAATAATCACACTGTGTCTCTACTCTTTCAAATATTTATTAGTATAAAACATTAATAACAGTGTCTCTACTCTTCACAATATTAGCATAAAACATATTAACATGAAAGAGGGAACTATTCTGGACTGGGTTGGGCTGAACTGGGCAGTGAAAGATGCTGGGCTGGACTGGGTTGGGCAGGGAAAGATGCTGGGCTGGACTGGGTTAGGCTGGGTTGGGCTGGGCTGTGCTGGGTTGCACTGGACTGGGTAGGGCTGGACAAGAGACGCTGGAATGGACTGGACTAAATACTGGATTGAGCGGGGCACGGTGAATGTTCATTTTCCCCCTTCCTCTCCCAAACTGTCCCTACAATTGTTTTATGTTGCATGATGATCATGAATAAATGTATTATGTATTGTATTTCTTATGTTTAAATATCAACATTATCTGTCCATCCTCAGTAAATACTATCAATATAATACTCCTGACTTCATCTGGTGTTTTCAAACACACACACACACACAGAATGCCCCTCCCCCAGTCCCCACACAGAAAGGTAGACTGCCCCCCCCCCCCTCCTTCCCCTCTCCGTCTCCTGTTCTCTCTCAGGGTTAGCTGCTTAGCTTAGTTAGCGTAAGCAGCTATCGTAACGTTAATTTAGATATTTAACGCGACGTGGGCATAAAGGAATGGCGACGATGCAAAGCATGTTAGATGCATTTGACCCGTTGCGGGGAAAAACTGCACGGACTTATATCGGGTCGCAAAATAGGCGCTTTGTAGCCCTGCTGTGCTGTACAGAGCTACACGGCGTTTCACACTACTATTCGTATCCGGCGGATACGACTTTTCTTTACTCGCCAGTGTGGCGAGTGGTCTTCATGAATCACTCGCCAAACATAGAAAATACTCGCATTTGGCGAGTAAAATGGCCTACCGGTAATTTCCTCCCCTGTGTGTGTGTGTGTGTGTGTGTGTGTGTGTGTGTGTGTGTGTGTGTATGTGTGTGTGTGTGTGTGTGTGTGTGTGCGTGCGTGCGTGCGTGCGTGCGTGCGTGCGTGCGTGTGTGTGTGTGTGTGTGTGCGTGCGTGCGTGCTGAGCGCAGCTGCCCAGGAGCACTCCATATACATCCTCACCAAGCCGCCTGCATCGTTAATAAAGTATCGATTTATATGGAATTTGTTAAACTTATCCTGTGTGTCTGTTGTCATTTGTGTGGGTTCAACTCGTGAACAGTAAGATGCACAGTGAAATGTTTCTCCATTGGCCCTTACGTAATGTTAATGATGATTATAATTATTAATATAATTATTTAATTCCGAGGGTGACTGTAGAATCGACGTGAACGCAATCACCAATGATTTCTCCCAAATTAAGCCGTTAAGAACACGGGCGCACACCAGTCTGTCCGATTTACAGGGCTGTACTGAATGTCATTTTTTAACATTCGAAGCTTCTATTGAAGTATTCGAACAAAGCTTCGAATGCCTGTCGTCATATTTGATGACACAATAAAAAAAAAACGTATACAAAAATAATTGTTTATCCTCAAACTAAATCCTCAATTTGAATAAAGTGATTAATCTGATTAATTTTTTTTTTTTTTTATTAAATCAACTTTATTTAACACTTTGAATGCCCATAACGAGATTTCTCAGGTTATCACCCCGCAGGTTTAATGACCATAACGAGAATTCTCATTTGATTTTTTTTATTAGCGATATGAATTCATATTTCATAAACCGAGTCTACCGTTGGTAAGCCTGCCCCACCAGGCGCTCAGATGTGAAAAAAACGCCCCCTATCGTCTCCCTTTTGGATTGGACTCAATGAAAATGGACGAGAAAAATAAATCCGGAATCCACATTTTACCTCTCTCGCATGCAACCGGAGCTGATCAGACCTATCCTGGACCCTCAGCACAGCGTGTAATATGTGTTTTACAGTATACGCGTGGGATCAATAAAAGGATCGATTTTTGGAATGGCGATCAGGAATTTGAATAATCCATTTGGATACCATCTGATCTCAGGTAAGGAA
>NC_140171.1:127394729-127434729 GCF_963971535.1 Notolepis coatsorum
TTCATGTCTGATAATTTTTAGCATGGTGTTATTCACCATCAAAGATGAAAAAAGTTTTTTTCAAAAATATTTATATTCTCCTTTGGTTCAACACAATTTACTCAAGCCTAGTAGTAACAGACACAATATTCCTGACACTGGGAATACATTCCCTGAGATTCATAGACGTCCCTAGATACCAAGAACATGCAAATGGTCCTTGTAGAAGTGTAGAGAAATCTTCCATTTACTTATGTATGTATGTATGTAGGTATGTATTTTTAGGCAGATTTTCAGAAAATAGGGCTAGGGCTAAAGAGGTTAACAATTACATTTTACATTTATAGTCATGACAGAATGAGGCATCGTGAGCATTACACACTGCAATGTACATAAGATAAATAATTTACATAAATAAATAAGAACTAAACACACTCCACGCGCACACTCCATATGTACAGTATCTTCACCAAACCGCCTGCATCAGCTGCTGCATCTTTAATAATCTATGGATTTATATGCAATTTGTTAATCTATTCGTTAGTCTATTCCGCTATAGTTATTATAATGCAGGACTTAGGAAGTCTTTATTTGCCATGCAAACGACACACACATGCGATGGGCGGCACACACACACACAGGAACACACACATGCATTTTTTCTTGTGTCGCCTAATGCGATTGAGTCTCTGCACTTGACCCATCCCGTCGTCCTTCCCCCCATGGGCAGCCGGGAGCAGATAGGGCGTCAACGTGAGCCGCGCCCCGGGGACCAATCCAAGTGCTCCTGCCCGTCTTCGTCAAGGACGCCACAGCGTTAGCGATCTGTTGTTGTGCATGTTTTTCCATTGGGTTTATCTTATCGGGGGGGAAACCCTTGCGAGTGGGAATCCATATAAATCTATAGCTTATTAACGATGCAGCAGCTGATGCGGGCAGCTTGGTGAAGATACTGTACATACGGTGCTGCGCTCGTGTGTGTGTGTGTGTGTGTGTGTGTGTGTGTGTGTGTGTGTGTGTGTGTGTGTGTACAGTATCACAGTATCACAGTATCCTGCATCAGCTGCTGCATCGTTAATAAGCTATAGATTTATATGGAATTTGGTGCGGCCGGGTAGCGCAGCGGACTAAGCGTCTGTCTACCACCACAGAGACAGTGGGATCGAATCCAGCTGTGGTGCTTCCGGGTTGGTCGGCCGTCCATACTAACATAATTGGCAGTGTTAGAGGGTGGGAAACCCGGCGAGGGTGGGTCCTGGTCGTTGTAAAACAGCGACTCCTACAGGTCGGTCAGGGCGCCTGCACAGCGAGGGAGGGAAATGGTGAAGGTAGTGTGACCTCCCACGCGTTACACTTCACCAATGAGAGTCCTCGCTGCCAGGTGAAAAGAGGCTGCTGGCATGTATCGGATGTATCGGAGGAAGCATGTGATAGACTTCAGGGCTCCCTAGACCGACCAGTGGGGGGCACATGCGCGCAACGACCAGGAAGGGGAGGGGGGAATTGGCATAACGACTAAATTGGGATGGGAGGAAAATACAGAAAATAGGAGAACAAGTGGATACAAAAAAAACATTTATATGGAATTTGTTAATGATTACAGTTAATCTATTCGTTAGTCTATTCCACTATATCCACATGATTGGGTTTAGTTCTAATTTATTTAGTAATTTGCAGTGTGTGTGTAATGCTCACAATGCCTCATTGAGCCTTGACTATAAATGTAAAACATAATTGTTAACCTCTTAAGTATTGGGTAAAAATGGGGCTAGTTCCTTTTTTTGTTTTTGACGATTGCATACCCAAAGTAATCTGCGATTTATTATACTTTATTCTTATAGCACATGGATGAGTCTGGTCTCTTCTGAAAGGTAACATTATGAGGTCTCTTACACAATGTATTGGTTGATTGGTGAAACCGTAGCCTGGAGCCGACAGACGAGAGCAAAGTGCCGCGATGTGCGCCGTCGGGCCGTCTGATGCTTAACTCATTCAGCGCCAGGGATTTTCCTCATCCTGTTCTAGTGAGGCCACGCTTTAAAGATAGGGGTGCGTCACCTTGTTTGTAGAGCTATATCTATATTCTATATTATAGCTATGGGGACAATACTATGGTCATTTGGCAGTCAGTATCTTCTGTCGAACATGCAAAAAAGAATACATTTTTTCATGTATACGTTCGCACGTTATCCCGTGGTGAATATAAGTATAGTTTCGGAGTGATCCGGGCTAATTCCTGGAAAGCTGAGTTATAGGGCGCTACGTGCATTCTACTAAAAGCATTGGCGTTTCATCCCTGGACACGCTACTATTTCCAAATCAAATGTATATAATAGGTATATAATAGGTAATAGGTATTAGGTAGCATCGTTTTTGATGCTTTGATTGCCAGTAACGGCAATCGGCAAGTAACACTACACACGCTGATCAGCTGGATCAATATGAAAACATTGCAGGATCAAGCTGGAATTGACGTCAGATAGTCCTTACCTTTGATCGGGGCTATTCCAAAAACAATATTCCAATTGTTTGATCGGCATCTGGTCCATCTGATCTGGTCCATCTGGTCTACGACATAATCCGGCACAACACGTGCATCGAGTGTCCCGGACACTTTTCAATGTGATCGAGTGAACCTCTAGGCTTCCCTGTACTAACATTCTCCGCCCGGTTGGATTTAAACGTAACACACGGTCTGGAACAGGGTTTACTGCACTCTCGATACTGCCACCTAGCCGGATCTGGCCGGTACTGCACCCTCGGGGTCCCAGTATGCCTTTTAACGGCAACATACAGGTCCGTGACATTGAATAGAATATTAAAATAAAAAAAAAGGAAAACGGACCAAATAACGTATATACTGTATACTGTATGTGGTTGGCGTTCAACGGTTGTCGAGCAAACACATATATAAACGTTGTTGGCGCAGATTGAGTTAAGAGGTTAATGATACAAATATTGTGTTATTTATTATTATTATAATTATTGTCTGTAGAATTTACGTGAACGCAATCACCAACTATTTATCCCAAATGAAGCCTTTTACCAGTTTCATCACCTGTATGTTACTATTGCACTTTACTGTTACTTTACATTTGCACTCTGGTTGGATGCCAAACTTATTTTCGTTGTATTGTAGGCCTACTTGTGCTGTATAATGACAATACATTTGAATCTAATCTAATAAAAATTGTATCAGTCGCAAATTGCTTTCGCGCTACCTGTTGAATATTCCCCCATAAGGGTCAGCACGAACCAGACGCAATGGTTAGCCTCTCCTTATAAGGGGCTGGCAGGGCGTTTCTGTATGCAAATGAAGGTGTACGAGAACGCGCTTCCAGTTTAAGAATGAGTGACGTAATGGGCGGCTACGTGGCATAGTGGGCAAGGCGCTCGCCACGAATGACGGAGACGCTGGGCTCGCCTGTTCGAGCCCAGCGCTCCACATTGCTTTCAGTTTAGCTGGTCCTTCATACTAATACACATTGGCCGTATTAGGGGGTGGGAAACTGATGGGTGGGGATCGGGCGTTGTGGACAGCGACTCCTACAGGTCGGTTGGTGCGCCTGCGCAGTAGAATCAGGAAGTGTCGGGGGCAGCGTGAGCCTCCCACGCGTTACTCCTCGCCACTGAGAGATCGAGCTGCGCAGGTGAAAAGATGCGACTGCTGTTACCTCAAGTACCGGAGGGGACTTGTGCTATATATGACTTAGTCCACATTGCAGCCGGCTTGTGGGAGGCAAGAAACAGCGTTCGTGACAGGGAAGGGTTGAATTGGATGATACAAAATTGGGATGGGAGAAAATATAGAAAATGGGAGAAAAAGTGGATAAAAAATAAATAAATAATGAACTTCATTCACGGGAACCCAGCTGTGATGATTTTGGCAACTTACGAACTAAATTTGACCAAAAACACAAACACATGAGACAACAGTACAAACACATCACACAACAACAACACATACTAACGAAAACCACTACATACATACATACATACATGCTGCAAATCAAGTTGGGCACAAATCAAGTGATATGTGACATTTTGATATATACAGCATATATACATACATACCAACAATGTCCCCATACATATACTGTATCTGTACTTCAACAGGATTTGAAAGGGATGGAATGTATTTATTGTTAGTGATTGCATGACAAAGTATTAAATTGTGTAATGTTAAAAGAAGAAAAAGAAGAAGAAAAAGAAGAGAAAACTAAAATATAAAATCTTCTAAATAAATAAATAAGAGATGGTGGTTGCGGTGGCATCTTGCCTAACCCTGTGGCATGCCTGCTATGAATGCGGTTCTTGTTGCAGCCCTATCTCTCTCTGTCTCTATCCTCCCATCCTCCTCCCCAGCCTCTCCTGATGGCAGCCACATGGCCTCCTAGGGGGACCGTCCCCGCCGATGGTGACCAATCACCGGGAAGGGAAGCGAGGAAACGTGGGGATAAGAGAGTGGGAGTTACGGGGATCTAGGGATCTGAGGTCTGTTCCAGTCTCTGTCTCTCTCTGGCCTTGTTACATTGATACCAGGAGGAATCTGATTCTCTTCACCATATGTGACATAGAGTGCTCTTCTGCGGTTTGCCTCAGGTTTCTATAGTCATGTGACTTAATCCTACATCAATATGAATATTCTCACATGCGTGATCCATAGACTTTACACCCTGCTTGTTCCGTTGCTGTTCGGACGCCGACATCAATCGGGTTCTAAGTGATTTGTTCATCACATGGTTAAAAAGGAAAACTGATTCCAGGTTTGAAAGGGTCTTGGCTAGATTATGGACAGAAGTAAGAGGTCAAATCTCATCAACCTCGTGGTTATCACTTGTAATAGAATAGATAGAATAGAATAGAAATACTTTAATCATCCCGAGGGAAATTTGGCACTACAAATCGCTCACAGTAAACATTTAGGTAGACAAAACAAAATCACGAATAAGAATAACAAAAAATTGCTTAAGAATAAAGAATAAAATAAGCCTAAGAATAAAATAATAATAATAAAATACGGTCCGGGATTCACATTTCCTATGTTATGTATGTACATTCTAATATAAAATATACAGTAAAAAATAGATCTACATTAAGTGTACAGTAAGTGTAATATTGACAATGTTGTTTTAAAAGTAAAAGTCCAGGAAGATGGTATCTGTCACCCTGTGCTCAGTGATGCAGTGAGGCACAGTGATGCATTGTAAAGTCTGATGGTGATGGCTGATGGCTGATGATGTAAAGTTTAATCCCTGTAATCTTCAGTAAGGTTATGGTCAGAGTTAAGGCTACGTGTTTTAACTTTTTCGCCATGCCAACAATAGAGGCCTCGTAAAAATGTTACGCTGCTTCCTGTAATTCCTTGTAGACACGCCACACAGTGGAAGCTATGTCTCTCTGCCTGGTTCCCACTCACTAGCCTGGCATTTCCTGCTCAGTGTGAAGCTTTTAAAACCCTGCTTTAGGCCCATCTTTTCTCTCTCTCCTTCAACCTACCCTGATCTCACCTGGTCGGGGACTGACCTTTAGATTAATCTGTCTAGTTTAGTTAGGATGTCTATTTTCTCCCATGTCTGCTTTTCTGCAGACATGGGAGAACCTTTTAACCTCTGTTTCTGTCTCAACCGGTCCCATGGAACAGCTTCATACCGCCTTCTGTCTGGCCTGCAGTGCTGAACCTTCTGAGTGACTCCTCCTGCCCCCACGGGGCATACGGCCCTGAGCTATTGTCTTGTATCTCATCCTATATCCATACGCTTGCAGTAGTTCTATCTATTACTCTATTTCACAATTTTCTTATATACTATGATTCTACTGTCACCATGTATGCATCTGCTCACTACATGTATTTATTGCTCCATCTCCGCCCACTACAAACATGGGAACTCTCTAACCCCTGTCCCAACCCCCCCCCCCCCCCCCCCCCCCCATCTCTCTGAGTGCTTGTCTCATAGTGCTGACCAAGGTGGTGGATGTCTCGGGGTCTTGGCCAAGATTGCAGTGACTGCACCACAAGGCCATGGATCAGCTTCTTACCGTCTTCTGTCCGTGGTCTGTAGGGATGGGTACCGAATTCGGTACTTTTAAAGGTACCTACCGAAACACGTCGGTACTACCGAGTATCGATTCACGTGAGATCCGCCGGTGCCAACTTTCTGTACAATGTGCAAAAAAAAAAAGGTCAGATGACGTCACTTTTTGTTGACCGCAAAAACGAAACCGCACGTTAAGGCACAATACATGTTTTCAAACTCTCTTTGGGTGTTTGCAATTCATGGGGACTGGGGAGTATATGTCTCTGATATCTATCTTGGTAGTGGGCAGGTTGTTAGAAAGTGTAGCTCAGTTTCCACATCTGCTCTGTTTGACATGGCTGTTAGCCTAGCCACAGAGCGTCTTTAGAGGAGAGGAGATTGAATCCGGGACACAATGGGACACTGGCTCTGTTCATGGTCACGAATGGATTCCAGCTTCATTTATTTACTACAGATGACAAACGTGTTGTTTCTGTTTTTCTTTTTGACATACTTGCGCCACACGGAACAACTGATCACTACAGCCCAGCATCATATTACTGTAGCCAGTCTCTTGAAACACCACTATCTCCAAACTTCCACTCCTCTCGAAATGTTCTTTTGCTATGTGCTCGCACTGCCGCGGTGGGTTTTATTTTTAGCTGTCGGCTTACTCCTTCCATAGTTTGACATATTTGTAACCCATTTGACGTTCTTAAGCTGACGTTAGCTAAGCTAACCGTCGGACATAACGTTAGCTCCTAGGGCTACAGTGCAAGCCGGCACAACTCAGGACAGAAGAGTAGAGGATGTGACGTCGGTAAACAAGCCACACACATACCGCAGAGCGGGTCTTCTCCAAAGCGGGGGTGGAGCAAAAATAACTGCTAGAATACTCAATCAGCAGCAGAGTAGTTCATTGCTGCTAGATTGTTTGTTTGTTGAATCAGTTGTAAAATACTTTACATCAGTAAGATGTAAATAATAATAAAGTAATAATAATACATTATTTATTTATTAAATATTAAGTTTGGATTTTTTTTTTTTTACAACTGAGGTAGGTAGATAAAATCTTTAGAGACTAAAGTACCGAAAAAAGGTACCGTTGGCTACCGGTATCGATTCACAGGTACCAGTACCGGTACCGGTATCGGTTAAAATGTGAAAGGTACCCATCCCTAGTGGTCTGTCAACGTGGTTTCATTGCTGGGTTAAGTACTTCTATTCTATTCACATAATATGCTTACTTCATATATCTATTCTATTCACATATATGCTTACCACTTGTATCTATTGCTATGTCCACCCACCACAATCACGCAAGCTGTCTAACGCCTGTCCCGTCACCCTGTCTCCCTGTCTCCCTGTGAGTGGCTGTCCCGGAGTGATGACCTGAGTGTCGGACGTCCCGTGATGAAGACCGGGAGGATGCGACCCTCTCTGGGTGCCCTCCTGTCTCCCTGTCTCCGGCTGTCTCGTAGTGATGACCGGAGTGCTGGACGTCCCGCGATGATGACGGGGAGGTTGCAACCCTCTCTGCGCCGCCCCCTGTCTCCCTGTCTCCGGCTGTCTCGGAGTTATGACCGGAGTGTTGAACGTCCCGTGATTAAGACGGGGAGGACGCGACCCTCTTTGCGCCGCCCCTGTGCCTCAAATAGATCCGCTATCAGCTCTATCTTTAATCTTTCAAAATGTTCAGTTGCTATCGCTATCAGCTTTATCTTAAATGTTTCAAAATGTTCAGTTGCTATTGCATGCACTCATCTGTGTTTCACTACACACATGAGTGCATGCTTACCAACTGTCCGTCTGCAACACTACTGTCACCGACATCTAAGAAGGGAGATCCCCCCTTGAATGGCCCTTCTAAGGTTTCTCTCCTCCACACTGCCTGTGGTGCATTTTTTCCTATTGCTAGGTTTTAGTGAGTTTTTCCTTACCTTCGCGTGGGGTATGTCTGGGAGTGTTGCATTAATTTATTTAGCATTTATTTTAAATTTGTTGGACCTTATGGTGTTCTTGTTTTGTTCTTGACTTATTGTGATGTTTCTTCTTGACTTGTTTAAAGAAGACGTGTCCGGCCCATGGGGACATTAACGTGTGTTGTCGGGCCTTACAAATAAATTTGATTTGATTTGATTTGAAGCTGAGAACTGTTGATCTATGCGAGCAGATAGCTTATTTGCCATCTACCCTGGAGTTAGACAAGCAGATACATACCCCTTTCTTCTCTGTGCATGCAACAGGGCTTTTGAGGTGATGAAATCACTGCGCCCAGGCAGCAGTGGTTCGGCAAAAAAATATTTCCGAGTATATATCTGCTTAGAAAACGAAAATGTCAAATTTTTTGTTTTTGTTTTTCTCCACGTGGTAAATACACAGGTCACAACATGTTTACAGGAACGTTTTGCAGTTGTATTTGGAGTGTATTTTGTGACTGTTGGAACTAGGCTACACTGGCACACCTACTTCCAGTGAATGACGCTAAGCTAGGCTAACGGTGCGGCTGTTCTCTAAGCCTAATGCATGCACAGAGAATAAAAGGGTATGTATCTGCTTGTCTAACTCCAGGGTAGATGGCAAATAAGCTAATTTCTCAAAAAGTTGGCGTGTTCCTTTAAGTTGAGCAAATGAGGATGGCCTGAATTTGATGAGATGGGAGAGGTATGAGTACCTGAGTGTCTGATAGTTTAAATAATGTCCTCTGTTTGCAGACAATGTATAAATATTCGGTTATAAACATGCCCAAAAATCTCTCTCTCGTTTTTCCCATGCATTCATTCAGCAGCAGTCCACTAAAACATTGTCCCCTCCCCACTCTCGGAAAACCTGCAATAAATGATTATCCATCATCTCTTGCCACTGAAAACCAGTTTGTACCTCATGATTAAGCATTCAGTTAAGAGACACTTTGGATCTGACCCTTTAATTTGAACTGGGTCAA
Organism: Notolepis coatsorum; assembly: GCF_963971535.1. Lineage (NCBI taxonomy): Eukaryota > Metazoa > Chordata > Actinopteri > Aulopiformes > Paralepididae > Notolepis > Notolepis coatsorum. Next base: position 127,403,670 of record NC_140171.1, read on the forward strand.
GATTTTTTATTAAATCTTTTTTTTGTATCCATAGCAGGAAAATGTGTCAAATCAAGTGTTCTTTTATTAATCTCCTTGGGGGAATTCAGGCGTCATGGCAGCATGGAATGATATTAATATTAATAATAATAATAATAATAATAATAATAATAATAATAATAATAATAATAATAATAATAATAATAATAATAATAATAATAATAATAATAATAATAATAATAATAATAATAATAATAATAATAATAATAATAATAATAATAATAATAATAATAATAATAATAATAATAATAATAATAATAATAATAATAATAATAATAGAACATAGGACATAGAACAAAGTGTGAAGTAATAATGACCATTGTAATAACAGTAGTAGTAGTGAACAGTAGTGAGTGGCAGGATTCAATCCGATAGTAATAATAGTGATGGTATACATGGTCCAACCCGTAGTAACACACTAACAGAGTCCATGCAGTGTTTATTATTTAGAGTCAGATAGTCCTAACAGGTCTCAAGTTCACCAGCCGTTAGCTCTCCAGCTATTGCAGCAGTCCGTGCCCACAGTTATGGAGCCTGATGGCTACTGGTACGAAGGTGGTTTGTAGTGTGTCGTGGGGGGATAAGTCTATGGCTGAACGTGCTCCTCATCTTGGCTAGCTCCTCATAGCGGGGGTGGGAGGGGGTTTACTCTCTGTATCCTAAAATTCAAAACCACTGATATTGAAATACTGACATATCGAACTAACTCTTCACAACTCATAATTCAGTAGCCAAAACAAAGAGTGAAACTCATATGGCCAAGTCGTAGCTAGTGATAGACCGATTAATCCGGCTGATATGTGTCATTTTGATATAATCGGCATAGGCCAATAACGAAGGTTATCCTATAACCCTAGTTACATGAGTTCTTGTGAGCATTCTGCTCTATAGGTTATTACTTATTATTACCTCGTTAATTTGAAAGATTACGCTACATGCACTTTACACTTGTCCGACCACGCCCCTGTCCGCCTATATGCATAGCGAGGGATGTGACCGTACTTCCGCCTTCCCGAGTCTTGACCTTCATTAGGAAGACAATCAGGGTTCCTCAGTGAATCAGAGCAGAACGCTCGCAAGAACTCAGGGTTATAGGATAACCTTTGTTACATTTCGTTCCTTGCTTTGCATTCTGCTCTATGGGACACAGGACCGGAGCAGGACGCGGAGAGCCCAACAAATGCACCCGCTGAGGTCCCCTTACAACCATCAGAACACCGGGGAGGGTCCGGGCCCCCCCACCCTTCCTAGTGAGGGGTGGGGGGATAGGACACCGACTGTGCGAAAAAGGGGGCAGCACCCAAAAGACGCACAAGGTGAGTAGGCCGCGGGACAGGAGGCCCTGCGTCTACCCCACTGTGCATCCCACCTGCTACCAGGGAAACGTATGCGAAGCATAAGCCTGTGCTACCGCTCCAGCCCCATGGAAGGGACCTGGTGAGGTCAACGAGGGTGTGGCATCGAGACCTCTCCAGGCGTTTACTCGTGACACCACCCCTTACACCGCCAGCACATCGGACAGGGCACAACAGGCGAAGGCCCTTCTCCGCCTGGCACGCCGCGAGGGCCCCCTGAGGAAGAGGCTCTGAAGACTCCCTGAGGAGGAGGCTCCGAAGCTCTCTGAGGAGGCTCTCCCCCATAATCCCGCGGGGTCACCTGGCATACCGGGGAGACAAGCACTCCAAGAGAGGAGTTTGATCCCTTAACCCAGGCCGACAGGTAACAAGAGCAAAGCTCAACCTGCGCCCAGAGGACTGTGAACTACACAGGAGCGCCTAAAGGGGCTGACTGCTAATAAACAGCACCCAGACGCCCCCCCCCCCCCCCCCCCGAGCCAAGAGGGGAGGGAGGGGTGAATAAATGAGTGAATGAAAACTTCATTTAACAGATTGCAGAAAGGGTACAATACAGTACGGCTCAATACACACAATTGTTAAGGGGATGCAGACCAGAGAAAGACGTTTGTCTTGTTTACATCGGGATCCCCAATTTTCAATTCATAGTGACATTTACGACACACACAACACTCATGACATCAGCCCCTGTGGCGTCCGGTCCGCCCTGGCATTTTCCCCCCGAAAAAGCACAGGGCCCTTCAGGTTAACAGAATATATTGCACGAGCAATGTCCGCCTGTGACGCGGGGGACACCAGGTTGAACTGATCCGGTCCGTGCCCTTCCACGCTGCCGCACCTCTTCAAAGGAGAGGGGGATAGGTACACGTTTTGATCAAAACACCACAGGAGGCGCCACCGAGACGGTCTGTATACGCGAACGACGCTTGATCTGCCCTGCCATTTCCCCCCGGAAATGCACGCGAGCCCTCGAGCTGGCAGTGACCTGGCGCTCGGTAGAGATAAAACTCCTTCCCGGCCGACCGCATAAACGCTGTTATGCCACTGGACAGACCAGGACGCGCCGGCCCCTAAAAAGGATGTTTCAAATAAACACTTGATAACATAACCGGGGCCAGGCGCTGATATCGGTCCCGTAAGACCAAGCGCCGATATCGTAAGACCTGAGAACGGTGGCGGGCGAATTCTAATAAGAAAGAGCCCCCAACACAACGTCTCTCCCCCCTATCTGGGTAAAACCGGGAGAAGACCGGTCCTCGCAAGGACACTGACACGGGGTTTACATACAGAGCCTGGGAAAAAACCATCCGTCACAAATTACACTCACACGAGAGGGGAAGACGCCAGGTTTATCACTCACGGACATATCTCTCGAAAGCCTGTGACATTTACAATGGCCACGAACCCCCCCTTTCCCCACGACGAGTAGGATATACAATTATTCGCCCTGACGTCGAGGGAGCTGACGGGGCGGAATCCCACGTACTTGTGTGACGACGCTAATGTGTACGAGGGATACCAGAGTGTAGGGGGCGCTCGTTTTTGAGCCACGTCCTCACCACCCGTCGTCAGCTTTCTACCAAGGATATAAGATACCCAAAGGGGAGGGTTTATCCCCCCCCCCCCCCCCCCCAACCAACCTCACGTAAAAACTAAACACATATGAGGCGAAACAAGGAGCGGCGCTACTAGCCGTGCGTTGATTTACAAACGAAAGACATATGCAAGCGTGTGCTGCTCGCTTCATTGCTTTGAACGACCAAACACAACAGCTAACCACCAGACCGTGGGATCAGGGACTACGTCTGTTTAAAAGACACCTCCACCCGAGACCCCGCGGCTCCGTTTCATAAGCAAAAACTTGCCGCCCGCCATGTTTCACCTTACCACGTAAAGCAACAACACATACGGCGTGAACAGAGGGGCAGTGCCCTTGGCCATGTGCTGATGTACATTGCTTTGAAAAGCCAAACAGACAATAGCAAAACACCAATCGCAAATTCAGGGTCTACGTTTGTTTAAAAAACGCATTCGCATGAATCCCGTGGCTCTCTTCACAAACAAGAAATCCCGGCCCGCCAACCTTAACTGTATCAGAAAAGATAGCGGGCCCCCATTGTTTATTTCGTGCAAGGCATACCCAAAATACATAGTGAAGGATCACACGCCCGGGCTGGCCGGGGGTCTCCTGGAGGGGACGCCGGAACCGGAGGGCCTCCTCACTGAAGAGGGGCCCTCAACGGCCCTCACCCAGCTCCGCACACCGCCGGGGCTCACCTTCTCGCCACGAACGTGGGACTAGGGAACCCCCGTCGCAGGTGGAGCCCAGAGAAATACTTCCCAGGTCCGGGTGGTGATGCCATTATTGGGATCGAAAAAATAGCAACCACAAAAACTAACTAAGCTAAATGCCACTTGCTTGCCGTGTGCGTATAGCGAGCACTTCCTGAAGTGAAAGAAACGGGAAGGCGGAAGTACGGTCACACCCCTCGCTTATATGCATATAGGCAGACAGGGGCGTGGCTGGACAAGTGTAAAGTGCATGTAGCGGAATCTTTCAAAGTAACGAGGTAATATCCGATAGAGCAGAACGCAAAGCAAGGAACGACATGTAACCGTGCCCACAGGGCCCATTGTGTCAACCCTGCACGTGTCAATTGATTACAAATTAGATTTTCAATCAATGTATTTTGTTTGATACATTTGTTGATTTAAACAAACAGCTTTTGTGTCTCATTTGTTATTATTAATTTGTTTTATCAGGAAAAAAATATGAAATCATTATATTGGTATTATATCGGCCTTCAGCCCCCTCTGATTTTGAAAAACCCATATCAGTCGACCACTAGTCATGAAAGCTGATGCTGAGTAAGCAGATGGCACGACTTGTAATGAGCACTGAGAGACACTGTGTAGTGTAGAGTAAACACAAGTCATCTGAGAACAAGCAAAACCAACAGACAACCCATACATGACCCTGCTACTAACACATGTGGTATAAATACACACACAAGAAAACGCACACAGAAAAGGACACACACCACTCACACAAATGTACTTAACCACACACACATACACACACACACACACACACACACACACACACACACACACACACACACACACATACATACATACACAAATATACACACACTCAAATCCATTCCGTTACACTGAAAAACCAACCAATTTTTAACTATAATTCAAATAGGCCCTCATCTTCAAATACCCCGACTACTTAAATCCCAGTTGTAGGTCATTTTGACTGTTGTAGGCTATAAAAGTACTAGTATCGCATTATGTCTGTCCCAGGTGCATGGCTGTGTGGTAATAACGTTGGATATTTCCTAGCTGCCATAAGGTAGGTCATTAGACGTTAACCCTTTCACTACCACACTACAGAAGGTTAACCCTCTCACTGCCACACGACAAAGGGTGTTAACCCTTTCACAACCACACTACAGAAGGTTAGCCCTTTCAGTAAGTATCGTCCCAGTGAAATGGTGTGGTAGTGAAAGGGTTTTAAGAGTCAGCTGGCAGCAGACTCAGTAGAGTGGCTTTGCAGATCCAGGATCTGTTGTGCAGCAGTAGAATAGATGCTTTATTATAGTTGTGTCTATTGTCTCCCCACGTGAATCTATTGTTTATTTAATGTCATTGTGTCGTACCTACCCAGAGTAGATTTGCTGTGCATCTATGCTCTCTTTTTTTTTATATATTTTTTTTAAAGCCCTGCTTCAAACTCAAATAGTGGGAGCTGCCCAGTACAACCACAGTATGACACTGTTGACACTATGAGCACTGAGCCGATTCACTGGGGTAGTTGAGGGTTAGGTGCCTTGCTCAAGGCCACTTCAATGGTGGTTAAAAGTGTCTCTCTACCCTGTAGACCACAAGCATGTCTCTCTACCCTGTAGACCACAAGCATGTCTCTCTACCCTGTAGACCACAAGCATGTCTCTCTACCCTGTAGACCACAAGCATGTCTCTCTACCCTGTAGACCACAAGCATGCCCTTCTAACGTATAGGCCAAATTAACGGTGAAGCAACAATGCAAAAGCAGCACAGTAGGCAATGGCATATATACGAATTGGGACTTCTACGATGTTAGTAATGTGTAGTAATGTAGTAGGGGTGTAACGGTACACAAAAACCACAGTTCGGTACGTACCTCGGTTTTGAAGTCACGGTTCGGTACGGGTTTTCGGTACAGTGGGAGAAAGTTCGGCTTTCCATGTTCCACTCAGGGGTGATGTAGTGTGCCGTAACTAATTGTACTTGTAGGGCTGTGAACGAATATTCTATATTGAAATTAATAATCGACTTGTAAAGAATTTTTTTTTTATAATAATTATATTAGATTGTGAAAAAAACAGCCCCCGGTGGGCGGTCGTTAGTGGTTAACATACCGTTGTATTCGTTCGGTACACAGCCGTTCGGTACGGTACAGTACACACTGAAACGGTTCGGTACAGATACGTGTACCTTTACACCCCTAGTATAAGATATTGGTTTCATGAACTCGTACTGGTAGATTGTTAGGCCAAAGTAATAACAGTCTGTCAACAGCTGTTCATATCAGCTACTGCACACGATAATGTCATTATACATGTTTGATATTGTTCATTTGTGGATCACAAAGTATAAAACTGAGCCTGTGTGTTCTGGAGGTACAGATCCTAGCCACACCAGCCTCAGGCCTGCTCTGTGTGTACTGTATATACGGTCATAACAACATCCATCTCTGGAAATTAGGCTGAACTGGTGGAGGGATGATGATGGAGAGAGAGAGAGGGATAGAGAGAGAGAAAGAGAGAGAGAGAGAGAGAGAGAGAGAGAGAGAGAGAGAGAGAGAGAGAGAGAGAGAGAGAGGGGGATAGAGAGAGAGAGAGAGAGAGAGAGAGAGAGAGAGAGAGAGAGAGAGAGAGAGAGAGAGAGAGAGAGAGAGAGATCCTGTGGTTCCCTGTGGCTTTAGACCTCTGTAATCAGCATGCCAGGCTCCTGATGTCTAAATCCACAACCCTGACCCAGACAGTCTACTCACATCTCACACACACACGCACATACACACAATCACACAATCACACACACACACATCTCCTGACACACAAGCTCTGTGGTGCTCTCTCTTCATGTGGAGTTTAGCAACAGAGTGAGTTTCAGATAAAACCAAGACCGCTGAGCATGAAATGTGCCATGCGTGGCTTTGCCTTATAATGGGAAATTATACTACTTCTAATTGCCCATCTCATCCGTAATACATCTTTATGATTAGTTGACCAGGTGCCTCAAATGGATGTCTTTGTGGCCTTATATTAGCACGGACCACATCCTGGAGCCTGATGGCACGGGCTCAGCGCCCAGCTGCCCCTCTCTCTGCTTTCTAAATGGTAAATGGCTGCATTTATATAGCGCTTTTATCCAAAGCGCTTTACAATTTTGTTCCTCACATTTTACCCATTCACTCACACATTCACACACCGCCGGTGGAGGAAACCATGCAAGGTGCCTGCCAACCTGCTCATCAGGAGCAATTAGGGGTTAATAGTAGATTAGGTTATAGTCTTGCTCAAGGAAACATCGACACGCTGCCCGGGAGGAGCAGGAATCGAACCGGGAACCTTCCGACTACCAGACGACTGCTCTACCTCCTGATCCACTGTCGCCCCCGCTTTCTTCACTGTCTGTCGCTATTATAGTGACTCATAGGACACTATGTTACTATAGTATCTGTCGCTTGAGACACTACATTACTATAGTATCTGTCTCTTGAGACACTACGTTACTATAGTATCTGTCTCTTGGGACACTACGTTACTATAGTATCTGTCTCTTGAGATACTACGTTACTATAGTATCTGTCTCTTGGGACACTACGTTACTATAGTATCTGTCTCTTGAGACACTACGTTACTATAGTATCTGTCTATTGGGACACTACGTTACTATAGTATCTGTCTCTTGAGACACTACGTTACTATAGTATCTGTCTCTTGGGACACTACGTTACTATAGTATCTGTCTCTTAGGACACTACGTTACAATAGTATCTGTCTCTTGGGACACTACGTTACTATAGTATCTGTCTCTTGAGACACTACGTTACTATAGTATCTGTCTCTTGAGACACTATGTTACTATAGTATCTGTCTCTTGAGACACTACGTTACTATAGTATCTGTCTCTTAGGACACTACGTTACTATAGTATCTGTCTCTTGGGACACTACATTACTATAGTATCTGTCTGTTGAGACACTACGTTACTATAGTATCTGCCTCTTGAGACACTACGTTACTATAGTATCTGTCTCTTGAGACACTACGTTACTATAGTATCTGTCTCTTGGGACACTACGTTACTATAGTATCTGTCTCTTGGGACACTACGTTACTATAGTATCTGTCTCTTGGGACACTACGTTACTATAGTATCTGTCTCTTGGGACACTATGTTACTATAGTATCTGTCTCTTGAGACACTACGTTACTATAGTATCTGTCTCTTGAGACACTACGTTACTATAGTATCTGTCTCCTGAGACACTACGTTACTATAGTATCTGTCTCTTGAGACACTACGTTACTATAGTATCTGTCTCTTGAGACACTACGTTACTATAGTATCTGCCTCTTGGGACACTACGTTACTATAGTATCTGTCTCTTTAGACACTACGTTACTATAGTATCTGTCTCTTGAGACACTACGTTACTATAGTATCTGTCTCTTGAGACACTACGTTACTATAGTATCTGCCTCTTGGGACACTACGTTACTATAGTATCTGTCTCTTTAGTGCAATACTCCAATTCAGCCATTGGCAATTCAGCCGTTGGGTGGGGGGCGCTGTTGAGCGGGCCTGTGACCAGACCTGAAAGCGCCCCTACTCTGCGGCTCTGCAGCTGCATATGCTTCTAGCAAAATCCAGCATCCAGCCCCGCTGTTGGCAATGGGAGCAGCACGGAGTCTCGACTCTGGACTTATTTTATTTGGAATATAATGTCTGTATACGCAAAAGTAGCCTAGTTTTAAGTTAAAATATTATAAATCTACATGCCTTGATGATGTCATTCTTTATATAGCCTGCCTATCAGGCAAAAAAAATTATTCTAACGGAAACACTGATACCGTGATATATACCGTTACCGTCTATGCTTCAAATTATACCGTGATATAAATTTTAGACCATACCGTCCACCCCTAGTATCTGTCTCTTGAGACACTACGTTACTATAGTATCTGTCTCTTAGGACACTACGTTACTATAGTATCTGTCTCTTGAGACACTATGTTACTATAGTATCTGTCTCTTGAGACACTACGTTACTATAGTATCTGTCTCTTGAGACACTACGTTACTATAGTATCTGTCTCTTGAGACACTACGTTACTATAGTATCTGTCTCTTGAGACACTACGTTACTATAGTATCTGTCTCTTGGGACACTACGTTACTATAGTATCTGTCTCTTGAGACACTACGTTACTATAGTATCTGTCTCTTGGGACACTACGTTACTATAGTATCTGTCTCTTGGGACACTACAGCGTTGGGAGTCGGAGGAAAGGAAAGGAAAGATGAAAAAATTACATACCTAGGTTCCATCCTAGAGGCAAATCTTTCCTGTGACAAAATGGCATCCAAGGTAATAAAAAAAGTCAACCAACGAACTAGATTCTTGTACCGGATCTCCTCTCTGGTAAACAAGAATACCCTGAAGACTCTGGCAGGAGCACTCATTCAAGGGTACTACGACTATGCTTGCACCTCATGGTACCAAAGCACCTAAAAGGCGCTAAAAACAAGATTACAAACATCACAAAATAAACTGGTCAGACTACTACTTGACCTTACTCCTAGAACCCACCTCACCCCTGCCCACTTTGACTACCTAGGATGGCTTAGAGTAGATGACAGAGTACAGCAACTTGCAATGGGCCTGGTCTACAAGATACACTACACCACACAGGTACCCATGTACATGTCAAAATACTTCCCAAAGGTCAGTGAATACCACGATCACAACACCAGAGGACGCTCAACAAATCATGTTAAACCCAGATTCGGCTCAAACAAGGGACTAAACACGTTTCGCAATTATGCCACAACAATGTGGAACGCCCTACCCAAAGCTGTAAAGGAATGTGAATCCCTACCCACATTCAAAACCGCACTTAAAGAGCACCTACGGGAGGCTGCAATTCGAAACTGGCCACCGTAAATGTACAAACCCCCCCACCCCCACCTAATAGACAGTCCCCTCCCCAACGTATGTATATATTCTCTCCCCACCGTATGTATATTTCTCTCCCACCCACCCACCCACCCCCTACTAATGTACAGTCTCCTCCCCACCGTATGTATATACTCTCTGTCAGGATCTATGGGTAACAGTACTGTATATTTGCATATCATATATGTCACAAATGTAACAGTACTATATACCTGTATGTCATGTAGGGCTGGGCGATATGACGATATTATATAAATATCGGGTACAGTTCATTAACGATACACTTTTTAAACGTATCGTGGATATCGTGATGTTTTGCCCAAGAGGCTTGTGTCGCGTCAATCTGGTCCACACGTTGAAACTTTTGAACAGCGCCGCCGCCGCCCCACACACACACACTACTGCATCAAAAGTTACTACTTATGATAACAAAGGCATTCGTTTTGTGGCATTGACGTTATATAGTTACACTTTCAATAACATCAGCGTATTTACATAGCAACGACCGAGGTCGACCTAGATATAGCAAGCATTAGCCGTTCATATCTCAGCCCGTGCTGACTCCGTTGTGCCCATTCTGCGGTCTGTTAATAACGTTTTCAATCAGACAGATGTATGGAAAGGCTTTTATTATAACATTCGTTGCAGTAAAATCATTATGCCTCCAGTCGTTTAGTCATTCTGCAGAGCTAAAAGCTAAACGTCGGCCGCGGCGAGCTACCGCTGCCATTGTTGTTTTCATTGAGCTCTCCAATAGCGGAAGTAAAAAATTAATACGCGCTTGCCGATTGGTGCTAAGAACAGCAGGGCGGGTGCAAGCGATGTGACGTAATTGGCAGACGCGACTGTCAATCAAAATGATTCTGTTTGCCGACTGAATGAATATAAACGTTATTAACAGATTGCAGCATAGGTACAATACAGTACAGCTCAATACAACAACAATCAACAGTGGACTGGAGGATGCAGACCAGAGAAAGACTTTCGTCTTGTTTACATCAGGGTCCCCCATTTTCAATTCATCATATTTCATATCTAAATCATATAATATCTCATTGCTAAATATATGCAATATATAATCTAATAATCCAATAATCTAAATCTAATATATAATATAAAAATGCTAAATGCATGGGTATTTTATTTTGTCTTTAATGTTAGCTTGCAAACTCAAATACTGTCTGGGTAAGCCTCATAATGAATTGTTTGGGGGAAAAAATAAAAACATCGTGATGCGTATCGTGTATCGCCGAAAGGTCAGAAAATATCGTGATATCATATTTAGGCCATATCGCCCAGCCCTAATGTCATGTATGTCCCTATGCCATAAATGTCATGATGTCATTATATGTTGTGTATGTCATAAATGGCACTATGAATTGAAAATGGGGGACCCTGATGTAAACAAGACAAACGTCTTTCTCTGGTCTGCATCCCCTTAACAATTGTGTGTATTGAGCCGTACTGTATTGTACCCATTCTGCAATCTGTTAAATAAAATGTTCATTCATTCATTCATTCAGTCACAGGATCACACAACTTTCTCCCGTAACAAAGCAATGTAAGCCGGCGTTCCGACTTCAGTAACCAGATCACAGTTACTGATCTAACAAACAGACGGTACTTATACATTATTGTTCCCCCTGTACAGTTTTGCATGCATAATTTAAATATACATATTATTGTGATAATTTCAACTCTATCTGCTTCATATTGAAATCTTCCCCAAGTCTTAGCCTACTGCTTGTTTTTATCCCCTTGTCTGGTATCCTGTCTGCGGCCACACTGCTGAAGGTGAACGTGTGCTGAGGAGCAGAGGGGGTCACACAGAAGTGATGTAATGGGTAGTGTAACTAATTACTTTTCCCGGGGAGTAAGAGTAGTAACGGGTGATTATGTAATGCATGACTTTTGAGTAATGACCCCAACACTGGTCTTCTCCTTAAAAACTTTATTTTTATTTATTTATTTTTATAAAAGTTACAGTATATACGCAATATAAAAAACAATCTAATGTACATTGCTTAACCCTGTGTGTGGGTCTGTGAGACCCGTTTTCAACGTTTACTATAAGAGATATCATCATCATCATCATCATCATCATTTATTTATTCGTACATGGAATTACCACAGTCCAACAGTACATATTCATATAATTCACCAAATCCCATGGCCGAAAGGAACAGGAAGAAGAAAAATTCTTATATATACCTGCCCCTACACACACACAACACACCGATAGACTTATTGTGTAAAACCAAACAGAATATACCCATTTTGCAAAAATGGAAACATCAACACAACCAAATTAAATCAACATAAATAAACCCATTTTGTGTATCTACATATTTAGGTTAATTCATTTACACACACACACACACACACACACACACACACACACACACACACACACACACACACACACACACACACACACACACACACACACACACACACACACACACACACACACACACACACACATACATATTGATTGATATCAATCAATCAATCAAACTTTAATACAGACTCATGGTCCAGATAAAACAAATACATACGGAACCTATATAAAATTACAGGCAAAAATATCATCACTTAAAATACACATCAACGTCCCACAAATAGACAGCTGTGCCAATGTCTCTCCACATCGATGAGTGGTAACGTGTGACACTGAGCCTAATGATGCAATGAATTGTTTTTTTTAACCTGAGACTCATTAGCCTTGGCTCATTTAATGTGTAGAACACATGTTCATTGAGTGCACACTGTGCCCCAATACACAGTTATATTACATACGTGGTGTTCCACTGGACCAGAAAGTGTGGCAATTGAAAATGTGTTAAACATTTGGTTCACTGTGTACCTCTGGAGTCACTGTCTGCCCTCCACCTTGTTTCATTGATACATTTCAAGATAAACTTGATTGATTCCATTCATGACTTGATTATAATGAATTATTTGTATTGTTTTACAGACGTCACATTTCATCACAAAAAGCGAATAGCACTTGTATTGATAAATGTGATCTAGCAGAGGTAAATGGCAAATATTAACCATACATGCTGTCTAGATTGCTTGTAATTGAGTTAGAGTTAAGTATTTTTACATTAATTGTTATGGCTTTATTGTTTTAAAAATCCCAATAACGTTGTGTGTCCACTAGTCCACGGGAACATTGGGTGAGTAACAAAAACGCAAACACCACACAAGGGTTAAATATTTGCACAGCAGTGACGGTGATCCCTGTGGGGCGTGCTTTGCTAATGTAATCTGCATGTTACAGTACATATTATGGTGTCCCTTTAACCCTTTCACTACCGCACTACCAAATGGTTAACCCTTTCACCAAATGGTGACCCCTTAATGAACGAAGGGTGACATCGTTTACGATTGGCCGGCTGCTCGTACAATAAGCAGTAGTGACACTGCCTCTTCCCATCCCTATGTCGTTCGCAGAGAGGGAGGTGGCGGGGGGGGGGGTTGTTAAGCTGAATGACATCATCATCACGTCCACCGTGCCTATTTATAGCTGGCACGCACTCTGACACGCACTCTGACACGCTTGCGGACCAGGTCGTAGATCCGCGTCGTGCACAGCATACGTTCACTCTCGAAGCGTACAGTAGGTCAGCACTCCAGCCCAGAGCTAGCTTTACTCAGATAGGAATCCCAACTGTGAAGGGAAATAAATTGTGCCTAATAAAGTCATGAGTCACTTCCTATGGTGGGAGGGAGAGGATTAGGCTAACGACCGAGGCCAAGTTTCTCTAAAAGGGAAAAAGTGAAGTCCTTCTTCGAGAGGGAAGTTAAATCTTTTCAAGATAAAGTCACAGTTTGTGCAACAACCAGGATCTTTGGGGAGTCTTGGGCTTAACCCTTTCACGACCTCACTATCAAAGGGTTAAGTAGGGGAGATTTTACGTTCGGCGCTCATATAGGAAGTCTGGGGGGGGGGGGGGGGATTTTCAAGCAGGGCTTCGAGAGTGATGAGGTTCAAACAAACGCACAGGAGAGCTTCACCGTTTGGTACCTATATAGGTAGAGATAAAACATAGACACTTGAATAGCTCAATCTCCAAAGAGTGCTTCATTATCCCGCAGAGGAGATTACTGAACGTGGTGGCAGCCAGCTCTGCATGACTCAGACGGAGGGGAATCTAGTTGCGACTGCGACAGAGGAGCCATTGTTGAAGTGAAATAAAGAGGAGTATTGACTCCCCTCATCAGCTCTCTGCTGTGAAGGAGGACGGACGACGACACTGTTGCCTGTTTAAAACACTAGGGGCATTTTAGACACACTGTTTACAGTGCTTAGACCGTCCACATCCAAATGAACTGGACCCAGTGTCCAGGGGTGTAAAGTACTTGAGTAATTGTACTTCGTTACAATACTTAAGTACTGTTTTTGGGGATTTGTACTTTACTCAAGTATTATTAAGTTTGTATACTTGTATTTTTACTCAATTACATTTCAGAGAAAAAGAAATGCAGACCTACAAAGTACAAAGTACAAATCTCGCAGGTCCAATTTTATTAGTATATTTGTTTCTCTGGCCGAACTAACGTTAACTTTATTAACTTATTAATCCTTCGGCCACACTTTATTTAAAAACAGCCAATCAAATCCCCATCAATGGAAAATTAACCCATCCATACCCATGCTGATTGGTCCTTGTGTGAGTGTATGTATGCTTGGTTTCATTCCAGCCTTGCCTAAACACTAGTTGATGATTTCACTAATTGGCTCACCTCTTCAACTAACGTTAGGTTATGACTATAACCAAGTTCTGTTAATTAGGGGTGACGCTTGGCATCACTCATGCACTCCCTCGTGTACGTGCACGCGCACTGAATAAATTCCACAAATGTACCTTTAATACCAGTATTAGTCTGACCACACCCCTCATCAGCTTACCTTCATAAGCAGGTGTGTGGTCACCTGCTCTCCTCCTTCCCAAGCTTTCACCACAAGGTGAGGTCAAGGGCTGCAGCGGCCGTTAACAGAACTTGGTTATAGTCATAACCTAACGTTCTGTATCATTAGGGGATCCGCTTGGCATCACTCATGCACAAAGGGAGGCCAAGCGGAGCCACTGGCCGACAAATACACCCCGCTGAAGGCCCCCCACAACCAACAGAACAGGGAGGGCCGAGCCCCCCCGACCCTCCCTAATGGAGGGCACCCCCCCTATTAGAGGTTTACCGGGAGGGCGACGGACCCGACCGTGCGAAGAGGCACTCAAGCAACTTAACGCACAGGGTGAGCAGACCGTGGCTTGACCCCACGACTACACACACGCACAACCCGCATGCCACCCGGGAACGAACGGAGGGAAACAACCTCGTTACTGCCCCCAGAATCACGGGGTCAAGGGCAAACCCAACCCCGTGGCAAGGCCGTAGCAGCGGAGCGCGAAGGAAGACCCAGACCCACCAAAAGGACTGGACTCCCTGGGATGGGGGCCCGGAGAAGTCCATGATGCCAGCATCAAGACCCCACCAGGTGGGCACTCAGTGACCCCGCCCCCCACATCGCCAGCGTATTCGGACAAAGGCCCCTCAGCCGAGCGGGCCCTGTCCTCCCCAACAGTACACCGTCTGGCACACTGGCCCTGTAACAGGCAGACAGCATGGCCGTAAACACACAAAGAGTTAACCAACGGAAGCAGGTAGTGCACCGGGGAAAAAAACCAGGCAACAGGCTGTTAACCCTAGCCTGGAGACTGCGGACGAGACAGGCGCCAGAAAGGACAGCTGAACACAGCCGCCCCGGCGGAAGGGGCGTATGCTGGCGTTGTTGCATGACCAAGCCCCCACAGAGAAGGCTGACACGATTGGCAGACGTCATGAACGTGCAGGGGCACCCTCAACCGGTGAACCCGGGAGTTGACACTGCAGCAACACACCAGAGAACCAACCACCCAGGTGTTACCCTACGCGGTGGTTGGTCCCATAACCCCTCAGGAAAAAAACCCAAAACACACCTGCGGCACTGCCGCAGCCCGTGTTCCAGTTTCCAACAGGGTTATCCCGGGCCTACGGGTCAACGAAACATTACCCCGGACCGGGCCCGGTGATACGGGGAGCACAGGGTCCCCCGAGGAGGCCAAACCACCCCAAGGCCCCTCTTCGCTACGCGTAAGAGAAGAGCATAAAAATGGAAAACCAGCCCCAGCACCCCGCACTTGGTATTCCCAGGAGGTCACCCAACCAAGTACCAACCAAGACCAACCTGCATGGCGGCCAAGATCCGACGAGATCGGGCGCGTACAGGTTGGCACGGCCGTAAGCCATTACGACAGTGTAGAATACAATGTACCCAACAAGGGTTCCATAGCGCTCAACCCTGTGACACCCGGACCGACCTAGCATTTTTCCCCCTAAAAAAAGCCCAAGTCCCTCAGGGTACCAGAACAGCAGATCTGCATCCCCGGCGGACAACGGGTTTAACTGATCCGGACCAGCGCAACCAGAACCAGTCCCGTGCCCTAACCACGCCGACATGCCAACTCCAGGAGAAGGGGCAGATATGCGTGTTGATCTCAAAACATAAAAAGAAGGCGCCACCCAGACGTGTCGGTACGAACCGCGCCCGGCGGCCCACCCCCAGGGCGTGAGACCCTTCCCCCTATGTTCAGATCCATTCCGTCATCATCCCCTGATATGAACGGGAACCCATCAACAACCACACAGGGCGTCGGAAGAGGAAAAAACCCCCATCCCAATTGCTCCATAAAAAAATGCTGTTTTAACCCCAAGCAATCAAGGCGCGCCAGTCAGCCAATGTCCAACAGAACATCCTGAGCTAGCACTATGTGTGCGTTTTGACATACCCACATCAACAATAGGCTATTTAGACCATCTTATTGAATCCCCAAGACGCCCAGGGGAACGACAAGAGGGGCGAGATGCAATCAACTCCATGAATGAATGAATGAAAACTTTACCCAACAGATTGCAGAAAGGGTACAACCCAGTACGGCGCAATACACACAATTGGTTAAGGGGAGGCAGACCTGAGAAAGACGTTAGTCTTGTTTTCATCAGGAACCCCCATTTCCAATTCATATAGACACATCCAACTCCTTATAATAATAAAGAAAAAGCATCACCCGTATGAACCAACTGCACAGCTGGGAGTAAAAAACCCGTTTTCACATGATTTCAAATCCAGTCACTCTTTTTAATCAGAGTGTAAGACCAGACCCTCCCAGAAACACCTTCCCACATGAGTTTATAGTCATGAAAAAGATATGCCAACTGTGAGTCATGTGACCAACCGACTCAAGTTTACACATAAATCGGGCGTAGCAGAACCGTGAGCCCTACGCCCTAACTCGACACCTTTAAGACACCGTAACTCATGGAAGGCGTCGCCATAGCAACACCGCTACAACGGGCGGGGAATCCTGCCGGCTCCTGTCTTGTAATAGGAGTTGGCAGGATAACCCTCCCCCCCCCCCCCCCCCCTCCCTGCCAAGACGTCCCACCGGCTCGGCCCTGACTGGCTCAGCAGAAGAGATAAAAAATCCCCTAAACCAATCAAGTGGGAAAGGAGGGGTTTATTCGACACCCCCTCACGAAAACACACTTCGTTCCCTACACACAGAAAAACAACCATAGCCATTTTGAAAACCTCCGGTAGAATGCAATGCATAGCATAAGCTAATACAATGCCCGCTACCCACAAAATGTGAACAGGATTTATAACAAAAAACAAGTCGCATGTGTGTGAATCCTACACCCGTTGACTATGTCGTACATAGCAAAAAACGCTGACCGAGAGTAACGGCTAGGCCGTGGAATGTGCGTGTACGAGTATTACTGCAACTAAACAACACAGCATTGTGAGACACATATACTTAGTTCAAGCAATGGAATAACACCAGTTTCTACCTGCATGTGGAGCATCAAGCTAATAGAACCTATTACTGAGTGTACGTTGCAGACCTTGCTTAACCTCGTAACACAACACGACTCATCTCACAACGTAAAAGTGCAGATTCGGGGAGCTCCAGTAGCTCACCACGTACCGCGAGTGCTATTTCAGCGCCGTGGACAACCGCGCTCGCGCGGATCTGGGGCTGAGCGCGTTCGAATCCCGGACGGCAGCCGTGCCTTTCCCAGAGTGTCTTTCCCCCCCATCTGAACCCTTTCAGCCTGTTTCTGTCGGTCGAACTTGACCAAGTATGAATGCGAAGAAAAAGCGATAAACGCTAAAAGAACCAGGTGACTGGTCAAAGTTTAAAAAAAAAAAAAGTGCAGATTCATATTTACACAACCCCACCATATGAATTGTTGAAGAAACACACAGTTTGTTCGGCCAAAACATAGTCCCCCTTATGTCTGGGAACTTTTTTATTTATAATGTTTCTTTAAGGCACAAAATCATAGAGGGGCCGGGGAGGGTGTAAAAGAGAGGGGATACAGAGGGGAAAAGTCACTCAGCGGCGTCTGCCACCTCGCGCCGCTCGAGTCTTGCCACCCCGAGGAGCCCCGGAGGGACGGTAGGTTACTGTCTGCTGGTCACGACGTTCCCTACCGTCTCCTCCGGTCGTGGATGGGCCGGCGGTGGCAGAAGCGCCGTCTCTTCTCCTGGCCCTCTTGGAAGGGCCAGCAGCGGCGGCGGAGGCAGTGGTAGCGGCGACGGAGACAGCTCGACGTCGCGGAAGCCTTCTGACTCCACCGGCAAGGACGGGAGGCGGAAAATGGGGTTGGAGGATAGATCTCTCCTCTGCCATCTCTCTGCATGTCGAGGTCATCAACCGCAGGGCCTTCCCGAACAGACCAGCGTCGGAGAGGGCGGCCGTCAGAAGAGGGGCTCTCTTCCGTTCCGGCACACGGGCCTGCTCCAGCCAAAGATGACGCTGGCCCAGGGTAGCCAGGGCGCGCACTTTCCCCATGGCTATGGCCAGCACCTGGGAAAGGTGCAGGACAGCTCCTGCAGCCTGGGTGATCTGATCGCATTTTACCTCGTTCAGATCCGTGCCGCCCGTCATGATCCCCGATACAAATCTAGCCAGGTGGGCGATGTTAGACGCCGCAGCCAGCGATTGTGTACCAGCGATAAATGACTGGTCACCCCAATAAGCCAATCGCCTAGCCGATTTCCCCTGGAGGACCGGCTTGCATAGGGGTTCCCACACCATATCCGGACAGAGGAGAGCGGCCATCGGACTGTCAAGCCGAAGCACGCCCTCCCCCATACCTTTGACTAACCCCGACACCCGCGTAACTGGTACGTAGGTGGGAGTTAGTCCCATAATGTTGGACACCGCCTGACCCCGACGAACATAGGCCCCCATTGAGGGGAAAAATGGGTAGACAACGTCCACCCCTCTCACTGGGCGACGCTGCCAGGGATGACCTATGAGATCATCAGGGACAGGTGCAGGCAATGGCAGCGGCAGCGGCACGCCGTTTGCGGCGGCGGCTACCGCCATGAGCTCGGGAAACAAAGCCTGCAGTTCCCCCTGCGGACCTTCCTCCACCGACCCCGCATCCCTCACATGCAGCAGGCTGCGACTGGTTAAGGAGCCACAGTCTGATGTGGCCGACAGTAGGGCATCCTGCTGATGAGGCCAAGGTGGTTCCTCGACATCCTCGAACAGGGAGCCCCATGGAGCCATTTCTCCCCCCTCCGGGGTCTCCTGAGGAGGGATACTCTCCTCCACGGGACCATCATACAAGAATCCGTCCGCCTCTTCCATGAAGTCCTCAGTTTCCATCGGAAATCCAGAGCCGGACGCATCCTCGCTGGTCTCCAGCAGTTCCCCAAACCCAGGCCGTTCGCGTCTGCATGCTACCATCTTGCGACGTGAACGGGCGTTCACCAACGGACGATTCCCCGGAACCAGAAGAACCAGAGTCGAGATCAGGCCATCGCCGGAGCGACGGCACCGACTCCTCGGCTCTTCGGAGAGGCAAACTATCCATCGGCTGTCTCCTGGGCTGGGTCGGCAACCATGAAAGTGGCAACAGCCCAGCACCAAAACGCACGACGGAGGCGGGAATGGAGAACCGCTGGTGAAGAGTAGGTCTAGCGGGTCTACTCTCCGCGGAATACATTATGACCCAAACTTTTTCTTTACAACAGATATGAGAGAAGAAAAAATTAAGCACAATGTAAACTCGTCACAACTCTTTTCAACTAACAACACGTCAAGTGGGGTACTACCGGGCACTTCCTTGTGGTGAAAGCGAGAAGGAGGAGAGCAGGTGACCACACACCTGCTTATGAAGGTAAGCTGATGAGGGGTGTGGTCAGACTAATACTGGTATTAAAGGTACATTTGTGGAATTTATTCAGTGCGCGTGCACGTACGCGAGGGAGTGCATGAGTGATGCCAAGCGGATCCCCTAATGATACAGAACTCACCTGGTGCAATGTGTAGTTAAAATGAAAACTTGGCCCACGACTGAATGAGTTCGAGACCCCTGGTCTATCCCTTGCAATAAAAAAAGGTTTTTACTTTTACTTTTCAGTACTTAAGTACATTTCAAAGTAGAAACTTTTTAACTTTTAGTACTCATGTGTGTTTTTAGCCAGATACTTTGACTTTTACTTGAGTAAGATTTTGAGACGGTACCCATACTTTCACTTAAGTATAATTTCTGGGTACTTTTTACACCCCTGCCAGTGTCCCACATGGACATCTGGATTCCAATAGAACCGAGATAAGATCTTTTAACTAGGGATGCACCGATATGAAAATTTGCCACCGATACCGATACTGATTGTTCAATTAACACAATCGGCCGATACCGATACCGATATTTGTGGCAACATTTTTTTTTTATATATATATATGTTTTTTTGTAATATATATATATATATTTTTTATGAAACTACTCTATATTTGTATTACAAATTGTGCTCACCGATATGAACATAGGCCTCTTTACTTACTTAAAAAAAGGAAACATCAAGAAATAGCACTATCTCTCTCCCAGTATGTTCTGCAGGGCTGCAGCTAGATACTAGTTCTCCCAGTATGGTCTACCGGCTGGGCTGCAGCTGGATACTATTGTCTCAACCAGAGCTCTCAAGCAGTCTCAACCAATGAAATTTTGATTGACAGTCGATTCTGCCAATTACGTCACACACCGCTTGCACCCGCCTCTGCTGTTACCACCAATCGGCAAGCGCGTATAAATTTTTACTTCCGCTTTTATCCGCCATTGATTTTGACGAAAGGTATTCTACAACAACGCGGCGCGGCCGACGTTTAGCTTTTAGCTCCGCAGGATGACTTAAACGAGGCATAATGATTTTACTGCAACTAATGTTATAATAAAACAAAGCCTTTCTATACATGTGTCTGATTGAAAACTTTATTAACAGATTGCAGAATGGGTAAAACTCATGGCTCTATGAGCAACGGAAGGAACTGAGCTAGTATGAACGCCTAATGCTTGCTACGTTCGGGTAAATAATATGCTGATGTTATTGAACGTGTAACACTAACTATATAACGTTAATGCCACAAAACGAATGCCTTGTTAATCATAAGTAGTAACTTTGATGCAGTAGCTTGTGTGTGTGTGTGGGGGAGACTGGGGACGGCGTTGTGCAGGTCGCGAGTGAACTTTTTTTTGTCTTTTGACGCTACACAAATTGATGGATATTTATCGGCTACTGCCATCGGCACATTCGAGCTTATCGGCCGATAGGCCGATTGCAGTCAACAAGGCACTTATCGGCCGATACCGATACCCGACCGATACATCGGTGCACCCCTACTTTTAACGGTGTGATGGTTTTGGAAAAACCCAGTCCCAAACTGGACTACTCTTGGTAGGCCCGTTCGTTGCAGTCACTTGAGCAGTGAAGGTGAATGAGAAGTATGAGGAGTAGCGCCATTTTGGATCCAGATAAGACCTGTGGTCAGTGTGAAAGTAGCGCCATTTTGGGTCCAGATAAGACCTGTGGTCAGTGTGAACGTAGCCTATAGAAGTCTGCCGATAATAAGTCAATCCTGAGTCTAGCACCCCCTGACGCGTCTATTCGAAAGGCAACCGGTTCATGCGTTTAGCAAATCTGATTGGCCACTGACGTTTCTGGTCATGTGACATGTGTGCCCAATCGCGTGACGCGCCCATCTCCGCCTCGACCAGCAGCAAACTACCTAACGCCTAGTTTATCACTGGTTAAGCTTTCGAAGTTGGTTACGGTTAGAGTTTGGAATCAGGGCTGTATCGCCATGCTCTAAGACAAACTCTAACCTTAACCAACTTCGAAAGAGTGCCTAAGCTTAACCGGCGAAAGAACTTGCCGTCACACGATTGGTGCGACCAGAAACAGCAGTGGCCAATCAGAGCGCAAAACGCGAACGCGGAAGCATGAACCGGTTGCCTTTCGAATAGACACCCCCTGACTGCTAAAACGATGGTGTGGAGGCTGGATGTATCATGCGCCCTCTAGAGTATGTCCCCTAACCTGCCACGCCAGAGGTGGGCCTTCAGGCCCTGTGGCTAGGGTTGGGTACCGAACTCTGTACTTTTAAGGGTACCAACCGAATTACGTCGGTACTACAGAGTACTGATTCACATTAGATCAATCGGTGCCACATTTCGGTACCTTGAGAGCTGATAGATTAAGATAAACCCCAATGATTTCATTCCAATGATGCACAATTGTCATAGACACAGACCAGTGCGGACCTTCAGTGATGTCTCTCTCTCCCTCTCTCTCTCTCTCTCTTTCTCTCTCTCTCTCTCTCTCTCTCTCTCTCTCTCTCTCTCTCTCTCTCTCTCTCTCTCTCTCTCTCTCTCTCTCTCTCTCTCTCTCTCTCTCTCTCTCTCTCTCTCTCTCTCTCTCTCTCTCTCTCTCCTCTCTCTCTCTCTCTCTCTCTCCCTCTGTCTCTCTCTCTCTCCCTCTCTCTCTCCCTCTCTCACTCTCTCTCTACATTCAATGATTTTAAGTAACCAAACGTTACACTATAAAAACAAACTGTACTGCTACGCTTTGCTTGCTTCATATAACAGCCAGGCAAAAATGAACTTTTGATCTGTCAGGTGTGCAGTACATCATATCATTTTATTTTACTGACTCCGAAGCATTTTACATTATCTAAACATAAAATCCAGGCCACTTATTTGTCAAACACTTATCCCAAGGCATAGCGGTACACAGCTGTGATATGAAGTGAGCAAAGTGTAGTGGTACAGCCAGGAACCAGCAACTGCCACCACCACTGTTGTCAGCAGTCATCAATCAGGAGTATGATGTCAGTTCAACAAAATGTGGTTACCTTCTAGCCATGATGACCCAATAACTTGGAGCACTGTGTGCTTAATCATTGCCTGGTAAGACTGGCATATATGACAACATCTCCCCAAGACATCTAAGTGCACTCCAATTGACCTATATCAAGCTCCTCCCTCATTTCTTGATCATCCAATCACAACTGTTGCTAACCCTTGCAACAGTTTTGATTGGAGGATCAAAAAAGAGGCCTGGGGTTAGATAGGTCATAGGAGATCAATTAAGGTCAATTATGTCAACCTAATCTGACACGTCAAACAAACACTGGACTGGAGTAGCTCAATCATACTGCAAACACTTGCCATTGTGACCTGAGGTGCTATCCTGCTTGGACAAGCCTATGCTATTCTTGCATTCCATCTACAAGTCTAACCTTGACCCTAACAGCAGAGATGCACCATTTTATATTGAATCCACAATAAAAGATACAAATGCAAGAAATCCACACAGCCAGCCCCGAGCGATTGCTTACCACAAAAGCATCTATTCAGACTGAGGACAATTCTGTTTCAGAATGACCAAACCATTTGAGAGGAGTATACCACAGTTGACTCATCTCTCTTGTGTAGGGAAGAGAAAGGTGTACTTACTCCACAGGGTCTCAGGTGCGTTCATTCAGGGTCACATTACTTGAAACTATAAAACAACATGGGTGCATCCAGTTCATTAGGCCTAACATGTGCATGTGGCAGAAACGAGATCCAGATCTCAATGGCTATTCCTAAATCACATCCCACGTGTTGTGGTGGAGATTTAAGAGACTTAAGGCATTCTTTGTTCCAGTAGCCATTGTTTTGCTGAACTCTATCAAATGAACAATGAACCTCCTATGGAGATTCACTCAACATAATAAGGCCTAACAAAATTAATAGTTGGTTTCCGGTTGCCGACCGACCCTGCCGATTTAGGTGCGACCCAATATATTTTATGAGTTTTTAAAAAAAAATTATATATAAAGAAAAAAAAAATCTGATTTTTTTTTTTTGTTTTTTTAAGAATAAAGTTTCATAGAAATCTTAGTCAAACATTTAGTATTATGGATATTAAACATGCTGGCAGAGTACATGCATCCATGTTGTTGTGAACATTTTAATTAAATAAAGAAATTCCCTATCCATAGTCGCCGTGGGAAAGAATAAAATAAAAAAATAAAATAAAATAAATTCCCTACCTACCCATGGCCAAACTGACAACCAACAAACTGCCTGCATAGGCACGCGGGGGCATTTGCATAGGCACAGGGGGCAGCATAAAAAAAAAATAAAAAAAAAAATGAAAATTATAATTTTTATTTTTTTATTTTTTTTGCTTTGAAATATTATAGTGAAATATTTTGCACTGTTGTCGCATTTATCTTGTTGAAATCCTCCCACAGGTTCTTTTTACTACCACATATTTAATTGAGACCCTTTATTTGTTTATTATTTCAATTTAGCTGGCTACATCATTCAGTAACATTTGCAGAGCCTTATAACAAAAACATTATTACGGTCACCATTGTGACCAGTGGGATTAATCAACAAATTGTATTATTTATTTTTCTATTTCATTGAACATTGCACATGTTAAAAGCCATTTTTTTCTCAAAATGTGAGTATTACCAAGTCAACTTGTGTTCTTAAAACAATGACAATAAACATAGTTTTATTAGGTTGAAATAATGTGGTTGTGTATGGTTGGGTCTGTTAACTTATTATGGATTGAAAACTGAAAACCTTAATGCACAGTAACTGAACTCAATATTTTTAAGTTCTGGTAACTTATTATTATATTATTTTTTACAGTGTAGTCTTGCGATCAATCAAAACTTATTTACACGATATACCTCACATTCACCATCCATTCACATCCTGGTGTTCTCCATTAGGCCTGTAGGTGGAGCTATGACAGCACATGTACAGTACACACACCAATGGTGTGTGATGTGTCCAAAAATGAATGGGCAAATGTGAGTGAAATGGTCGCACTGTATGCAGCTGTTTGTCTGCATTGCATCCCCCCCCCCCCCCCAACTCAGATTTAGGGTTGATACAACCATCATAATAATATTGTTAATAATAACAATAACAATAATGATGTAATAATGTAAAAATTATCATTAAAAATACCTGATTATGAGAAAAATAATTTACGATGCATGGAATATTGTTGAGGCACACTAGTTACAACTATATTTCAAACAGGCACTCCATGTCAAAAAGGTTGCTGACCCCTGCTCTACACTTTACTAAGCCATTATCTATTGTCTCTGCACTTTACTAAGCCATTATCTATTGTCTCTGCACTTTACTAAGCCATTATCTTTATTTATTTATTTTTACCCAGGGACAGTGCACATTAATCAACATATTCAGTTTCCACATCAATGTAAATGTGCCATTATCAGTGTTTCTGCACTTTGCTAAGCCATTATCTATTGTCTCTGCACTTTACTAAGCCATTATCTATTGTCTCTGAACTTTACTAAGCCTTTATCTATTGTCTCTGCACTCTACTAAACCCTTATCTATTGTCTCTGAACTTTACTAAGCCATTATCTATTATCTCTGCACTCTACTAAACCATTATCTAGTGTTTCTGCACTTAAACCATTATCTATTGTCTCTGAACTTTACTCAATCAATCAATCAATCAAATTTATTTATATAGCACGTTTAAACATGACGCTTGTCAACCAAAGTGCTTCACATAGCTAAGCTAAGTACAAAGAAAAGTATAAAATAAACTGAAAAATAAAATAAAATCAACGGATAGACAAAGGAAAAACAGAACAACACGTCAACAAGTACAGCAAGAGTCAAAGTGGGTCAGGGAAGGCCAGGCGATATAGGTGGGTTTTGAGTTTTGATTTAAAAGACTCGATGGAGGGGGCAGATTTAATGGACATGGGGATGCTGTTCCAGAGGTCAGGGGCTGCGACCGCAAAAGCACGTCCCCCCCTAGACTTGAAGTTAGACCTACGGGTGGTTAGGAGACCCTTATCAGCCGATCTGAGCCTGACTAAGCCATTATCTATTGTCTCTGAACTTTACTAAGCCATTGTCTATCTCTTCTGAAATTTACTAGCCATTATCTATTTCTTCTGCACGTTACTAAGGGTGCTTTCACATATAGTTTTGGTGGACTGGTGGTGAAGTTGCAACATTGTTGCATTCATCATTTGGTTTGTCTGCATTCACACAGCAATTTGTCAGGCGCACCAAACTATCTGAACAATGTCACGCGGTCGAAAAGGACCCTCGTCTATTGGACACAATGGAGAGTGGAAATCCCTCCCCTTCAGGAAGTGAAATGCGCGTCAACACAAACTGCGTGAAGCGTGATAGTAGCAGTAGCAGAGGCGTGGCATTGATCCATCATTCGATTATAACTCATTACCGCCATCCTCTCGCTAAACAACTTGTACACCTCGTTGTTTTTGTGAGTGCCCACAAGCAGCTGTTTTATTTGGTCTTCTGCCCATATGTCGATCAGGGCTTTCACTTCGCCCAAGTCTGTCCACGAGACATGTTTACACAGTGTGCTTGTTTTGCAGTAAATGCTGCGCGCTGCGGTAATAATAATACAGTAATAAGCAGCTGTGTTTTTTTCTTCCTTCTACCCCAAGATGCACAGTTAGATATATAGATAGATAGATAGATAGATAGATAGATAGATAGATAGATAGATAGATAGATAGATAGATAGATAGATAGATAGATAGATAGATAGATAGATAGATAGATAGATAGATAGATAGATAGATAGATAGATAGATAGATAGATAGATAGATAGATAGATAGATAGATAGATAGATAGATAGATAGATAGATAGATAGATAGATAGATGCAGTGTGCTTGTTTTGCAGTGAATGCCGCGCCGCGGTAATACTAATAATAATAATAATAATAATAATAATAATAATAATAATAATAATAATAATAATAATAATAATAATAATAATAAGCAGCTGTGTTTTTTCTTCCTTCTACCCCAAGATGCACAGTTAGATAGATAGATAGATAGATAGATAGATAGATAGATGGATGGATGGATGGATGGATGGATGGAGGGAGGGAGGGAGGGAGGGAGGGAGGGAGGGAGGGAGGGATGGATGGATGGATGGATGGATGGATGGATGGATGGATGGATGGATGGATGGATGGATGGATGGATGGATGGATGGATGGATGGATGGATGGATGGATGGATGGATGGATGGATGGATGGATGGATGGATGGATGGATGGATGGATAGATAGATAGATAGATAGATAGATAGATAGATAGATGGATGGATGGATGGATGGATGGATGGATGGATGGAGGGAGGGAGGGATGGATGGATGGATGGATGGATGGATGGATGGATGGATGGATGGATGGATGGATGGATGGATGGATGGATGGATGGATGGATGGATGGATGGATGGATGGATGGATGGATGGATGGATGGATGGATGGATGGATGGATGGATGGATGGATAGATGGATAGATAGATAGATAGATAGATAGATAGATAGATAGATAGATAGATAGATAGATAGATAGATAGATAGATAGATAGATAGATAGATAGATAGATAGATAGATAGATAGATAGATAGATAGATAGATAGATAGATAGATAGATAGATAGATAGATAGATAGATAGATAGATAGATAGATAGATAGATAGATAGATAGATAGATAGATAGATAGATAGATAGATAGATAGATAGATAGAAACAGCTCTAGTGTGAAAGCGACCTTAGGTCTAATGTGAGCCGTATGCATGCCTGCCTCTCTTGGCTTAAAGTTGAAGATAGGTTGTCTTTTAATACACTTGTGCTGTTCAAGTTGGTCATGAGCAGTAAAACTCCTGTTTTTATACATAAACAGATTGTTTATAGTAATACTGTGCATGATCATTACACTAGAGCAGGGGTAGGCAATTAAGTTTGGCCGAGGGCCACATTTTTTCCAAGCCATTGTATGGGGGGCCGGAAACAAAAACAATGGCTAATTTAATATATATTGATAGTGAAAACATTTTAACTCTGTGACAGACCACCTTATAACTAAGACATACATTTGTGGCAGAGGCAGAGAATGGACAAAATAAACGAGCTGCATAGGTGGCATAATAAATTGTAAACGACATACATATTTGCACTGAACATTATACCTTTTGACTTTTTGCCATTTTATTATAAAACCAGAGACAAGCGCCTCTCTCGTATTGGTCTATCTTACATTACGCGCAACCAATGCGTCTATCTGACAGCCCTTTCTGTGGAGCGCACTGGACTATTGAGAAACAATAGGAATTTTCTGTTGGTTCTCCCAGTCCATGTGACCATTTCTAGCATTTCCATTGGCTATAGTGACAGACATAGATATATGATAAATGGATAGATACAGCGGATTAGATGCAGTCCAGGGAAAACAACCAATCTAGATATTTCAAGATTCTATACTTTACATCCGCGCATTCTCTGAGAGATGCACTACATTTTTAGATGACAATCGATTCCGATACAATAAAGCAAGTCTTTATCACAAACAAATCCAAAGATATTTAATGTTTTACAAAACATGTCTAGTGTTGCGCCCGGCTTTATAGGGTTAAAAGCCTAATTGTATTTTTTATTTAGTCAATAAATGTCTCGTTGTAATTCCTTATATACCTAATGTAGCGCATCTTCTTGAAGCAGGATCAGCTTTTTTTGCTCTGATTTGACTTCAGTTTAATTGCATTGTTACTGTTCACATGTGTGGTGCCGTCACAGTCATATATAAGTAAAGATAAAGTTTGAATGACTTACTGAACTGGTGTTTTAATTTCACACCACACATGTGGTGTGGCTTGTTTGTTATTTCAGCACCAGGCGCTGTCCACCGACTTTTTTCATGTTGAGCAAGCGCTACATTGCACCTCGCTGCCTATACCTGTTATTCATTCTCAACATGGATAAAACAAAGTATAATAAGCATTCTTTAGGTGGTGGTAGTTTCTCTATTTGGACATTATAGCTAACATATAGCCTAGCCTAGTTGGTCTGATAAATAAAAAATAAAAATAAACGTTTTTCTTTTTAAATTTTATATAATCTGAGGGGCCAGATATTATTGCTGGCGGGCCTATTGCCGACCTGTGCACTAGAGGTTCCAGTAATGGGTAGCTTGAATTACCAGGTCCAAAAACCAACACTTTAAAGATCTGCATTTACGGTAAATTAACTTTTAAAAATAATCTTAAATTGTATTTAACACTGTAAAGTATTTTTGTTTTGTTTTGTTTTTGTTTTCTGTTTCTTTGCTCACATGTAATTTTAGCTATCTTATTTGTTAGCTTCATTATGCATTGTGTGTTGAGTACTGACATTTAATAATTTTTCTTTGCAACAATACTTGTTTTTGTATGTTTTTTTGTGTGGACCCCAGGAAGACTAGCTGGTTGCTATGGCACCAGCTAATGTGGATCCTTAATAAAATAAAATAAAATCAAGGATGACCGAAGGACCTGAAAAACTTCAGATTTCAGTGAAATTTCAGCTGACATGGACTGTTAGGATTAGGAGAGGAGAACCCAATATGCAGACCGGGAAGAGAGGAGGCAGAGACGGCAGGGTAACGTGGAATATATATAGGCTTTACTGGGACAACGAAACGATACAAAACGGAACATATGGCTCAGCCGAGCTGGCTCTAATACAAAACAACACTGAAGGACACGGGAAAACAAAGAGGAACGAAAACGGAATACATGAACTAAACGGAATACAAGAACTACTTACAACACTCAATAACATGAAGCAAGGCACGGGAGAGGAACGACGGGCAAGGGAACACGGAGGTAGGTGAGGGTAACAAGGAGGGTACTGGAGACAATGACGCCACGAGGAAGTGATGACAACCCCACACTTAAATACCAACACTAATTACAACGATCAACACCTGGCAGGGCCAGGCCAAAACACAGAATCCATAAACACAACTAGACACAACAAGCAATGAATCCATAAACACAACTAGACACAAAAGCAATGACACACACAACAACCAGACGGGGAGACGACATCACACAAAGACAGGGGTGGCCCAAGATAATAAATAACTAGAGATTAAGTCTATAATCTTGAACCAAACCAAGATGGCCGCCTGCACCATCAGGCTACTCTGGTCACTAGAGGGAGGTAGGGGACCAGGTAGGAGACCACTGTCAGGAGGGAGGAAATGTCCAATGACATTCTCTGCTAGGCCGGCCCTGGGGACGTTACAATGGACTGCACTTCATTTAGGGGGGCAGAGACACCTGCAGGAAGAACTTCTACCTCACGACCATTTTATCCGGTTCTTCTGTGTTTAATCAGCTTTTGTCAAGTTAAGAATGATATCTCTGCCACAGAAAGACAGTATCATCTCTTTGCAAATTGCGACACAATGTCAGACACACACACACACACACATCCACACAGTACCAAGACCATCAATATTAACAGTCCTGTGAGTTCAGCAAAAACAGCATTTAATCTGCAGTGTCTCTCCATATCCAAACTCATGTGAGTATAAATTCAGGGCAAACACAAACACGAGAAAAGGAAACATCCAACCAGCACTTGGGTGCTCCTTCAGTTCAGCCATGAAATCCTGATGGTCTTCTACCACCTTAACACATCCACCGCCAATCCCGTTGTACAGCGTGTTTGCCGGCCATGCGAATTCTGCCAAACCACGCTGTACAGCGATATTGAGATCATATTTCATTTTCTCGCCATGGCATTCATAATTCCGCCACCCAGCCTCTGGTGATACAGTGGGACCCTGCACAATAGTGCAACGCCTCAATACCGCCGCCTGGTGGATGATCGGGCGAGTTACAACCGGAAGTGGCCATCGGTGCATCTGGGAAATCCGTCCGGCGGTCACATATCGTTGCGGGACTACAGACACACACTGGCGTGCATATGGATCGCTGCCATAACTCAATAATCGATATGATTTGGCCGTTTATTGCGCCATACAAACCGGAAATGGATCTAGCAGATTGACGTCAAATAAGTGGGATCTTTTTCCTCCAGTCTCATCGGCGAACGGTAAGAGGACAGTAACGTTACTTTCAGCTTGATTGTTTATTCTTTTCACTGCAAACCGATCAGATCAATATATCACCCATACTACATAAAGCATT
>NC_140171.1:127439729-127689729 GCF_963971535.1 Notolepis coatsorum
AGAGTGCTTCACAAGTTTAAAAATAAAAAATAAAATGAACAAGGCAATTCATAAAAAAAAACATCCAAGGTAAAAACAGTGCTTCACCAGTTTAAAAAACAAAGAACAGGTAAATTCATAAAAAACAATACAATATAAAAACAGGCATGGTGCCATTGTACTGGAGTGAGGGCAGGTATCTCCAAAACTAGGTGAATCACACTAAAATGATCTGGATGGATAGATAGCACTCTGGGTAAGGGGGGAAATATGTTTTTATTTTATTTAAAAAAAATTGTGTGAACTGCTTCTTTAAATGAGAATAATGCCAACAGTCACATTATGTTCTTCCTGTGTCCCAGGACAGTTCAGTCAATATTTGTGATGTTGATTAATTTCATTAGCGTTTATTTAACCAGGTTAGACACATTGAGATTAAAATCTCTTTTCCCAGAGTGACCTGGCCAAGAAGTACAGCAGTTTCACACAGTTCCTAGAGGCAAATCTTTCCTGTGACAAAATGGCATCCAATGTAATCAAAAAAGTCAACCAACGAACTAGATTCTTGTACCGGATCTCCTCTCTGGTAAATAAGAATACCCTGAAGACTCTGGCAGGAGCACTCATTCAAGGGTACTACAACTATGCTTGCACTTCATGGTACCAAAGCACCTCAAAGGCACTAAAAACTAGATTACAAACATCACAAAACAAACTGGTCAGACTACTGCTTGACCTTACTCCTAGAACCCACCTCACCCCTGCCCACTTTGACTACCTAGGATGGCTTAGAGTAGACGACAGAGTACAGCGACTTGCAATGGGCCTGGTCTACAAGATACACTACACCACATACCCATGTACATGTCGAAATACTTCCCAAAGGTCAGTGAATACCACGACCAAATCTAAATCTAAATAATAATAAAAATAAAAAATACAAATAAATCTAACCCTAACTAACCTTACTGTCATGCAGTCCCGGCGCCATGGGCGGGCATTAGGGGGCCGGGCTCGCCCACTGAGTCAGCTGTGCCCACCCTGGTAAAAAAAAAAAAAAAAAAAAAATTGTCAATCAAAGTCAACTATCCAAATCCTTAGTCGGGGACAGCCCTAGTGGGCACTGATGTCAACAACAACACTACTGAAGCTAGCACGGCACTCTGTGAGAATTCGTTTTCTACCCTCAAGAACGTCTTTACAGAACATCGCCTTAGTATGCTTCATCGACGCAACTAAGGCCAATTTAATTCAGTTGGCATTTGAGAAGGACTTAACAAAAAAGTTCAGGAATGAGTGGAGGGGCAGTGTTTTAAGAAGATTTCACTCTGTCCCCAAACGCCGCTTGCCGCTCTACTAATGATGGTGAGTAGCCTGTGGAGGAATTTTGTTTGCTTTTTTATGCACCTTATTTTTGTCAGTTCAGTTGTTTGTCAGTGAATTCAGAAGTGTTGAATAAATGGAGACTTTTCAAAGATATAGAATAGAATAGAAATGTATTATCCTGAGGGAAATTTGACACTGCAAATCACTCAACATTAAACATTTAGACAGAACAAGTCACAAATAAGAATAACAAAACAAATGGCCTAAGAATAGAATAAAATTAAATAGAATAAAAGATACAGTAAATAAATACAGTAAAAATATACTGAAGTCTACAGTAGGTGTAATAATGCACAGTTCTGTTTAAAAAGTAAGAGTCCAGGAAGATGGTAATTGTCACTCTGTGCTCAGTGATGCAGTGAGGCACAGTGATGCATTGTATAGTCTGATGGCTGTCGGAATGAAGGACTTCCTGTGCCGTTCAGTGCTGCATTTAGGTAGTGTGAGCCTATAACATGCTCCTCCTGTCAGCCAAGTCTGTGTATAGTGGGTGGGAGGGGTTTTCCCTGATGGCCTGGAGCTTAGCAAGGTTCCTCCTCTCTGCCACCCTCGCTAGAGTCCAGCTCCACCCCAACCACGCTACTGGCCTTCTTGACCATCTTATCCAGCCTGTTTGTGTCCCCTGCTCTCAGTCCGCTGCCCCAGCAGGTCTGTTATATATATCCGTTCAGTCTGTTTTTGTTTACGTGAAAGTTCTTAAGATAGAGAGAAATTAGATTTTTCAATTGCCTCTCTGCTGTTTAGTTCAGCACCGTGGGCAGCGCCAAGCAAGCCACAGCGCCGCTGTCCCAGCTGAAACGTATAAAAGGGAACCTGTGTTGAAAAACCATTGTGCCCCCCCGAGAACATTTTATGCCCCCCCACTAATTTGTTTCTGCAGCCTGGTCTGCTGTCATGCACTTGTCCTAATAAACTAACCTACACTGTAACACGCAACACTTTGATGAATATTGTTACTCAGCTGATAGAGTTGTACCCTTCCTGATGACTTGTCGTACAGAACTTGTAAGTCGCTTTGGATAAAAGCGTCAGCTAAATGACTAAATGTAAATGTAAACACCAGAGGGAGTTCCACAAATCATGTGCAACCCAGATTCGGCACAAACAAGGGATAAAACACATTTTGCAATTATGCCACAACAATGTGGAACGCCCTACCCACAGCCGTAAAAAGATGTGAATCCCTACCCACATTCAAAACCGCTCTCAAAGAGCACCTGCAGGAGGCTGCAATTCGAAACTGGCCACCGTAAAAGTCCAACCCCCCCTCAAATAGACAGTCTCCTCCCCACCGTATGTATATATTTTCTCCCCACCGTATGTATATTTTTTCTCCCACCCGTCCACCCCTCCTAATGTACAGTCTCCTCCCCATCATATGTATATAATCTCTGTTAGGATCTATGGGTAACAGTACCGGCTATTTGCATATTGTATATGTCACAAATGTAACAATACTATATACCTGTATGTCATGTATGTCCCTATGCCATAAATGTCATGATGTCAAGTATGTTGTGTATGTCACAAATGTCACTGTGAATTGAAAATGGGGGACCCTGATGTAAACAAGACAAACGTCTTTCTCTGGTCTGCACCCCCTTAACAATTGTGTGTATTGAGCCGTACTGTATTGTACCCATTCTGCAATCTGTTAAATAAAGTTTTCATTCGTTCATTCATTCATTCATTCATTCATATACACACACACACACACACACACACACACACACACACACACACACACACACACACACACACACACACACACACACACGCTACAAACAGATCAAAAGTGCTTCATAGTATAAGTGCATGGAAGTCATGTAATCAAATAATGGCCTCATAAACTCAGAGCTCCATTCATTGTCTGTGGAGTAGCCCCGGCTTCCACAGGGTTCAGAAACACTAACTGAACTGTCCCGGGGCACAGGAGGAAGAACATTCTGTGGATTTATAAAATGGGTGGCATTTTCCTTTAAAGGTGTAAACTCATTGGTGACATTAGAGGGTGTGTTTCTGTGGACCAGCCACACTAGATGTACTGTGCTCAGGAGGGCAGCAGGCACCGTATAATAGCAGGTTGCCTTTTACCAGCATGTGCTCAGGGATCATGTTGCTCACTCCACTGACACATGCCTTCTCTACTTGAACGACCACATCAAACAAGAGGTGGACGCGGGCAAATACTGCGGCATGGTCATGCTGGACCTACAAAAGGCCTTCGACACTGTCAATCACACCATTCTGATTGACAAGCTAAAAGCAATTGGTTTTGATAGTTTATCAGTGAGCTGGATACAATCCTACCTGGAGGGGAGGGAACAGATGGTGGAAGTAAACGGTACCCTATCCCCCCCCCTCACAGTGAGCTGTGGTGTTCCACAAGGAAGCATACTAGGACCGCTACTATTCCTAATTTATGCAAATGACATGTCGTCAGCTTGTGACTGCAACTTGTTCCTGTTTGCGGACGACTCAGCCCTGCTGGTCTCTGACAAGAACAAGTTACAGGTTGAAAAAGCCCTCAGCTCGGAACTAGGCAAAATCTGCATATGGCTCGCCGACAACAAACTATCATTACACATGGGCAAAACAGAGTCCATTCTCTTCGGTTCAAATAACAAACTCAGCAAGACTGACGACTTCTCGGTTACAGTGGGTGACAATATTGTCACAAGGAAAGATGAAATTACCTACCTGGGTTCCATCCTAGAGGCTAATCTTTCCTGTGACAAAATGGCATCCAATGTAATAAAAAAAGTCAACCAACGAACGCGATTCTTGTACCGGATCTCCTCTCTGGTAAACAAGAATACCCTGAAGACTCTAGCAGGAGCACTCATTCAAGGGTACTACGACTATGCTTGCACCTCATGGTACCAAAGCACCTCAAAGGCACTAAAAAACAAATTACAAACATCTCAAAACAAGCTAGTCAGACTACTACTTGACCTGACTCCTAGAACCCACCTCACCCCTGCCCACTTTGACAACCTAGGATGGCTTAGAGTAGACGACAGAGTACAGCAACTTGCAATGGGCCTGGTCTACAAGATACACTACGCGACCAAGGTACCCATGTACATGTCAAAATACTTCCCAAAGGTCAGTGAATACCACGATCACAACACCAGAGGGAGCTCCACAAATCATGTAAAACCCAGATTCGGCTCAAACAAGGGACTAAACACGTTTCGCAATTATGC
Source organism: Notolepis coatsorum (assembly GCF_963971535.1). Lineage (NCBI taxonomy): Eukaryota > Metazoa > Chordata > Actinopteri > Aulopiformes > Paralepididae > Notolepis > Notolepis coatsorum. The sequence goes on from NC_140171.1 coordinate 127,444,304, forward strand.
CACATCAATGTGGAACGCCCTGCCTAAAGCTGTAAAGGAATGTGAATCACTACCCACCTTCAAAAACACTCTCAAAAAACACCTACGTGAGACTGCAATTCGAAACTGGCCCCTACAAATGTCCTAACCTAGTTGTACAGTAAATGACCAAGTAAGGCTTTGTCAACATTCCAATGTACAGTGTAAAATGTGTGTGTGTCCCCTACCCAACCCCCCAACCCCCCCCCCCCCCCCCCCCCCCCCCCACCTCCAATGTACAGCCCTCACCCAACCCACCCAACCCCACCCCACCAGCCTCCTCCAATGTACAGTTTCTACGCCAAATGTATATACACTCCTTTTCTGGACACTTTTGTATCACAAACAGTACTGTATTTGCAAATCTGATATGTCATAAATGTATAGATGTAGCAGTACTGTCTATCTGTATGTCATGTATGTCATATATGTTATGATGAATTGAAAATGGGGGACCCTGGTGGAAACAAGACGAAAGTCTTTCTCTGGTCTGCATCCCCTTAACAATTGTATGTATTGAGATGTACTGTACTGTACCCATTCTGCAATCTGTTAATAAACTTTTCAATCAATCAATCAATCATTGCGTGTAAGCCTCGTCGTCATCATGCGTTATCATGTCATCAAACAGATTTCTTCAAGCTCCATCATCATATACTGTAGCAGTGACTGTGTAATAAAGCTTTGCTGCCCTCTTCTGGCAACAGCCTGAGGTTTGGAATGGGGCCAGGCCCATACAACAGCCGAGGCAAGCGGGGTAACATTTCTGTGATGGTCAAGCTTATTGGCCCAATCAATGATCCAAACGTAAACAAATGGGCACACAAATGGAGACATGGTTTCAGTCTCTAGTTGATTGTCTTTGTATCAAACACTAGACAACATTTAATTTAAATAGGAATATGTGCCTGTGTGGAAGCATGATTTTAACCTTCTGTAGTGTGGTTGTGAAAGGGTTAACCAACCCTTTGTATTGTTGCAGTGAAATGGTTAACCTGTTGGTAGTGAAAGGGTTAAAGGGGGCCCGTCATACTGTACAAAGTACAGGGGACCCTCAATTCTGTTAGATTGTCTTTTATCAAAAGGCCCAAGAAATGAGCACTCCAGAGCTGTTTTAAAAAAACGTTCTTTCCAAGGGAGCATACCTCCAGACCCCATGTCTGTCCTCTGAGGGACAGGGGACCCATGGCATTTTCTTGCCCTGGAGGGCCCTAGTCGCACACTCAGACCATGCCCCCACCCCTCCAGTTATTTACTCAAGGTACAGTATGTTGAAGGAGTACACATACTGTACCTGAATGTTACCAAATACAACGCAGACTTCCACTGCTGGCTCCACTCAAGCAACTGGGAGCAGTTAAGTGCCTTGCTCAAAGGCACACGCCGATTAGTTGATTTTCCTAGCCATTGCAGGGTTTTGAACCAAAAGCCTTTTGGCCACTAGCTGCCCTTTCTAGTCTAGATGCTACCAAGTACCAACACTCTTTGGCATGGTAGGGTGGCACTGAGTGTCCAGTACAACTAGTGAGAAACTGAACGTTTATTTATTAAAGGAACACTTGTGCTCAAAATATCACACACAACACTAAAACTATAAACTGTCTTGTACAAATACATTTGGTTTGAGAGTTATTGAGTTAAGGTTAAGAGATATGATATCACTATGATGTATATTATTCCAGGAAGTAATACAATTTCACTCAGTAAAATTATGTTTTAAATGGGATGATGGAGTCAATGTTCCTGATGTCGGGGGGGAGGGAGTGGACCACGATTGCGGCGCTGTTGGGAGTGAGTGAAGGGCGGAGGCGGTTGATGTTGCGAAGGTGGAAGTATGCGGACCGGATGGTGTTGTTGATGTGGGAATGGAATGATAGGGTGCTGTCGACTCGAGACTCTTGACCTGGGGGGGAAGGGGAAACCAAGGAGTTGTCAATGATTATTGTCAAGACAATGTATAGTTTTGGGATTTGTGTGAGATTATGGACATTCGTTTTCCTTTAACTAACTAATCATACTTATGTAGGAATATTAAAAGGGAATTCCACTCTGGGTCTCTCGTAGGAAAATATGATTTACTACAGAGTCAAATTAGCTCACAGCCAGCTCTGTACATATCGTCAGGCCAGAGATACGGCCCTAAACTACTGCACATGCACCAGCTTCCTGCTTTTACAAAAGACTACATGAGGTGAAAAGGGTGGGCGTCAGACAACACCAGTCAAAGGCACTCCTACCAAAACACAATTTTTTTTTATTATTATTTAACAATTAAATTATTTATTTAATTTAATATATTAGATTAGATTAGATTAGCATACTGCACTTTATGTGTATACTGTATACTTACTTCATCAGGCATATATTTAGCATTTTACACTGCCTACTTGCCCATATGCGCATGTCCAGAGTTAATTATATTGTTATATTGTTTACAGTGCCTATTTTTATTCAATTAAAATGTTTACTTCTCCACTGTACTATAACTCTATGACATGTCTTCTACTACCTGTACCTCCCCTCCCCCATGCTGCTATGATGCCTGAATTTCCCCAAGGGGATCAATAAAGGAATATCTTATCTTATCTTATCTTATCTTATCTTATCTTATCTTATCTTACAAGGAGGGGAGAGGCTGAGCATTTACTACTGGTTACTCCGTTTTCTGGTGAGAGAGAGATAGGGAAGCTGATTGAGACATGATCGAGGTATCAGGAAACTCCATTGTCAGCTCAGCTCTACCAAATTAGCACCTTCCACTGCCGATATTTCTGAGCAGAAATCGCTTTGACCAGCCACATAGAGAGAATTAATCAGGTATGCCTCAATCTGATAAATGAGTTGAACGTTGCTTTGTGGTGGAATTTCCCTTTAACCTCTTCCACCCGACGGGACCGGTTCCCAAAATGACATTGCGTCATAAATCAATCTCTCCAGACTGTTTGACAAAAGTATCGTTTTTATTTTCAAACGTATTCAAGTATAAACATTATAACCATGTCACAACAGCAGTTATAATCATCAATACATTAGTTTAACAATAGGTTAAAGTGTTATCTTTTTTTTATCTACTTTTTCTCCCCATTTTTCTATTTTTCTCCCATCCCAATTTCGTATTTTCCAATTCTACCCTCCCCTGTCTCGAACATTGTTAGACCATGCCTCCCACTGGTCGGCTGCAATGTGGACGAAGCCTTGCATCACGTGTCCCCTCCGGTACACGAGGAGGCAGCCGTCGCATCTTTTCACCTGCACAGCGCGATCTCTCAGTGGCGAGGAGTAACGCGTGGGAGGCTCACGCTGCCCCCGTTACTTCCTGATTCTGCTGTACAGGCGCACCAACCGACCTGTAGGAGTCGCTGTCCACAACGTCCGATCCCCACCCACCGGCTTTCCCACCCCCTAATACTGCCAGGGGCAGCGTCTCCTGCGTTACTGGCGAGCACCTTGCCCACTGCGCCACTTAGCCGCCCCAGGTTAAAGTGTTATTAGATAGATTTTAGATTTTTTACTTTTTCTATTGAGTTGGTCGCGAAAGTCCACCATCTTGGAAATCTGAAGTCGAGAATTGTAGTTTTTTTTGCTGCCATTTTGTAATAATAATAATAGATCAAATTTCTATAGCGCCTTTCATAGAACCCAAGGTCGCTTCACAATCAAGACAAAAAATAGTGCTATGAGGGCAGGTAAGGGATAATGGACCTAATCTAATCTAAACGAACTGATGATTACAGTAGATTTCATTATCTGTTCTTATGCACGCCTGGTGATACTAAATCCAAATTGAACTTGGGTATTTGAAAGATAATATATGTATATATATAAATGTGCGAATTGGCTATAATAAGGTCATTTATAAGCCTGCTATTCTATATTCTATAATAATATTTCAAATTGCATTGGTCCGGATGAGAGAATTCAGTACTGTATCTACAGAACCTTCTGTTTAATCATCTTCCCTTTATTAATTTCCTTAGATTTCTTTGTAAACATGATCTCAAGAAGGTACTGAACGAGATCAGCGACAGTTTTTCCATGTCTGGTCATTATTAGCATGGTGTTATTCACTGTCAAAGATGCAAAGAAAAATCATAATTCATATTCTCCTTTGTTTCATCACAATTTAAGCAAGCCTAGCAATAGACACAATATTTCTGACACTGGGAATACATTCACTGAGGTCCATAGATGTCCCTAGATACCAAGAATATGCAAATGGTCCTTGTAGACGTGTAGACGTATTTTAAAGACACTTTGACTGCCACTCACGGCTTTTCTTGGATTTACAATAGTTACGTTGAAAGCCACTCACGAGATTTCTCTGAATTTTTTTTTCTTTTTTTTTAGCGATCTGAAATCATATTGCATCACGCAAGCCTACCCTAGCCTACCCAAAGGCCGCCGGCGATCAGATGTGAAAAAAGCGCCCCCTATCGTCTCCCAGATGACATCAGGGATTTTGGAATGGACTCAATGAAAATGGATGGGGGAAAAAAATTATTCCAGTCCACATTTTCCAGTCCACTGATGCAGCCGGGGTTACCAGAGTTCATTCTGGAGACTCTGAGCCGCGGAAAGCATGAGATCTACTGTTAGATCTATATACTTATCAATTTTTTCGAATGGTGATCAGGAATTGGAATATACCAGTTGGATACCATCTGATGTCAGGTAAGGAATCTATGTTATCAGTGTTAGGATAATCAGACTCGTTTTGATGAAGATATAAGCTTTTTTCTGATATGTGCTCCAGCGGTTTCACTGTAAAATCCATGAGGAAATGAAAACGGCTATTATCAGCGCGCGCCTCGAATGTGCGTGCGTGTACGTATAATATTGATCATCTAGCGTTTATTTGAAAGCGATTCATAAATAGGCCGACAAATATCAACGTTCTGGAATATTCCAGTAAAACACGATTATCACAGAATGGCCCAGAATGGGCTGTTTTTTACCTCAAAACGGGTGCTTTTCAAAATGCTCTCAAACGGAAATGAAGCGATAAAAAACCAATCTGCCATGACAGCACTGACTGGAAAATGATTCTTTGATAAGCGACGGGCAGATTAGACACATAGCCATAATTTAAAACATAGATTAGGCGATATTAATGTTAACATTAGCGCCGATGGTGGCATTCATGCACTAAGTCGTGCGCCCCCTGGTGGCACTGAAAGTGTTAGAGTACCTCTATTTGCAAAACAAACATAATAAATAAGTAAAGTATGCAAAGAAAAACACTCAAATATCATGGATCTTTATTGATTGATTGATTGATGACTGATTCATGATCATTTACATCATCAAATCAAATACAAAACACCTGGGATGATGCATTCACAGCCAGCCAGGAAGTAAGACTGAGTGCTTCATTCACTGTTTCACACAATAGCTCCTCTCCGTTACAACTTTCTGAGATCAAATACAAAACTCAAAACCAGAATAAATGGATTTAAATTAAACCACGGGTGGCGGAATTGAGGGAGGATGAAGGGGGATGGGGATCCACCTGTTTAATTAAAAACATAATGCTTCCTCAAACCTTCCCAGCATTTCCGTCATAAAAACGCGCGCACACACACTTATGACACATCCACACCTATACCACCCTGACACACACACATGTGCACCGACATTCACACAAAGGGTTGTAGCCTACATGTGACAGTATATGAAGGCAACTTCAACCAGTCTATGAATAAGAATTAGATCATTGAGTCCATCACCAACATAGCTAACTACAATGTAGCAACATATTACTGTAGGATACCCCAAACTCAAAGCAAATAGATGAATCATGATCACATCACTACATAGGCCTCCATCACTGATATTAAATGTAATAAAGCTACATACTCAGTGTTGGAGGTCTTCTATGAATAGTTCTTTATCATACTTGCTGTTGGTGGTCTTTTATGAATAGTTCTGTCATGGTTCTGCCATGTCAGTGCTCCTTCCTCTCCTTGTTCTCTTCCCCATTCTACCGCTTTCATTATCTTCAACTAGTTACAGCTGGTGTATCACGGGGCAGCTGATCTACGGGCTGGAGGCAGAGTGCATTATGGTATTTAAACCCGCCCCAGACGTGGAGAAGCTGTCAGATCGTAAACTCTCGTACCACGTTAGTCACGTTCCTATGCTCTTGTTCACTACTCTGTTGCTTAGTTGTTCGCCTGGATCTCTTGCTCATTGACCTTGTCCTAATCTGTATTCTCATCCTCTCTCCTAGCCTATACGGTGAAGACCTGGAGACGCTGGCCTGCTGGTTAAGACCTGGAGACACTGGCCTGGCCCACTAAGTACTGCTCTGACATACGCCCCCGGCTGACGACAACTGCTCCTGCTTTCACCCCGTCTGTCTGACTTTCATGCCCCGTGTATATCCTGGACATTTTGAGAAACTACCCCGTGTACCGACCCTTGCCTGGACCTTTGACCACCCTATTAATTAAATATACCCATATTGGGTTTTGCTCAGTTCTGCCTGCCGTTTCTCCTTGCCTGCACATTAAGTTCCAAACACAAGTTCTTTATCATACTCAGTGTTGGAGGTCTTCTATGAAGACTTATTTGTCATTCTTGTTGGATGTCTTATATCTTCTTTATCTAAATGGCTGCGATGGAGAATATTGTCATAATTATTTGTAATGAGTAGCCTAATGAGGCAGGATGAAAAAAAGAATCTAAGGTGTCAGGGAACACAGTTCCTGACCATTCCTGCCCACTATAATAACTCCTGTTAGTAACACACTACTGCAGTTACACGTTTATGTATATGTAAATGTAGTCATAGCATGCTGTAACATTTCTATCTACAGTACCGTCGAATTTAACCACTGCCCCACGCTTGTGCAGCAGTGAATGTAATCAACATGTTTTTTCTCGTATTTGCCAGTGGCGGCTGGTCCATAGAGGGCGCTAGGGCGCCGCCCCCCCTGGTGGAAAGAAGAAGAAAGAATTCTTTGCGCGTCCCCCGGCCCCTAGCCCCCTCCACTCTCTTTTCATGGGCGCTATCCCTCAGCTCCTCCGTCAGTGCGCAACTCACAGGGCAAAATGCAACTACATTTAATCCAATCAGCGCCGTCAAATACGATATCCGAGGGCGCTTTCCTCTAGCGCTCGACGTAGTCACTCTATTGGCTGAGAGTGGCACGTGACATTGCGTCCCGAATCACCTCGAGGGTCTACTAGGAAAATACGCTCGGCTAGTTTGTCGGAAATTGATAATAATCACAAGATACTGTACATTCAGACAGTGTTGGATCTAACTAAATGGATTTATATGGACACTTTTATGGAAAGTTCAAGCCTGGACCACAAAGCTTCTCGAAGGGTTAAGGCTATACTCTGTCATTTAGCTGGTTTGGTAAGAACAACAACAATAAGCTATGTGGCTAGCTGGATGCAGTCATGTAAATGCGTATTTTGCTTTCCTGCTTTTTCAAACGACGGGGACAGATACAACATGCCCATGGACTGTTACTGGAGTAAAGGATATGAAACACTTTTTTTTTGTGGACAGCTGAATGTCAACTCTTCTGATGGTAAATCATATGTTTAATTTACGCAAGCCATGCAGCCTTGGCTCTTTTAACAATATGCAAAATATGCTGTACTCATACTGAAGTTATTCATATACTGTATACTAGGTCTGATCTGCTTGGGATTCCACGTGAGGTACTTAATGCTGTGTGAGAGCGAGATCATCGATCTCCTCTCTCTACCTCTCTCTCTCTCCCCAACGCAGTGAGCCCTCCGTAGTATGATCATTATGATCGACTGGAATAAAAAAAAATAGGTTTACAATTTACATATTGTAGCTGTCCCTTTGTTCACTAATGTTACCTAAATGTCATAAGTGAATTGTATAGAAACTCACCAAAATTGACTATTGCACAACTTATTTGACAAAAAAAACAACGATTTTCTCCCCCCCCCCTACTATACGTAGCACCGGCCGCCACTGTGTCCAGTAAATCTTTTTACATTGACTGCAACAAAATCGCTCCAGTTTTGATGCAAATAGCTTTTACGCAATGATCAGAATAAAATTTGGTGACATTGTAGCAGCGATTGGGACTATTGTTAGTTTCTTTTGCACGGGTAGAATAGTGTTTTGAATAAGGTTACTGTAAAACCATTTAAGATGAGTCCTTACTTAATGCAGTGTTCCTCTCACACAGTATCAAGACAAGTCATCTTGTAATAAGTAATAACTCACCATACGATCCTTCCTTGTCAAGTCGATTCAAAAGCAAGCAAGCCCTCTTGGACGGTGACAGGTACAACTAGTACAGCCTGTTTCGCATAGCCAACTTTCGGTTTCGTTGAGTATAGGCTAAGGATTACTTGATACAGGGGCGGCTACGTGGCGTAGTGGGCAAGGCGCTCGCCACAAAATCTGGAGACGCTGGGCTTGCCTGTTCGAGCCCAGCGCTCCACATTTGCTTTCAGTTTAGCTGGTCGTCCGTACTAATACACATTGGCCGTATTAGGGGGTGGGAAACTGATGGGTGGGGATCGGGCGTTGTGGACAGCGACTCCTACAGGTCGGTTGGTGCGCCTGCGCAGTAGAATCAGGAAGTGTCGGGGGCAGCGTGAGCCTCCCACGCGTTACTCCTCGCCACTGAGAGATCGAGCTGCGCAGGTGAAAAGATGCGACTGCTGTTACCTCAAGTACCGGAGGGGACTTGTGCTATGTATGACTTAGTCCACATTGCAGCCGGCTTGTGGGAGGCAAGAAACAGCGTTCGTGACAGGGGAGGGTTGAATTGGATGATACGAAATTGGGATGGGAGAAAAATATAGAAAATGGGAGAAAAAGTGGATCAAAAAAAAAAAGGATTACTTGATACAGTCGATTTGTATTTGCCAGTGGTCCATTTCAGCTTTACACACTACTATGGGTAATAATTAGGCATTAAGTAAAATAATGCATTGGAAAAACATTTCTGATGTCTGAATCCCAATGTATGGATTTGCGGGCTCACGGACCCCGAAGAGTGTTCTCGTTAACCCTCATTCAGTGCCACAGCTTAATCCAGAAGATGGCGCTAGTGCGCCACCGCTCTAAGTCAATGGGGGGACTGTGAGATTTGCGAGTCCTTAAAATATATCTTAAAGTATAGCTATGGTCTAATACACCCGTCGATTATCGGTTAGTTGCATCCAGTCAACATGTACAAAACGGATTGTTTTTTCATCGGTACATTTCCGTTTTATAGCCTTTTGAATATGAGTATAACTTTGGGTGCCTCCGAGTAATTCCAGAGAAAGATGGATAATAGCGTTTTAGTGGAATACACTAAACACGTTGTAATTTTTCGCCTGATTATCGTATCTTCCTGAAATCAATGCTAGATTATCAGTATTATCCTTCCTCGTGCATACATGAAGAGCATTGGACCGCGGGGCTCCCAGCCTCCTCGACACACACACACACAGCCGCGATCACGGTAGAAAGACATATCAGATCAACGATCAAATTTATATAGTTTTCTTACCTTGTATCTGATGTAATGCAAAAGAAATAATCCAATTATCTCATCGCCATTTGAAGTACTGGCCGCAGAGGTCCGTGCCACATTCAACAGCATTGCATATTAAGGGGGGGGGGGGGGGGGGGGGGAGCCTCGCAGATGTATGTATGAATCAGGTCACCTCGCCTGAGTATTTAGACACGCCCGCACGGCTTGGATCGTCCCAGAATAGAAACTAGACCATTCCCAATGGGGTGCCATACCAACTGGTAGGCGGCGGTATTTGCCCTTTTGCGAGCTCAGACCCATTCCCAACGATAACATCAGGCTGGATGGATGAAAATGAATGGATATCGCTAATAAAAGAAATAACGATTAAAACCCGACTATACTCGGGTCTGGCGCTCAAGCGATGGCGAGTTAACCCGATTATCATCGTGACTGGCGCTGAATGAGTTAATAAAGTAAACAACAACAACAACAACAACAACAACAACAACAACAACAACAACAACAACAACGATCATGATAGTAAAATATCCATGGTCAAAAACAACTTTTAATGCTCACTTCCAGTTGTGACAGTTCCTAATTTAAAAGTTTTACATTGACTATAAGCTACAATCCAGCATAAATTCCAATAGGATGCCAAAACGAAATCCCTTGATCCTTCAAGCACCCTACTCCAAAATGTTAGTGATACCACCATGTACAGTAATTTAATTCCATGTAAGCATCATTACAACAGAATGACCTGTAGATTTTCTTGCACGACAGCTGGCTGACATAATACAGTACTAGCATCAGACCTGTGACACGCCATGACAGAGGTGAGAATGAACTCTGGAGCAGAAACCTTGGGTAGCAAATTTCAACAAATGTACCAAAGACTGCATTTCCAGTGAACAGGAGGGGGAAACAGGCTATTACAACAATGCATGAGGGAAATAAAACAATACAGGCATGAATAGGCTGAGCTGTCATAAGGTCACTTTGTCAAATCTGGACTGAGTGACCCAGAAACATTGTGGCACCAAGAACATCTAGATCCCACTGATGTAACCAACCAAGGTGACTTAGTGCCAAGGTGCTTTTGGGAAACCCAACCCTGTTTGATGGAGTAGCTTACCACACAAACAGGCACACTTTGTCAAGGTTACCTATAAAACACATGGCACTCAAACTGGCACTGGGGTTACAATACTATGAGGGGCAACTAATACAGTTTATAAAAAAATATAAAATAAATACCTAAATCCAATTCTCCATTTTGTGACATTGGGCCCATTGTTCTTCAGACTATCTCCATCTCTAAACTTTGTGTCTATCGGACAGAGTATATTGACAATAACTTGTTTGGCTTTTCTGTGTGAACAACAATAATCGCAACATAATCAGTAGAAAGGTTCCAACGTCATGCAACAACAATGCATGTTTCCAACAATTAAATAATAATAAAAACTCACAATAATGTCCAGCATAACCAGCTTATTTCAACAAATCTCTTCAGTTTTCTGCTCACATTCACAGACCAGACATGCATGCAGATTGGCCCAAATTGTACACAGTGAGAAAGAGACAACTCACTCCAGTCCATATACATCTTTTAGTTTGCATTTTTAGAAACTGGTCGGGCACCAATGAGAGCTTGTGCCATTACAACAGGGTTGGGAGAGATTCATGGGGAAGTTGAAGTGAGAGAATAACAACTTAAGCCTCATGCCTTATGGGACTAATAATCAGTCAAACCTGTTGTGACTGACATATGAAGAATTTGCAAATGTGTAGCACAAGTTGAAAATGTGTTTCATTTACAACTTCTTTTTTATCTTTCAAGTGACAACACTTTTGAATAAATATCGGCTCCACAGCACCTCCTCTGGCATTTCTGATGCCCTGCCAGAGGTTGGGCTTTTGAATCAGATACATAAAGTGCCTCTGTCAAAAGACGTACAAAAATCTTTTTAAAAAGAAGGTATCAAAACAATGCACTTGGGGATGGGGAGGAGGGGCAGAGGGTTTGACCTAATCTCAAACCCCACCCTCTTTTATAGATAAAGAAAAGAGGGGCGGGGCTTGAGATTGGTCAATTCTTGAATGCACAGATGAACGAGGGCCTCTTCGTATCAAAAAAAAAAAAGAGAAAAGAGATGCTGAGTTGAGAGAGGTAAGGAGGGGCGATTCGCCAGGGAGTCAACCCAGGACGAGGCTAGACTTTCCACCAGGGGGGTTCCTGCGGAGTCCTGCAGCGGGCTGGTCACCTGAGGTGGCCTCCTCCTGCTGCTCGGGAACCACCTCGGGAACCACCTCGGGAACCATCTCGGGAACCACCTCGGGAATGACCTCGGGAACGACAGCACCGTCTAAAGCAAAGGTAAAGACGTGGAAGACACACAAGTCGATTCTTCTCCTGAAAGAATGGGGGAATACACTTCACACTTCGATGCATTTGTGTTGTTTAAACCCTTTGGGTGCCGTTCACGAGAATCTTCGTTTCTGTGGCCCAGCGGTTGAGTGCCGGAAACGAACATTCTCGTTTCTGTGTAGTTTTTCCTTTTTTTCGATATTAATATCCTATTCCATGTCACAGAGCTGTATTTTGGCTGGAAAAAGCATATTGGGACTCCGAAGGTGCAGTACCGGCCAGATCCTGGTAGTGGCACTGTCTCGAGAATGCCGTAACCCCTGTTGCAGACGCCTGTACGTTAATGCCAAGCAAGCAGTGCAAAAATGCTTCCGCATTCGTCACCGCACTAGCGTGCGGTAAAGCGCCCTTCTTTTCAGACAAATGCTACCGTGCGTGCACCGGCGGCGGCGTGCTCGCTCAGGTGCGTGCGTGCGCCGGCGTGCTCGCGCGAGGTGCCCGCGCATGCGACACGAGCGGAGCTCAATATATATAAGTCACCGCCCCTTATTCAGTATCTAGCAAATAGCTCAATTGGCAAGGACACATGGCTGTGGATCCTATGGCTTGTTTGCTGGCGAGTTCGAATCCCATCGAAAATATTTTTTAACGTGATTTTTTTTTAACGTGTATTCTTTCGCCGATTAAGGTTAGGCATTGTTTCGGAGTTGGTTAAGGTTAGAACGGTTAAGTTTAGGCGCTGTTAAGGAGCTGGTTAAGGTTAGAGTTTGTCAAAGAGAATGGCAATATAATAAGGTTAAGGTTAAGGTTAGGCATTGTTTCGGAGTTGGTTAAGGTTAGAACGGTTAAGTTTAGGCGTTGTTAAGGAGCTGGTTAAGGTTAGAGTTTGTCAAAGAGAATGGCAATAGACAGCCTATTTCCGCGCGACCTGGGCGCTGGGCGGCGGAAAATGAAAGGCGCATTACTGCATGCCACTACGGTAAATTTTTGCACTGCTTGCTTGGCATAAAGCTACACGCGTTGCAGACCTGGTGTCACACTGGACTTTTCTGTTAGCCTGAAGCGAGGGCTTCACCAGATCGCATGGAATACTTTTTGGAACGCCGGATTCATTATGCTGTATAGCGTTATGGTGTGTGCCAAATGGACTTATGATCTACCAGATGGCGATCAAATAATTGGAAAATTCTTTTTGGAATCCAACCGGCCAAAGGTAAGAGCAATTTGACGTCAATTTCAGCTTGATCGTGCAAGGATTTCATAGCCATACCCCAGTTCAGTGTATGTTGTGGTAATAACGAATGCCGTTATTGGCAATCAATTAATCACAAACGACCCCCCCCCCCCCCCCGCCCCCCCTTTCAAATGTTTTCACTTTCAGATAAATACTATTGTCTATATTTTTTGTATGCTTCCTTCCACTGCTGAATCAATTTACCTGTCATGAGCCACTGCAATTCTGAAAGTAGAATGAGTACGTTTTTCCCCGGTTTGAGTAAAGTATCTTCAAACTGACCAATCCATCACTTAACTCAAACTGGTGTGAATTAGTGGTGGTAAATCCGGTTAATTTGATGGACTCTGGTTAGTGTGAGTCACTCACTAAAGTGATCCGGTTCACGTGAGTCACTTGAGTCACTCCTGTCCTCCTCCTCCACGAATCTGAGTCTGAGGTACTTCCGGTGGGACCGCTAACTGGAGATCGCTAACCTGAATCTTTGAACGCATCTGAGTCTCTGAGAGTCCACGGTCTTTCCGTTTCAGAATCAGATGAAATATTAACTAAATTAAGATAGAAGGACAATAGAATAGAATATAATTATGAAATAAGAATAGGCCAGGGCTGTACAACTTTAAAATAAAAAGGTGGAATAAAATAAAATGGGATATAAACTAAATTAAATAGAAGCACAATATAATATAGTATAGTTCGTTATAAGTTAAAAAAGAAAAAAAAAGGCCAGGGCTGTACAACTGTGCAAGATGTGGTCAAGTATATACACTAATTAGAATAAAAATAACAATACAGTGGGATGAGATATATAGCAGGGCATTTTGTGTGTGTGTACTTAGCAGGCAGCACTGCAGCAGCCAGCCAGTCAGAGACAGTCAGAGACAGTCAGAGGACTCATAGGATCCGGGTTAATGGAGACCTCGGACTGATTCCTGATTCAGTACAAAGATTCTGATCTTTAACCCGGATGAGTCAGGAACCGCCCAGCACTAGTGTGAATACCTATTAGGTGCATGATAGTTTAACTAGTCTTTTTTAGATACACCTCCCTACAGCTTCGTTATATGGAGCGAGGGTCTTGTTCTTTAGGGAAGACACAACCAAAACACACAGACACAGACACACAGACACACACAAAAGTCCTTACTTGCATTACCCAAGTCATTGTCACCATCCTGAGGAGACAATGAAGAAAGAGAGATGGTTATCAGAATAATGTGGATGCAAAACAATGTCCAGCAGAATATTACACAACAGTGGTTCACTTTTGGTAACCTGGTAACTTATGCTGCACACCTTTCCCTGATAATTATATGAAAGATAGATAATCATCGTTTCCCCCTAGTCAACTCATCTTCCCCACTGGGGAATTTCAGCTACTGTATACTGCAGGCTATTTTTTAGTAGCCTATATATACACAGGTACACAGGTACACATAAATAGAGATAAGTGGGTGCGCACTTCTTTCGGGGCCCGTATATATATATGTGTGTGTATATATATAAATATACTGTATTAGGGTGGTCCTTCGTGAGAGGTACATTTTCAAATAAATTTATTTTAAGCTCCAACCACCGGAATTCGTTATAATAGTCAAGAAAACTCTCCTGGTGAATTTCATTCAAATTCCAACAACATTTACCCCTCCCTCATCAACCTTGAAGTTTAGCCTCAGTTGCAGTAGCTCGCGATGCTGATGTCATTGTTGGGACTTGCAGCGTGCCGCTTACAGATTTGATTTGATTTTGGAGCCATCTAGTGGCGAAGTTCAGATAAAGCCATTGCTGTAATTTAAGTTAGAAGAAGGTGGATGTCCAAAGCCATCTACTCACTTAAGTCATTCAGGGCCATACCCGAGATAAGTCGGGTTATCTCGCCAGCGGTTGAGCGCCATACCCGAGATTTCTCAGGTTTTGATCCTTTGATATTTTTCCTTTGATCCCTGTTCTAAACCATCATCCGGATCATTCTATGTGTCCCTGGCTCGTTTGCCTACATTGGAATTATATGCTCATCTTCCAGGAATTAGCCCGGATCACTCTGAAACTATACAATATTCATTCACCACGGGATAACACGCGAACGTATACATGAAAACATTTACTCTTTTTTACATGTTGGACGAGAGATAGTGACTGTCAAATGAGCCATAGTATTGTCTCCATAGATATAATATAGAATATAGATATAGCTCTGCAAACATCGTGACGCACAGTGAAAATGCCTATCTTTTAAAGCGTGGCCCATTGACTACAGGGATGGGGATAATAGCTGGCGCTGAATGAGTTAAGGGCTGAGATATGTAAATAACTTGTTATCTTTAGTGGGATCTCAGAATTTCACCACTAAGACCAACTTTTAGCACTAGGAGGCTTTGTGAATACGGGCCCAGGGCTTTACCATAGCAGGCCTGTCTGCAGAGTGTTTGGCTGTGTGGTGTCCTGCTCTTCTCAATGGGGCTGAGGACTCACCACACAGGACCCCCGTAGGTTTCCCACCTGGGAAAACAAGGAAAGACACAGATCAGGGAAAGAATTTCATTCAGGTGCAGGTAGTATAAGGAGATGCATGTATCCATGGTAGGCCTGTCCCCGACTAAGGATTTGTATAGTCGACTTTGATTGGCCAAAATTTGCCGACTAATCCCCCCCATCAGACATTAACACTTTGATTGCCACGCATTATGCCCATCATTATACCCAGTCTGCCACCGCTGTAAGCCTATGGAGATGTTTACCTTCTTTGCAGGGCTATAACTTTTTAAATATTATAGCTATATTGACATTACTATGGCCCATTCAACATCGGGTATCTATCGTTCCGGATGTGGGAACGTTATATTTTTTCATTCATACATTGTTGTGTTAATACCGTCGAGAATATAAGTATGTTTTTAAGCTTTTCTGCTGTAATTCCAAAAAACGCAAGTTATAGGCCCTGAAGCATATGATAGATTATCGATTGGCGTTTCTTTCCTATACACGCTATATTAAAAAATTCAAATGTATATGATCGGTATACATTATGCTTCATCATGCGTGAAGAAAAGTGGGGGGGGGTCGTTTATAATTCCTTGATCGCTTTATTTAGTATGGGTTGATGTTGACCAGATGGATTGCAAACAAAGAAATGGACAATCAAGCTGAAAATAACGTTATATTCCTCTTACCGTTCGCCGATGAGACTGGAGGAAAAATATTCCAATTATTTGACGTCAATCTGCTAGATCCATTTCCCGTTTGTATGACGCAATAAACGCCGAAATCATATATATTATTGCGCTTCGAAAGCGATCCCAATGCACTCGATTGTGTCTCTTGATCCACGTAACAAGATACTGCTGGAGGGATTTCCTCGATGCACTAGCGCCACTTCCGGTTTGGTGTGGAGTGTAACTCGCCCGATCATCCACCAGGCGGCGGTATTGAGGCGTTGCAATATCAGACAGGGTGCCGCTGCAGTTGAGGCTGGATGAATTATGAATGCATGGCGAAATTTTTTTATATTGATCCCAACAACGAATTACGCCGTTGTTGGCGTTCAACGCATGGCGGGCAATAACGATTTACGCCGTTGTTGGCGACCAATGTGTTAAGCACCCCCCACAGCCCAAATGGAATGATCAAAAAAAATCATATATATTTTTTTTTTGCATTTGACTGAGAGGTTGGCAGTCGACTACATCATTTTTTTATTACAAATGTGCAACTTTCAAAGAGTACAGTCCATTATCATGGGAAAGTATTTAGCTTGTGTCACCTGTTTGACTATCTCATCACTTATTTTGTCTCCAATCAGTGCTATGATTTCATAGATGGTTAGGTCAGTGTTGCATAGTGTCATTGAGCATCCTGATGGCCGGCCCAGGAGTTCAAAACTTTTAATCCCTATCTGATCGGATCAGATTTGGATTAATTCCTTTCAACTCACTATGAATTGAAAATGGGGGACCCTGATGTAAACAAGACGAAAGTCTTTCTCTGGTCTGCATCCCCTTAACAATTGTGTGTATTGAGCTGTACTGTACTGTACTGTACCCATTCTGCAATCTGTTAATTAAAATGTTCAATCAATCAATCAATCAATCAATCAATCAATAGGGATTACAAGTTTGAACTCCTGGGCCCTGGGGATAGAAGCGGGATCCCAAGTCATCAGACTAACAAAGGCAGGGCTGCTCTCAGACTAGGGGTGGGTTACATTGCTTTCTGGGTAAAGTAGTCATTATGCATAGCAAGAGAAATGGCTCCGGTTTGTTTGAAGCCCTGTAGCTCAGGAATGAGTAGTGTGTTATCAGTACGTTTCATAAAACAGATTGAAAATAATCCGCCTGATTTGTACAAAACATTTTTTTTGAAGACCCTTCTAAAGGACCCAGAGTCTGTGCCTGGTCAGTGGTCACATATTGTGTTTTTCTTTTTACATTGTTTGTATCAATGGAGTTACCCTTTCAGTTATGAGTTTTTGGGGAATGTGTTAGGCCTTCAATCATTCATTGTATCTTCAATGTTGAATATTCATTTTAGATTTTCTTTATGCTTTGTTTTCTTTCCTTCTTATTTTAATTGTATTAATAATTACATTCTGTATTTATATTCTATTGTATTATTTTCTTATGGTGATGACCCAGGAAGACTAGCTGTAACTGAGGGGTACAATTCCCTGACTGTATTATATAAGTATGGTATCATTAAACCACTACTGTCTTATGTACATTACTACTGGCCATACAGTACACAGGTATCTTAGATGAACACTTCCCACAATGACACGGTTCCACACAAAACTGGGTTTAAGAATATTTATTAGCAGCAATGATACTATATATAACAATACTTTACGTAGGGTGCGCTTATAAGGCAAAAGAATGTGCGTAAGCAAATCAATAACGTATGTCCATTCTCATATTACGCAGGAGATAATGAATACAACCTGAATCTTAGGAATTATATCTATGGTACTCTAGTAAGGCAGCGGGAGATACTGGTAGGGTCCCTCCGGTTGTAGGCCAGCAAGGGGAGAGGATTTGTCGGTAGTAGAGTCTGGGTCAACGATGAATAGAGAGACTCCAAGTACAGGAGACGGTGCAATAATCTCTTGATCCGCAGACGAATAACAGCTGTTCTCCGTGGCATGCAGCTCCGCATGGAAGAAAGCTAGCCAGCCTCAGGCTTCTGAGAGGCGGGCTCGACGTTGCTCCTCACAGGGTAAATCCCACACAATTGTGGGTATAGGCGATTCTCCGCTCCATCAATTACAGGACCAAAGCAAATATAATCCAGCCGAAAAGGGCTATGTAGTCGTCGGGTAGATTATCCAGTGTACATGTCCACACGGTCCTCGTCTAGGGCTCCTCGGGTGAAAGCGCCAGGGTAAGCAGCCCAGCCTGGATAAGCACACTAGCTGGTACGAGGAAACGTTGGTGATGCTGGTCACTGTAGAACGGTAGCCGCACGATACACTATACATAAATAGACTATTACTGAATTAATAGAATAGGTCGAACTCGACGGTACAGCGTTAAACTCTGATACTTCAGTTATTAATTCGCACGCGGTCTCAATGCTCTATTTGGGGCCAAACAGGCCATACTTCACCGCACGTTGTATCGTGGGTGAGGCTTCAACTTATTGGGTAACTCGAACTAGGTTAACTAACTGCTGTATCCACCTGCGCCGTTTTTATACGTTAGGTGAACAAACTAGTACCAGCCTTATTCCTGTCTCGTATTCTTGCGCAGAGCCGTTCATGTGCAGGCATGTCTTTGGCGGTGACTTTGAACTCGGCATTGGGGGTATGGCCGTGGCGCCTAGGGGACCGCTGTCCAATAGGAGAACGAAATATTATGGTCTGTACTAGGTTAAAGGGATATTCCGTGTATATGTACAAAGAATACACAAGGGATATCAGACGATATACAAATATTATGCAATATATATCAATCAATAAATATATATATTCGGTTTAATCTGATCCTTCGTAACAGCCGCCTCCTAATTAGTCCCACCTAATTAGATAAGCAGAGGCAGATTAACCGCACTGTCCACTACTCAATGTCTGTTGTGAGGGTAGGGCAGTTCACAAAGTCAGGGGGTCATGGTCGTCATCAATAGTGTCGGGGAGCCTTGGCAACTCTATCAGCCTCGCCACGGGCCGGGTGTATGTCCGCCCTTGGACGAGCACTTCTGCCGCTCTGACCTTTCCGTCGGCACCAGTGGTCACTTTGCTTACGCGGCCGGCCGGCCACGCAGCTCGGGGTAGTGACTGGTCTATGATCATGACGACTGGACGGGATGAAGGGGGGTTTAGGAGGAAGCGGGCCTGAGACTGCTTTGATCTGTGCTTGGCTGTGCCTCCTCCTCCTCCGTCTGTTTCTCTTGTTTGCTCTGTACCCCGTCTGAGGAGGGGCCGGTTCTGGCCGCCCCGTCAAGGAGTCGCTTGGGGTGCTGGGTTCGAGGTCAGCTACGTCTGGAGCGCAGCTGAGGGGGGTGGAGTTCCGAACTCCCTCTTGTGCCCACGGTTCTCTCACAGGCCTCTCGCTTAATGTCAATAGCCTCTCAACGGGCTGTACGAGGGAGTGGCCGGTGTCGCTCGCCTTTGTGTGTAGGCAGCGTGTAGACGTGGGTTGACTGTCAAGTCCCTAGAGGGGGCCCTGGAGAGTCCACCCCAGTCGGGTCTGAACCGCGACTGGGCATCCTTTGGGTCCGATGTGGGCCGCCTCAATTGGGAGAATGAGGTCCGCGTGGTCGGAGCCGATGAGCAGGGTCGGTGTGGCGCCGTCGATAAGCGGTATAGGTAGTTGATGTAGGTGCACATACTTCGCCATCAGCTGTGGGATGGGGTAGGTGTACTGGGACAGGCCTATGTCGTGGCTGGTGAAGACGTTGGTAATACTATACTGCTTCTCGGGCTGGTCCACCGCTGCTATCTTGAAGGAGACCTTCTCACCTTTTATGGTCTTCTGGTCCCTTCTGATGGTGCGTATTGTCATGGTACCTTTGGCACCCTGCAGGCCCAACTGGGCTGCTGCGGAAGCGAGGAGGAGAGTCTTTTCAGACCCATCGTCCAGGACGGCGTAAGTGTCCAGGACCTTGTCCTCGTAGCTCAGGAGCACTCTGACCACTTTGATGAGCACTCAAGCGGCACGCAGCTGCCATGTGGCTGCGCGCGCAGCGGAAGCAGCGGCGGTGGTCCTTGATCCACTGACTCACCTCATCCGTGGTCAGCTTCTTGAAATCGTCGCATTGATACAGCCGATGTTCCCCTTCACAGTACTGGCATTCAATCTTCCACTCTTCTTTCGTCGAGGGGGTGTCGTGGTTCTTGTGCTGCGGTACTGATTCGGCTTGGTGCATAACGGTCACCGACCGGCGGTTATCATTTAATCCCTGAGGTCCTGGTCTCCATACGAACGTGTCCAGTCGTAAGCTGCTGACCTCCCTGGCGAGGAACTCAGACAGGTCTAGGAGGGATGCCTCTGGGCCGTTGGGGTCACGGTGGTCTCTCTGCCGCCGAAAGCGCTCTTGTCGGGCGGGAGGGAGCTTCTCTAATATCCTCTCTACATTAGAGTTAGCGTACAGTTCATAGATCCCTTTTTCCTTTTGGGACCCCAGCATCCCTACCAGGGACTGTACCTTGATAGAGAGGTCATCTAATGCTCTGTTCAGGGGAGGAAATTAGGCCACTTTACTCGCCAATTGCGAGTATTTTTTACGTTTGGCGAGTAATTCATGAAGAGCACTCGCCAGTCTGGCGAGTACTAGTAATTACAAAACAAAACAAAAAAATCATTCTGCAATCTGATGATTCACTCACTGGCACAAACCGAACTCTGACTCCCCCCTTGATTCCTCCCATTTGCGCCACATAATAATCAGACCATAACCAATGAACATCATCGTTGTACAGATGCGCTCTAAGCTCCTCCAATGAACACTCGTTTTCTAGAAGATGCCGCCCATCTAGGGGAAGTGGACAGACCACTGCGCGCGCAGACCTACAAACTCCTGCCACCGGCAGCCGGCTTGACAACGTAGACAAACTTACAAAAACACATCAGTGGATGAAAATAATTGCATGTAGAGTCGTCGCTTTCGGATATCAGTGCGGTCTGACATGGGGGCGAACAACAGCACGCGACGCGTCTCCTTCGAGTCGGATGAGAATGACAAGTCAACCAGCATTAGCCGGCTAGCTACCTAGCATGTAACAAGCTACCATAACGCGCATTCAACATAGTGGACGACTATACTGAGCGGCGTTGCTTAAATGCAGCCGAGTGACATTTTATTATTACCGGGTTTCCCCCCATATCACCACTCGCCCATATGCCCTTCACAACGGTGATGTTGTCATATTTGGCATTCAGAATACACCTGCTGAACCCCTAGCGTTGTCGATTCGGTTCCAATGTATTGTCATCTTACAGCACAAGTACAGTACAACCAGAATACATTTGGCATACAACCAGAGTGCAAATGTAACAAGTCAAGTTCAAGTTGTTTTATTTAGCTATTACATTACAGTGAAATGCTTGGTTCTTTCACTGTCCAACTCAGCCCAACCTAAACCAGCCCAACCCAGTATTGATTGATTGATTGAAAACTTTATTAACAGATTGCAGAATGGGTACAATACAGTACAGCTCAATACACACAATTGTTAAGGGGATGCAGACCACAGAAGGACTTTAGTCTTGTTTACATCAGGGTCCCCCATTTCAGTCCTGTTTGCTTAATGCCTTGTCCACTTCCTCCACACTCCAATATGCCCTTCAACCCTGCTCCTGTCAAACCTGCTCTTTCCATTCCCTCCATCATGTCCCCCCTTTCTGATGAATATTTCCTGCACTTAAGAGTCAGACACACATTCCTAGTAGTTGAGCTGTGATGAATGAATGAATGAAAACTTTATTTAACAGATTGCAGAATGGGTACAGTACGGCTCAATACATGCAATTGTTAAGGGGATGCAGACCAGAGAAAGACTTGTCTTGTTTACATCAGGGTCCCCCATTTTCAATTAATTTTCAATTCATCATTCAGTATAACCTAGACCAGCCCAACCCAGCATCTTTCACTGCCCAGTTCAGCCCAACCCAGTCCAGAATAGTTCCCTCTTTCATGTTAATATGTGATTTAATGATGTAATATTTTGAAGAGTAGAGACAGTGTGATTAATTTACTATGATTGAAAATCAATTTAGACAAAGACGTACAAAGAAGTAATTATCACAATTAGCGATTTTTTTTGTCTGGTAAAAAATCTGTTTGGCTGGTAAAAAAAATCAGATACCCGCCAGTTGGCTGGTAAGCCAAAAAGTTAGTTTCCTCCCCTGGCTCTGTTGTCTCTGGCTGGGGGGAGACGGTCAATGTCTCTTATCTCCTGTATCACGTAGTCCCATATGCGTCCATAACGTTGGTCGAGGGCTACTAGAGCCGCGGTGTATGGGGTAGTAAAGTTGGAATATGCCAGCGCTATATTGTGCGCTCTGGGCACCTTCAGGTTCTTGAGTAGGATAGCATACTTGTACGTTTCATCCGGTACATCGGACATCATTGTCTCTAAGCACATTCGTAGCTCTGTGTACTGTGCTCTGTTCTCGTGTGTGAAGTCCGGGAACGTCGGTGTGCCAAGGTACGATGCCATGGATGGCTGGCACATCGGTGAGCGTTGGGGGAGAGGCCTCCTGGGCGAGTCTCCCCGTGCGTGTCGTCTTGGGCTGGTACTTGGTGGGTACCGAAGCCCGGGTACCCAGGTGCTGTTCCTCGGGGCTGGCGGTGCGTCAAACTCACCCGTGGGTTGAGTCGGGGGTTTGTAGCGCAGTGCCTCGGGGCTGACGTCTGGGCTGTACTGGACCTCCTGGTCCAGAGTACGTTGCTGCTGGTCGGGGCTGTACTGGGCCTCCTGGTCCAGAGTACGTTGCTGCTGGTCAGCTTGACATTCCTCCTCTTCCTCCTCCTCTTCCTCTGCTAGGTCCTGGAGTCTTCTGTTCAGTCTCTCGGCGTGGTCCGGTTCTTCCCGGTTGCTGGGTCTCGTATGGACCGGCCGGGGAGGGGGTTCGGAGACGTGGACAGGATCCTCCTGTTGGCGGGGTCCCGGGTCGCTTGGTCAGGTAGGGAAATGTGCCCTAGACCCTTGTCGTGATGATCTCCGGGAGCTCCGTGCGGAGTGAGGGGGCGTCGCCATGGTAATCAATTTGTCCATCAGCTGCGCCTGCAGCCGGTCGCGCTCTGCCTCGCGCTGGGCATGTGCGGCTTCGCGCACTGCTTCGCGCTGGGCATTTGCGGCGTCGCGCTGCGCATTGGCGCTGGCATGGGCGGCGTCGCGCTGCGCCTCGGCGCGGCTTCTTTCAATGTTCTCTTCTGTCTGAAGGCGTCTGGTCTCCAGTCTTATGCGGTCGTCTTCACTCCTTTGTTGCGCCTGGAAGCGCTCTCGCTCGGTTGCAGAATGTTCGCGTTCACTGAGGGCTTGCGCTTGGAGTTGCGCGTGAAGGCGCTCTTGTTCGTCTGCAGCTTGTTCGCGCTCGCTCGTCTGTTGCGCTTGGAGTCGATCGCGTTCACCCTGAAGTCGATCGCGTTCGGTGGAGGCTGCCAGGGTGGCGATGAGTGCCTGCGCCAGCATCTTGTCCGCTTCGCTGGGGAAGACACAGGCGGAGGTGATCGGCTTCTGGCAGTGCTCATTGGAGATCCGTTCTCCTGTCGCGCTCCGAGGAGATCCATCTCCTGGGTGTGCGTCTCTTCTGGTAGTGGGTCGGGTTCCGTCCCTGGAGCGCTTTCTTTATCCTGGAGCTCTCCGGGGACTGTCCCGTTGGCGTTGTCGGGGGGTAAAGTCATGTCATGTCCCTCCTGGTCCCCCCCGTGAGCTTGGTCAGTTACGTTAGAACCCACTAGGGTCTCTACTGGCGGGGTCGCCTGGTCGTTAGGGTTTGGCATACCTTTACTATCCGCTTTAGTTACTTTATCCGTATTTAACTTCCTTTTAAAGCTAGGTATTGGACTGACAACGTAGTCCTCTAGGTGAAGAGGTGGCTGCCGTCTGTGCTCCGGGCGATCTAGTTTAGGAGAACCGTTTGTGGAGTGTTCATCATCGGCCATGTTAATATTAATATTATATTAATATTACGCTAATTACCATCTCCGGCTCGAAGGACCAATTGTAACTCGAACTAGGTTAACTAACTGCTGTATCCACCTGCGCCGTATTTATACGTTAGGTGAACAAACTAGTACCAGCCTTATTCCTGTCTCGTATTCTTGCGCAGAGCCGTTCATGTGCAGGCATGTCTTTGGCGGTGACTTTGAACTCTGCATTGGGGGTATGGCTGTGGCGCCTAGGGGACCGCTGTCCAATAGGAGAACGAAAATATTATGGTCTGTACTAGGTTAAAGGGATATTCCGTGTATATGTACAAAGAATACACAAGGGATATCAGACGATATACAAATATTATGCAATATATATCAATCAATAAATATATATATTCGGTTTAATCTGATCCTTCGTAACACTAGCAGTCATTCATTTGACGGCTAATGGGGATCCTAATAAAACATAAACATAGTGCTACATGTATGTATTTCTTGCGTAAGGAAACCCTACGTTTATGGCACAGTGAATAAACAAGGCTGCAGAAATGTGAAATTACATTTTAAAACTTTTATCAACAAATGTTCAGTGATTATTTATAAAAGAGACAAAAAAATATGGGGGGAACAATAATATAATATTATTTATTACATGTGTTAAGGGGAAATAATCCGAGTAAAGGTAGCACAGTGGAACGTCGTCCAACTCTCTGCGTTGGAGAAATATTCAGCAGTGCACATCATTGTCTCATCACATGATCATGAATTACAAATTATATTTCTCAAAAGAATACACTACATTTCAAATGGATTTTATGAGCCTTTGCTATCTATATAAACAACCTTTAGAGAAAAAGAATAGAGTTGATCCACTTCTGTATACCCTCTTTGGCAGTGGTGCAGTGCTGGGCAACCGCGGTCAAACGGCGTTTGGGCTTCGAAGTGCGCGCATCCTATTATTATGCAAAGTCTAGGTGATAAGTGCCTAGACTTTGCATAATAATAGGATACCGTTTGGCCTCCGCCCATATTACGACTGCACCCCTGCTCTTTGGTAGCAGGTAGCATTCTTATTTTATTTATTGTCAAAAGTATGCATAATGTTGTGTTAATTCCACGACAAGAGATATGTAATGTTAATTACCTGAAATTATTCAGTTTTTTTTGGGGGGGAAACCCCGCATATATCGGTATCGGTTGATATCGGTATCGGAAATTAAGAGTTGGACAATATCTGTATATCGGATATCGGTAAAAAAGCCAATATCGAACATCCCTTTGTGTACTGAATAGGTTCAATTGGCTTTAGGGTCACAAAGCTTTGTTAAATCCCATACATACTTATTTATAGCAACAAACATCCAAATAGGAGCTGTGGGGTTCATATTGTTAGTGCAGCAAACTACAGGCCTCGATACGGAATATGTGCGAATAAGACGGGGTTTACCAGGCGGGTTGCTCCTTCGATGAGCGTAGAGGTCCTCGTCCTCCGCAAAGACATTGGAGGCCATTTTATCTTTCCGGACGGGGGGTTTCCCCTGATCTGTGCCAAAAGAGATGTTGGAGTCGCCTCCTGGAGGACGCAAGACCCTGAGGAGAGGGAAAGAACCACAGGAAACACGCAGTTCGTTAGCCTCATACGATAATTGCCTATGTAATTTTTCAAGATTTTTGGAAAAGAAAAAACACATTTTCCAACAAATGTGTAAGAGTTTTTAATTTATATTTAGAAAATACGTTCCACAGGCGGTCAGGTGGCGTAACGGAGATTGCGTTCGTCACCAACCCCGGAGACGCTGGATTCGCCTGTTCGAATCCAGCTCACAGCTCCGGGGTTGTCACCAGCTTGGCTGGCCGTTCACACTAATACAATTGGCAGTATTAGAGGGTGGGAGAAGCTGGCGGGGTGGGTCCGGGTCGTTGTAAACAGCGACTCCTACAGTTCGGTCGGGGCGCCTGCTAAGCGCGGATAGGATCTAAGGGCGGTAGTGTGATCCTTCCACACGTTACACGCTCTCAGTGAGAGTCCGCGCTGCCAGGTGAAAAAGAAGCGGTTGATTGGCTAGACGTGTGTCAGATGAAGCACGTGATAGCCTCCACTCTCCCAGACCGACTGTGGGGGGTAAGTGCGCAGCGACCAGGAAGGGGATTGGGAATTGGCATAACGACTAACATTGGGATGGGAGAAAATCGGAGGAAAAAGGAGGGGGAAAAAGATCAATAATAAAAAAATAAAATAAAATAAGTTCCACAAGGTGTATCAACAAGTTTGCAAAATACAAAAACACAACAACCATTGCGTAACAAAATAAGGTGACTTTTGAACTAAATATGTCGTGACTTAGGCATTTTTTCCTCTTACTTACATACATATCATACACTAGGCAGTTGTTTTACTTGCCTAGGTCATGCGATCGCCGTCTGTGTATGTAACGTTAAAAGTTAACTTTAAAAAGTCACACGAGTGAGTTAGGCAGATGGGGATTATTTTTTACGTAACAAGCGTTCTGATTGGCTGAGAGAGGACATAGGCACTAAGCAGCAGTGTGAGGAGAGTACAGTTATGCAGAAATCTCAATTTGGCAAAAATAATTACTTGGGTCATTATCGTATGAGGCTAACGAGTTAGGAAGACTGGATGAGAAGGGGACTCATGCTCAGAATGGGTTTTTTAAGTCTTGCTTGAGGAGCTCCCCAAACCCAAACCTATAGATTCAGCTCTTGTTGAGCTATAGATTCAGCTCTTGTTGAGAGGGAGGAGGTGTAACGTGTCTGGCTGTGTGACAGCAACTTGTCAGCATGAAATAACCCCACCAGGATAGCTTAGTTTAGCAAGTAGCTAATCAGACGTTGTCCCTTTTGGGATTTAGGACACACCCATTTATTATCAAAGCATATGGTTAGGCCTATGACCATACAATGACTGGTCATACGACTCTATATTCATTCAATGTACAACAAATAAATTCAGAGACATCGTTACTAGAGAATGTAACTAAACAAGTTAACATTGTACCGGACGGCAGGTAGACCGGAAGTGAAGTGAGTCACTGGCTCAAGTTAAATAAAATTAAACCTGTTGCTACATCAGGTACAAACATGGCACTAAAAAAATTAATAATAACACAAAATAATAAAAATATAATAGGCACATTAGTGGCTGTTACAGTCAGAGGGAGCCACAGCTAATTTCTCCAATTATTTTAAACGCATTTGGTAACTTGTAGAAGATGACCGAAAGACAGCCTTTAGTCGAGAAGAAAGATAAAAACAAATGCGATCGTCATCATATGATGTTCTCAAATCAGGGCGGCTACGTGGCGTAGTGGGCAAGGCGCTCGCCACGAAATCTGGAGACGCTGGGCTCGCCTGTTCGGGTGGGAGGAAATATAGAAAATGGGAGAAAAAGTGGATAAAAAAAAAATTATGTTCTCAAATCAGTGAGTAACCGTGTTTAATTATTGTGATTTCAATCATCAAAATAATCATGATTATGATTTTTGCCATAATCAATGAGTCCTACTAACTGCATTCATACTCACAGTATCTCATTCAATGTGAGTCATACCATTTTTTATATATATATTTCTTTTACTTGACCTCACTGTATGAAATGACCTATTGTGCCCTCTAGGTTTATCAATGGCTAGAGAACATGAGAACTGTTCTGAACTGACTCTGGTGCACCATGCACAAGGACCGACACATCACTCATTAATTTACTAGCACTCCATCTTATTTGTACATGCATATTTTATATTTATTGATAATCCGCTTAATCTGTTTACTTATATCACACTAAAGCCGCCTGCAGTGTAAAAAGGGCTTAAGACTCAGTATGGAGTAATTGCACATTGTATAGGGTAGACTTAGTTTTTTGCACATGGAGTTGACTTAGGATAGAATCTGTATAATATAAAGGGGGCTGTACATATGTGTTTTGTGTTATTATTATCAATAGAGTATACATATGTCTCACTTGTCCTGCTGTGACCAGTGATGGCCAGCGCAGCAGGCTCAGAAGACTGAGGAACTCCTTTCTCTGATGCTGTTTAATATTTACATCTATGATCTCCCAGACACAGCATCCAGAAGGTGCGGCTACGCGGATGATCTTGCCATCATGCTGAGAAGAACCACATGGAAGGCACTGGAAGACGGTCTTAACCAAGACATGGACATCCTAGTAGCCTATCTACGAAGATGGCGCCTACAGCTCAGCACCGACAAGACCGTTACAGCAGCATATACCATCTCTGCAACAGAGAAGCCAAGAGGGAACTGGAGGTATATATGCTGACCACAAGCCTCTGGAGTCCCAGCAAGCCCCTAAATACCTTGGCGTGCGTCTTGATCGGACACTGTCCTTCAAACAACACCTCGAAGATGTCAGGGTAAAGACAACATCCAGGGTTGCGCTGATCCGACGCCTCGCTGGTACATCGGAGTACTGTGCCCCAGTCTGGATCAGAAGCCCACATGCGAAAAAGGTCAATGCGGCTATTAACAACGCCCTCCGGATCATCACTGGATGCCTGAAGCCTACCCCTGTCTTTCTGCTGCCAGTCCTTGCAGGAATCACACCGGCTGGCCTACGAGGAGGCTGCCACTCTCACCCTAGCAAGGAAAGCAATGAAACAGGACTGGCACATCCTACATAACACCACAACAACAGCAGCACCTCTGAGCAGACTCAAGTCCTGCCACTCCTATAACAAGGCGGCACAAGAGATGCTCCGTTCCACCACTGAGGACCTGTCCAGAATTGGATGGCTGGCGGCAGAGGTGGGAGAGGGCTGGGCCAACCCGCATCCACCGCCACATCTGGGATCCAGGAGATAGCGCCACAGGAGACGATCTTCCATGCCGGAAATGGACTCTGCTGAACCGTATACGAACTGGGGTCGGTCTCTTCAAATCATCAATTAAGAAGTGGGGCCTGGTAGACAGCGCTGCATGCGAGTGTGGAGACCCTGACCAGACAGTTGAGCATATCATGACCATCTGCCCCCTATACAGACCACCCTCGGAAGCCAGCCTCTTTGACGTGGGACCAGAGACAAGGGCATGGCTACAAGGCATGGAGTTGGACCTCTGATGTTACACGAAAGAGACCTGTCCTGCTGAACCTGTTCAAGGTTGTGAAGTCTGTCAAGTTGTTTTTCAAGTGGTCAAAATGTATTTGGTAATGCACAAAATCCATGTAACTAATAGAATCAAGCCAATACTTGCCGCAGCAATCTATTATACATAATAGAGGCCTTGCACATAATGTTTGTGTAGTTTTGTCTTCCAACTAGGGGTGGGTGATAGTATACTTGATATATCGCGGCTTGTTCTACATGAGATGTAGTAAATTACTATATCGTGAACATCGAGTATATATATATATGTAGTCACGTCAGATTCTTGCTTTAGCGCAGCGCTTTCCTCTCTCCCTCTCAGACACAGAAAAAAAACTCACACACTCGCCCAACTTACGCCACGTACACGCACATACACGCATGCACACAGACACACCCAGAGACAGAGAGGCGGTGCCAAGGCAGCGTGCATGTTTGTTTGGAGGAAACAGGGAAAGAGGATATGAGAGCGTGAGAGAAGTGAAGAGAGTTTAGCGAGTTTAAATGTTAGCCCTACGTGTTTTATTCAGAAACGGCAATGGAATATTGAGGCGCCAAGGCGGACGAACTGGTTCCAAAAAATAGTAGCCTTGCAACTACTAAACATTAGCATTATTTGTTTGCAGCGAGAACAAAGTGCAATACACAAAAGAAGATACATTCACAGTGTATTCTGCCTCATTTATTGATGAAACAAAACCAACAGCAATTGATTGATTGATTGAAAATGTTATTAATAACAGATTGCAGAATGGGTACAGTACAGTACAGCTCAATACACACAATTGTTAAGGGGATGCAGACCAGAGAAAGACTTTCGTCTTGTTTACATCAGGGTCCCCCATTTTCAATTCATCATACAACACAATTTGCCACCAAGAACAAAGAGTTTAGTCTCACAAAAAGATTGCTAATTTTGTTAAGCTTATGTGCTAATGTGACTGGGATTTCCCATTATAACCGTCAGCATTGCGGCTAGCCTACATTAGCTAATAAGGCACTGGTTTCATAGCTGCATCAGCTAGCTTCGAAATCATGTGTGTGTCATGTTGAAGATGATGTCATGGCGCCCTCGCTATAAAAACCTTAACTAATGTTAGCTGCTAACTCTAACTAAGCTAACCTGCTAATGCTACCTTCTGTAAGCTTTCCCTGGGAACGCTCAGATACATCCAATAGTGAGGGAAGGGGGGGGGGGGCTGACAGTCTCTCTCTCTCCTGAACTTATTTAATTCAAAAGGAAGATATTGATGGACAGTAGCTATAGTATATAGGCTAGCTCAGCAACAGAATAATCTTTGTGCGAACTGGAAAAATAATTTAGGAGCACAGTGTGCAAGTAATAGCTTTGCGTAGTTGGCGTGTCAACGCGTAATTGTCATTTCATATTAGACACAGAGCAGCGCGGACCTTCAATTTTAGAAGCTATGACATCTAGCTATTCAGCCCTGCGTTCGACAGCTCTGTGACCATTTCTCTCGGGAGTCACGCTGTTTCTATGTGTTATGAACAGCATCCTCACCATTCCTGTATGCCTGAACGCTCAGAGGAATCCAATAGTGAGGGAAGGGGGGGTGGAATCTCTCTCTCTCTCCCCCTCCCTCTCCACCCCCCCTCTCTCTCTATCTCTGCTAACAATCCTTGAACCTATTTCATTCAAAAGGAAGATATTTATGGACATTAGCTATAGTATATAGCTCAGCAGCTGTAACAGAATAATTTTATAATTTTTTATTTAAAATATGAATTAAAATTATAATTAATTAAAGAATTGTTCTGTCATCTAATAATATATTCCATTACCTTTCTTATCGGTATCGAAGTCAAAATGTTGGTATCGTGACAACACTACAACAACACATACAAAAAAAAAACGATATCCTTTGCGTCTAGTATAGGCATGGGTCAATGTGTGATTTTGGTGGTATGTGCTATTGCACAGATGTTTGTCCCTTAGTATGCACATACACACACACACACGCACAGTATAATATGCATGTAATAAATAGTTTGTTAATAAACTCTGCGTTACTTGAAACATTTTCAATGTGCTCCTACATGTCTTTGTGTGCTCCTAAATATTTTTCTCATTTAGGAGCCCATGTGCTCCTTGGGAAAAAAGTTAGCGTAGAGCCCTGCAATGGTTGCTATAAATGTTATTATCTAGTAAACAAGTCACATGTAGAACAGTAATATCTTGCTTTTCCAGTGTTTTACCTACTCCACCACTGCACGGTAATTAGGCATTTTCTTTTGAAAGTGATTACCAATGGTTACAGGCAGTGTGCGAACCATACCATTATTTTCGGGGGAGCTCCCGGGTGTGGGGGGGGGGGGAAAAAAAAAAAAAAAAAAAAAAAAAAAAAAAAGCTCAGAGCGCTTTTTCCTGGGTCTCGCGACTGCCGCAAAAACGCGAGGCGCGGCGCTGGGAAAAGGAACGCGCCGGCAGCATCTGTGGCATGATAGAAATGAATGACAGACAGGAGCTGACAACTCATAAAACGTCCCCGGTCGACACGGGCCCTATTAGGCTATAGGTATGAGCAGAGTCATAGAATATGACTCTGGGTATGAGTAACGTTACAGAACCACACATAGTCCACACCACACAGGTCTGCAGGCATGATGGAGACGCACATATTAAAATACACATGCTCAGATTAACCCCTCTGATCCAACACTAAAATGCACACACAACAGTCCTATTTACACATAAACACACGGATGAACCAATACCGAACAACAAGTCCACGACCAAACACATCGAGTCTAACATTATTATAGTAGTAGGCAAATGCAACATTATCGCCACCGACCTGATGGTGAAGATTTGCCCAATTCTCAAAATCTGCATGTGACAGAAGTAGTCCCCGCAGCAGGCTGCTTCGCATTCTTCTTTGATATTTCATTTAACTTTCGACATTACGCTTGTTTGATGAAGTTTGATTTGTGCCTGCAGGCTGCAGCGCCGCCACGCTCCGAATGGTAAACGCAAGAATAGCATGTTGCCATCTATTACGAGTAGGGTATATCTGCAGTGCCGATATAGGGTATATCTGCAGTGCATATTTATGCTATTGTCTATTACAGTGAATTAGTGCGCAAATCATTAATGATACATCAAAATAGCATAATTTTATTATTATACACGATGATGATACAGATAATTACAGAAAAATGAGAAATGCATGGCAAAAATAGCATTTATTTTCAGTAATTTAGAGACCCCCCAAAAATTCACAAATCATGTTTTCAGGGGAGCTGATGTCTGATCTAGGGGAGCCATGGCTGCCCCAGCTCCCCCATGATTCGCACCCTGGTTACAGGCAGCCATACTGTAAGAAAGAAAACAACTACACAGACCATGCAAGGCCTCTATTGAGCTGAAGAATGCCCATGATAGGTTTCCTTAAATGAAGAGTTCACAATTGTATCCAATATGAAGAACAGCATAGATTGTGTTGAGGAAGATTGATTGACAAGAGTAAGTAGGAAATAGGCCTAGTGTTCCAAAATTGTGAACTACCTCTTAAATAATGTCCCAAGCCCTTACACACACACACTAAACTTTACAAATCTGAAT
The DNA here is from genome assembly GCF_963971535.1 of Notolepis coatsorum. Classification (NCBI taxonomy): domain Eukaryota; kingdom Metazoa; phylum Chordata; class Actinopteri; order Aulopiformes; family Paralepididae; genus Notolepis; species Notolepis coatsorum. The sequence goes on from NC_140171.1 coordinate 127,477,194, forward strand.
AGACGCAAATCAAAACAATGTTTGCTACATATTTATGACTAGAGAAAAGTAGCCACACTAAGCTGCAACTCAAATGTCTCTGCAGGGTGCAGGTATAACACTTCTAGGTGGCACTACTGTTGACCTTGTATCCCCCCCTGAAGATCCCCTAGCCCAGAGAGTATGTAGGTTTCAGGTTAGAGTCGATGGATATACCCTTTCAGTGGAATGTAAAGCACAAGCTACCCAATTTAAGAAAGGAGAGTAACTGTACTGTATTGTATTATTTGACCAGATTAAACCAAAATGAGGCTAATATCCAGGTCTATTTTCAGAATGCACACTTGTTTGATGTTAGTTAGTGGCAACTGAAATACTCTATATTATTAAATTATTATTACTATTTGTATTTGTATTATATTTCTGCCTGTACCCCCCCCCCCCCCTGCTGCTATGACACTTGCATTACCCCCAAAGGGATTAATAAAGGAACACTTGACACTTGAATTCAGATGTACAGCCTAACTGCCTATGAACTGCAATATGATCATTTTATTTGATTAGTCCATGTTCCAGTAATGGTAAGAAATGGGGGCCAGTTGACAGGAGTCTCGATCAAGCTCATTGTCACCAAAAACTGGATTATTAGCTGATTACCACGAACGTGTTTTAAAGGAAACGTCTAGTAGTTCTGTAGCTCCATCGTCGATGTTACATCAATGGCCCCACCCAACCATAATAACATTTTAGCTGATGCATGCTGGCTAGCGACATGACACATCCGAGCAATGAGCATCTCATCGTGCTTCTAACGAGTTCTCAAACGGAAGAATAAAGGGGGGAAATGCTGAAAGCTATGAAGATGGCATATGCATCATGCACACAGCCACAAGCCAAGCTGGTAAAGCTGCACTATCCTGCAGCAGAACTGTAGCTACTATAGCTACAGACATATAGCTACAGACAGGGGAATGGTCCTTATTGACAAAAGGGGGAGAGGTGTGGTAGTTGGCTATAGTAGCTGTATAACCTATCATCTAAAAACGTTATTGGTCTCAAAACATCAAAACAAAAACGTAAGGGTTGACGTTGTAGTAGACGCAAGACTAATCAAATGCGCACTATTATTATGATCATCATCAACATTATTATTATTGTTTTTATTTCACATAACGTGTGTGGCTGGCAGTGGCTAGCATACCTGGAACTGCTTTTGGAACCGGGCTCCATCCCTTTAAATGTTGTTGTCGTCGTCATTTTCGCTAAGGGCTTTGTAAAAGATTAATCAACTTGATGATGAGGTCAAACATTCGTCGCTAACTAGACTTTTCTCAGCAGGATCTCACCACCTCGTCATCATCTACGCTGACTGGTGCGTGCAGCACTTGCTGTATGCTGTAGTAGCGAGAATCAGAGCGACCTAGAGGGGGCGTTTCGTGATTTATGGTCCCGCCTACAAATGGGCAATGTCTTCATCTGATTGGATTTGATCACAGTGGTCATACATTTCATTGGAGGATCGCTATGTCAACAACAACGGTCCTCATGTCTCTCAGCATCAGTGTTGGTAGTAGGTACCACTCATCGGTGTTTGGTATGTATGTATTGGTACCATAGCTAGATAAAAATACATTTTTCACTATTCTATTTCCATTGTTGCAACTAAAACGGAGCGCAATCACTATGAATTGAAAATGGGGGACCCTGATGCAAACAAGACGAACGTCTTTCTCTGGTCTGCATCCCCTTAACAATAATGTGTATTGAGCTGTACTGTATTGTACCCATTCTGCAATCTGTTAAATAAAGTTTTCATTCATTCATTGAATGTGAAAAACTTTCATATAAAGTCGCTTTACTTGTTTGTAGTGTTGGGCGGTAACGCCTTTTAACATTACTTTTTCAAGTAATGAGTATAGTGTGTAACAAATTACTACTTCAATTTCAGTAATAGTACAGTGACTCGTCAAAAAACAACATATATGATGTATCTTTTCAACAATTGTATAGGACTTCTTTGAATCTGTGGAACATGTTCAACACGTTACACGACACTAGTTTTTAATTATATATTTTCGAGCATCTCTTTATTCCCTTGTATTGAACATGCCATTTTGGTGGGTATAAGTATACACCCAATTTTTTATTCTTATTTCTTTATACATTTCTAAAAAAAAATAATAATAATAAAAAATCACCAGTCTGCAGTTGTTTTTCATTATTTTAAAAGTTTAATTGATTGACTTTTCTGTTTCTACACTGTTTTATATTTATTATGTGCTGTATGTCTCTACGTCTATGATCAAGCGAATGTTCACTTTGTATAGCTATTGTTCTTCTATTGTTTATACATCACGTAGCCTACAATACAGCCTCAATTAGCCTGGAATTCATCAGCCCTAAGCCGCAACATTGCAGATACCGTAAAGACTATGAGATTAACACTTTCACTACCACTAGACAAAGGGTTAACCCTTTCACAACCACACGATAAAGGGTTAACCCTTTCACAACCACACTACAGAAGGTAAACCCTTTCACTACACTAGACGGTTAAGTTGCCAAAAAAGCCCAGACTCACGCACACACACAATTTCATGACCATCCATTCAAAATGCTCCAACTCACCCAAAGAAACTGGTTGCATTCCAAAGAAAATACAATGACCATATTATCTTATAGGGACATGTTGATTATCGATCAGTGAGAAGCTTGAACTTTCACGAATTAGACATTTTGTAACAGCGTGTAACATTTTGTAGAACGCGGCTACTATTAGGAGATGTTCTTCAAATATCAGAAATGAGCCAATAGCAAAGCAAAGGTGCAATCCATCTGCTCTCATTATTTGAGATTAATGTTTTTTTTTTTTTTTACACATCGCTCTTGACTAAATAAACATAATTAACTAAAGTTCTGGAGCACCCACTCTCTGGAACTCCCACCCTCCAAACATCCGCAGTTCTACATCCATGGACTCTTTCAAATCCCAAATCTCACCTCTTCACCAAATTTATAAATGACTCTGCCTGATTTCCCTCTTTTCTTTTCTTTCTTACTTTGTTGTTACCTTGTTCCTCTGATCTCCTTCCCCTTAGCTGCCCCCCCCCCCCCCACACACTGTTATGCGCCTTGGGTCTCCTGAAAGGCGCTATATAAATCCAAGAAATTATTATTATTAGAGTGCAATGATAATGTAAGAGCAGACTCACTCTACAGTGCAAGTATTCAAATTGAAATGAATGATAACATTTGTCATACAAAAGGTTCAAATCTCTTAAAACAAATGTTTTATTCTTCATGCAGAGAAACGGCTTTCCAAAAATATTTCTCCCAATAAGGAGCTTGCACATAATTGTTCATTTGACATTCTAAAGACAAATAAATACATATTCCTTTATGACAAAATGTACGTGGAAACCCTTTACATTGTAGCTTACTACTAGCTTCAGAAAGACAAAAAAAGTCAGTTTTTGTGTAACACAAGGTAGGCCTAATACATTGGATAAACCACCAAGGTTTGATTGTTACCATATATAGTATTTGTATTACCTCGAGGCATATTCAAAGAAGTAAAATATTTTCCAAATATGATAGTAAAAAATCAAATATGCAAAACATTGGTAGTTGTTCCAGGGAAAGGAACACGACTTGTGTAACATGAGTGGAACCAGGACTAACACATTACCATAACAAGTCAACATTACAGCGGTTCACATCCTACTGCCGACAGAGAGGTCATGCCCACTGTGCCACCATTTCAAATAACACGTTTTTATCATGTTTCATGTGGCCGATTCAGCCCTGGACTTGTGTAAAGTGGGCTATTGTATCGGTTTGAACCATCCCAAATGTTTCATCCTATTGGTATTACATTGCTATCCAAATGGCAAGAAATAAATTAATCCACCACACACACACACACACAACGCTGTATGCTACATAATGAACACTCCGCTCGACACGTCCGCAGGGACGTTCTGTGACATCGCACCCGATTGAGCAGAGTGGAGTGGGGACCATCAGCAACACTGAGTATGAACGCCCACAGTACGCAGGGGTTCAGCACCGCGACGCGACAGCACCGGTCGGGTTCGACACCTTCTCTCCAAAACCAAGAACATCATCGTTTCATGACAATCACTCACAAAAAGAAAGAAATACTGAAAGTTGCACACATCCCGTGGGATAACGGTGTCCCACCAGCCCTAATATATTAAAAGTCAACAACAACTCTTAGGAAAAATCTCATAATGACCCATGACTTATATTTATAATAAAGACATAAACAATGTGTATACAGTACGCAATATTGATGACGTCAGCTCCCAATAAAAAAATAAATAAAAACAGAGGATGTGGGTAAAAGACTATTGATTTTCAATGAACCAATCAGCCACTGTCGGTCAACAGAAGGACAATTTGTCCAGACCAGTCCAATTTGTTCAACTAAAGAGGTTATCATTTGGAACGTGACATCCTGTGTCACGATATCTGGTGTGACATCTTACCTGACCGCTCACTTTTATTTATTTATTTATCACATATGACCTAGTCTTCATCGACCACTTCTTCAACACGTCAAGTACTGTATTTGTTGCTATAAAATCAAGCATCATAAGACCGCATGGCATTCTAAAGTGCAATAATTCTGTAATAAAGTCAGGTCTGAATTGCCTGAACAGTAGGTGGGGCTATTTCACTTCCACATAAAAAAAAGGGGCAATATGCATATAATAATGGTAATAGCACTTAATAACTTACTATATGAAACATTCACAAACGCACTATTTCCCCACATATGTAGATCCGTTAGATCCAAGCTGTTCATGTGTTACTGCACACTCCTGGCACAGTCATGAGGTTTAGGCTGGTCACACACTACAGGACTTTGACTAGATTTAACCCCGATTAGGCATCCCTATATATATATATATGTAGTGAAAATTCCAAGTCAAACTTTCTCAAGCTTTCTAACAAGACTGAGGTCTTGAAAATTTGGCAGGGATTGCAATTTATGGCAGCTGATTAGTGGAAGAAATCTTGTAGAGTGTGTCCAGCCTTGGGGCATGGGCGGGACTAGAGTGCCCCCCACCCTTCAGCAGGGGCATGGGCGGGACTAGAGTGCCCCCTACCCTTCAGCAGGGGCATGGGCGGGACTAGAGTGCCCCCCACCCTTCAGCAGGGGCATGGGCGGGACTAGAGTGCCCCCCACCCTTCAGCAGGGGCGGGACTAGAGTGCCCCCCACCCTTCAGCAGGGGCGGGACTAGAGTGCCCCCCACCCTTCAGCAGGGGCGGGACTAGAGAGCCCCCCACCCCTCAGCAGGGGCGGGACTAGAGTGCCCCCCACCCTTCAGCAGGGGCGGGACTAGAGAGCCCCCCACCCCTCAGCAGGGGGGAACCGGTCCACCTCCCCTTCTTCCGTACACGACTGCTCTCCCAGTGTGAATGTCAGCTTGTATCTCATCCGAACCTTCTCCTGAAAACACACACACACACACACACACACACACACACACACACACACACACACACACACACACACACACACACACACACACACACACACACACACACACACACACACACACACACACACACACACACACACACCACACACACACACACACACACACACACACACACACACACTGGTTAGGATTGAGAGATAGCACTTGTTTTTCATATGTGTATATAATGTAAATAACTTATAGATATTAGATATTATAACTATAAGCGCTGAGGAGGACAGCTGCCATGTATGTATGTGTGTGTGTCCCCAGTCAGAAGGCGCAGACAGGGGCCTTTATCAGCTGAGCTCCCATCTCTCAAAGATAAGACATTGTCCAGGGTCATCCACAGAGGCGCTTTATAGCAACATTCTGGAACCACACAGACTCTCTGGGGGGGGGGGGCAGAACACTGGCTGGCGTTGTGTCACTTAGTAACGAGAGAAAGGGCGTGGCTACAGGGCTGGCCACCGTTGCTAGGGGAAAGACGTTATAGCTGTTAGTTTCTTCTGGTTTAAAATAAGACTAACCAGACTAGGAGATGAGGCAGACGCGTAGACAGGTGGACCAAGAGACTGCAGCAGCTGGAGGGGGGGATGGGAGGCCCCTCCACCCTCTATAGCCACTAGATAGCTAGCTTCGGCTAACAGGGAAGGCTTTTGGCTAACCACTGGGCCGCAACAATCATCAAGCTGATAGCAAGAGAGATCGGTAGAATTAATGAATTTAATAGACTTTTCAAAGACTTTCAGAAGTGTTTCCATCTTGTACGAGTCTATGTTTATCTTTTTGTTGTTCGGTTGCCCTTACACAATATTCACCATGGGATAACACGCGAACGTATACATGAACAAATTTACTATTTTTTACATATTGGACTACAAATAGTGTCTGTCAAATGAGCCGTACTATTTTCTCCATAGCTATAATATAGAATAATAGATCCACAAAGATTGTGAAATGTCGTGAAAATAGGGAATGGAAAGCTGGCGCTAGAGAGCAGAGATGGGGCGTGGCTATGGCGTTGAATGAGTTACTGTAAGAAGACGACCCCCCCCCCCCCAATTGATTACCTTGAGTGGATTGGCCAGCAGCATGACCTGTGTGATGGCAGCAGGGGGCAGTATGGGGTTGAATGGTGCCAACTCTGTCCCTGACGGTGGCTGCAGCCTCACCTTCATTGACTAGAGAAAGAATGAACAGTGATCAACTGAAGCAAGATTTAGCTTCATATACATACATACACTCACTCACTCACACACACACTCAGCTATTTTACAAGGAAAGGTGTGGGACCCCAAAACAAAAAAAAATTGGTACTTTTAATGATCAGTATTTAAAGTAGTAATAAAAATAATACATAATTTGTGTTTGTTTTGGTGACATATTGTCATTGCCGTTGTAGTTTTGCACTGTATTGACTTGCTTTCCATCTTGAAAAAGCATGCTAACTACCAAGTTCATCTCCTATTCATTATAAACAAATTGCGGTTGCTGCCGGTGCTGGTGACGTAAAGCGCATCACTTCCTGTGTGCTGGTTGGTTCTCTTGGGAATGTCCTACCAGACACCAGTTTAGAACAGCCAAGAACAGCACATGTAAAAGCATGTACACCTTGGGTATAGGTAGGGTTGTTATATCAATTTGTGATAGTGTCTGTCAAAATAAGACATGGACATTTTAACAAGAAGGAGGGCTACAGCGCTCTTGTAGTGTGAATCTCGTGTTTAGAAGGTGCTCAGTTTGGATATTGGGGAGCCAGCAGAAAAACAACAAAGTTCAAGGCACTCTTCATATATAAAAAAGCTTTAATATATTGCTTAGTTCACGTTTGAACAATAAAAAACTGCCAACATGTTTCGGCCTAGCTGTCAGCCTTCTTCAGGGCATACAAACACATGAACTCTGAGCCATATTATAAAGGAGGCCGTGCTAATCACTCAATCAAGCTCAGGTGTGAGCATTTAGTCAGCCTAAAGGCCCTCCCATAGTTGAGCGGACTGGACTCAGCGGAGGTCCACTGGACTCTTTGAGCCTTCATAGTCGAGCGGACCTCCACGGACCAATTTCCTACATGTCACGCGCCAGTTTACACAATTGTCCCCACGCTGTTCAACTTCTGTCATGTCGTCGTCATCCGATGTCAAAATAAAGAGTATGTTATCTCCGTTTCCAATATTTCGATAATAAAACGGGCAGTTTTACGCACTTGAATAACAGGTATATAGGCAGCGAGATGCAATGTACCGTATAGGCTTGAGGTGGACAGCGCGTGGTGCTGAAATGACAAACATTGCATGAAATAAAAGCACCAGTTTTATTTCAAAATATTGGAAACGGAGATAACATTCTATGTTATCTCCGTTTCCAATATTTCGAAATAAAACTGGCAATTTTACACACTTCATTTAGAAAAGCCATTCAAACATCTCTCTTGGCACGGAGCGAGTGGTCAGAGTAAAATGCAGATCGGCGTCACATTAAATGCAGTTCGATGTCAACCAAAACGCAGAGCAGCGTTTTGTGTGACACCAAGTCAGCGGCGCGGACGTCTGCGCGTCAGAAAATAGGAGCTTCGCACTTGGACTCTGCTGTGGGTCTGCTGTCCGCTGAGATCAAAGCTCAAAGAGTCCGCGCGGACCTCCGCGGAGTCTGCTCCGTGTACAGTCTGCTCGACTATGGGAGGGCCTTAAGGAGGCATTTGCTATTATGACAGCTAGACCTTAGGCTGACTAAATGCTCACACCTGAGCTTGATTGAGTGATTAGCACGGCCTCCTTTATAATATGGCTCAGAGTTCATGTGTTTGTATGCCCTGAAGAAGCATGTTGGCAGCTTTTTATTGTTCAAACATGAACTAAGCAATATATTAAAGTAGGGATGTCCGATATTATCGGCCTACCGATATTTGCATTAAAATCTAATATCGGAAAATATCGGTATCGGTTTTCAAAAAAAAAGAAAAAAAAATGTACATTTATTTTTTTTACATTTATTTACCCAGGCAAGCAAGTATGAACAAATTCTTATTTTATTTGTCAAAAGTATGCATAATGTTGTGTTAATTCCACGACAAGAGATATGTAAGGGATAATGTATAGCTACGAGGTCATTGTCGCAAAATAATTGACCGACACAGAGTTTAAAATACCGAGGCGCAGCGCCGAGGTGTTTTAAACATCAGTGAAGGTCAATTATTTTGCGACAATGATCGAATACACAATGATACATTATCCCGCTTATTACATGGCTAACTTACTAACAATATACCTAATTTATTTTACATCGACAAGACGAGATCAAATGCAGACGCAGTTCTGTTCTGGCTCCGCTGTCATCGTCACACACACTCCGCTGTCAGTGCAGCCGGCAGGTGTGTCTGATTGGCTGCACTGATGCAGTGTGTCAGTGGCCTTGATTGCGAACAGCTGCGCACAGCGGTCATTATTGTTCCACAGAGGTCCGCTATCGAGTAATATCGGACCTCTGACGAGCGCTATTGACCAATCACAAGCAAGCATTTCGGCGAATGTGAAAACGCCATGTAATAAGTAATGTTAATTACCTGAAATTATTCCGTTTTTTGGGGGGGTAAACCCTGCATATATCGGTATCGGTTTATATCGGTATCGGAAATGAAGAGTTGGACAGGACAATATCGGTATATCGGATATCGGTAAAAAAGCCAATATCGAACATCCCTATATTAAAGCTATATATATATATATATATATATATATATATATATATATATATATATATATATATATATATATATATATATATATATATGAAGAGTGCCTTGAAAGACATGGAAATGTTTGAGATTATAACTTTAAAACCACCAGTGCTGTAGTGAATGGATGTGCTGGTTGTGTACCTTAGGCACGGCAGCCTGCAGGACTACATTCCTGATGGGCAGTGGGGCCGTGTTCAACATGGACGCCACCATCACCAGTACGTCGGGCCGGCCCGGTGGACAGGCGGTGGCAAAGTGCAGCAGGACACGGACGCCATCTTTGTCATATGCCGTCACTGGACAAACTTTGCCTGAGTAACATCAAAAGGGGAAAACCCTTTGATTAAAACCCTTTCACTACCACACTGCCAAATGGTTAACCCTTTCACTGTGACAATACAGAAGGTTAACACTTTCACTGCCACAATGACAAATGGTTAACCCTTTCACAACCACACTACAGAGGCGAATCCTTTCACTACAGACCATTAACAGTGGACTGTGTCCACATCTTTTGGAAAAAAGTTTGAAAATAAATGCAAAGATGAAAATCGCAAAGATGTAAATGTTTTCGACTTTGTCGTTTGTATAGGCAACTTTGGAGAAATGAGCAAGAGTGAGTTTACCTGCCCAGCAGAAAGATCACTTTTCAATGTGCAACAAAGGTTTTCCACAGACTCCCAGAGGCACCCCAGCACCTTTAAGCTGACATTTTCAAAGATAAAAAAAAAAAGGCTGGGCAATATTTATTTATTTATTCATTTTATTCAGCTTAACCCTTTCACTACCAAAGGGTTAACCCTTTCACTGTGATAATACAGAAGGCCCTTTAACTGCCCCTCACAGAGATAGTTTCCTCTATGAAACCTGCGACCTGCCCCCTCGACACTGTTCCCACTGCTCTCCTGAAACAGGTTTTTCACCAACCGGTTCCAGCATCCTCTCCATTATTAACAGCTCCCTGGCAACTGGTACTGTTCTCCTGCTTTAAACATGCAGTAGTCCAGCCCCTATTGAAAAAACCAAACCTTGACCCCACCCAGAACAGTAATTACAGGCCCATTTCCAAGCTTCCTTTTCTGTAAAAAATACTTGAAAAGGTTGTTCTGTTAGGACTGGCCATAGCACAGAATCAGCCCTCCTTAAGGTTTCAAATGACCTACTCCTCGCCGCTGACAACCGTGACTGCTCTGTTTTGATGCTGCTTGACCTCAGCGCAGCTTTCGACACTGTTGATCACAAAATTGTATTAGATCGTCTCCAACATGGGGTTGGTGTCAGTGGCACTGCACTAGCATGGTTCTCCTCCTATCTCACAAATAGAAGCTTTGCTGTCAACATTGCCAACTGCTCCTCCCGCTCAACCGCCCTCTCCTGTGGGGTCCCGCAAGGGTCCATCCTTGGCCCGATCCTGTTCTCTCTTTACATGCTACCCCTTGGTTCAATCATTCAGAAGCACAACATCTCTTTTCAATGTTATGCTGACGACACACAGCTTTATGTCTCTCTGAAACCTAACAACCAGTCTTTACTTAACAGTCTCATGTCCTGCCTTGACGACGTAAAATGTTAGATGGCACAAAACATTTTACAACTAAATGAAAACAAATGTGAAATAATCCTCTTCGGTCCCCCAGATGCTGTCACCACCCTTACCAACATGTTTTGGCAACCTGTCCTCCCTGGTCAAGCCTTATGTCAAGAACCTAGGTGTAATTTTTGATCCCCAATTTAAATTCGACCGACAAGTGAACTCAGTGGTGAAGGCATGTTTTTTCCAATTACGCACCATTGCTAAACTCAAAGAGACTACTGCAACTCCCTCTATATAGGCATCAACCAGTCTTCCCTGTCCCGCCTACAGCTAGTACAGAACGCCGCTGCCAGACTGTTGACCGGAACCCGTAAGAGACCACATCACCCCTGTCCTTGCCTCCCTTCATTGGCTTCCAGTATGCTACAGAATATATTTTAAGGTTATCCTATTAGTTTTTAAAGCCATTAATGGTCAGCCCCCCTCCTACATCCCCCCTCCTACGTGCCTTTGCTGTCGCAGCCCCTGAACTGTGGAACAGCATCCCCACCTCCATTAGGCTTGCCCCCTCAATAGATGCCTTCAAATCTAGGCTCAAAACCCACTTCTACCTATTAGCTTTTCCCGTTCACTGACTCATGCCCTATTTTCCCTGTGTGCTTGCCTGTGTGCCCTCCCGTAAAACGGAGTTGTGATTGTTGTCAATATGTATCTATATATATACCCTCTGTACAGCACTTTGGTTGACATGTGTCATGTTAAATGTGCTATATAAATAAATCTGATTGATTGATTGACACGACAAAGCGTTAACCATTTCACAACCACACTACATAATGTTAACCCTTTCACTACCACACTACAGAGACTCATCGTTTTATAAATATCCTTTTCCAGTGTTTAGCATTGTTTTCTAGCAATGTGGGGTTGTATCAATGGGGTCTGTGTCTCTAATTCTCATTTTGGCTCATTAGTCCAGTCTCGAGTTCACGAGATCCTCCCTCACTGAACTAAGCCATTCTGATTTGACTGTTTTGCTGACATGAATAAGGCACTGGTTGTAGTCACTGCCCACAATCAACAATTCGCTCAACAACAGAGCGAGTGGAAATACTGACACTTCCTCAAACGGGTTGACGTGGCGCGGGTGCCGACAGAGAGAGAGCAGAGAACGGGCGAGTGAGAGAGAGAGAGAGAGGGAGAGAGAGGGATACGGAGCATTTACAGTGTGTAAATCTCTCTCTCTCTCCCTCGCTCGCTCATTCTCTGCTCCAGGGTTTTCCGTTAGCCGGTAATTACCGGTATTTGACCGGCAAAATCTGTTGAAGTCCGACATATTTAATCTCCCCGGTCATAATATACGGTGGAAATAATTCCCTCTAAGCACAATTTGATTATTTGAATTGTATTAAAATAGGCTAAAATTAAATAGCCTATGCGATGAACGAAACAATCATTACATTTGTTTCATCGTTGCTTCACCAAGCAGGTCTAATAATGACAACGACGTTGTCAGCCAGAGCTTAGTGCTGGGTTTGCGAGTGCATGCAGCTGCAGAGCCACAGAACCCACCAGCTGTGCCGGCACAGTGCAATACTCCAATTCAGCCATTGACAATTCAGCTGTTGGGTGGGGGGCGCTGCTGAGCGGTCCCCAGATAGGGCCTGAAAACAGCTGAATCTGCGGCTCTGCAGCGGCATACTCTCGCAAATAAGTCGTTGGGAGGTGGAGATTCATCACGCAAACCCACGCTAATGTTGCCGTCTCTCTCTGCCAAATTTCTCAGTTCTTCGCTTGATATAATTAATACAAATGTCCAATATAACGGAATTCGTTAGCTCATAAAAATGTGATTATAACAGACTGCTGTTTATTAATGTCGGGCCGACTGCCCACAGACACCTATTTGATTTAAAGTCAGCAGCAGCACGGAGTCTCTGGACTTATTTTATTTGGAATATAATGACTGTATACGCAAAAGTAGCCTAGTTTTAAGTTAAAATATTATAAATCTACATGCCTTGAGGATGTCATTCTTTATAATAGCCTGCCTATCAATTGTTTTTAAGCTCAATAAACTCTGACCGGAATTTCTCTCATTTGACCGGTAGATTGAAATCTACCGGACACTGAGGCCGGCAACAATTTTTTCTAACGGAAACCCTGCTCTGCTCTCTCTGTCAGCACTCGTGTCACATCAACCTGTTGCAAATGTCAAGTTAGACCGCGCTCTCAAGATTCGACACTGGGTGCTGAAATCCCATTAAGTATTATATAAAAAAGAAGCAGTGAAGCTAGACCAGCACTCTCAGGACTCTCTGAGAGAGCTGGTCTAGCTTCACTGCTTCTTTTTTACATCAACCTGTTGCAAAATATCATAGCGCACACGCACACTCCAGCGCTTATTCCGATCCGTGCAATAATATTCACGGGGGTATATATTCTCATTTGAAACAAGTTACCAATGCATTGTCCCGTGGGATTATGCCCCCTGCGGCTAAATTAATTAGTCTCCCTGTCTATCTCTCTATGTCTCTCTCTGTCTGCCAGTGCAGACTGTGGGTGACTGTCACTCAAAACGCTTTGCGAGTATGGGCGGAGCCCAACCCAAAACAGCTTGAAATCTTGAAGTGGGAAAATGCTGCTTTAGAGTACTTGATTAGAAATACAAAACAATTAATTTTTTGGAAAAAAAACGTACAGATGTGTTCCATAGACTCACAGGAATTGTGTAACATTGCCCAAATAGTGAAAGGAATAGCAAAACATGGGACCTTTAAAGACAGTAGAGGCTGAGTACTTTATTATAGTTTTAAGAGTGTTGTGTTCATTCATTCTTAACTGTCTGTAGTGTGGTAGTGAAAGGTTATCCTTCTGTAGTGTGGTAGTGAAAGGTTAACCTTCTGTAGTGTGGTAGTGAAAGGGTTAACCTTCTGTAGTGTGGTAGTGAAAGGTTAACCTTCTGTAGTGTGGTAGTGAAAGGGTTAACCTTCTGTAGTGTGGTAGTGAAAGGGTTAACCTTCTGTATTGTGGTAGTGAAAGGGTTAAAGCTGCTGCTGCCTCTGGGAGTCTGTGGGAAACCTCTGTTGCACGTTCATGCGCTTGAAAAGTGATGCAGAGCTGTCTGGGCAGGTAAACTCACTCTTGCTCATTTCGCAGAAGTTGCCTACTGCAGCTTTAACCTGAAAGCTCACAAGCACCCACTTAACTCTTTCACGGCCAACAACGCTTATGTTATTGGGCGCCAACGGTTAACACATTCAGTGCCAACGACGAGATTAGTCGGGTTAACTCGCCATACGTTGAGTGCCAAGGCCCGAGAAAACTCTGGTTTTAATCGTTATTTATTTTATTAGCAATATCCATTAGGGATGGGTACTAGGGCTGGGCGACATGACGATATTATATAAATATCGGGTACAGTTCATTAACGATACACTTTTTAAACGTATCGTGGATATCGTGATGTTTTGCCCAAGAGGCTTGTGTCGCGTCAATCTGGTCCACACGTTGAAACTTTTGAACAGCGCCGCCGCCGCCCCACACACACACACTACTGCATCAAAAGTTACTACTTATGATAACAAAGGCATTCGTTTTGTGGCATTGACGTTATATAGTTACACTTTCAATAACATCAGCGTATTTACATAGCAACGACCGAGGTCGACCTAGATATAGCAAGCATTAGCCGTTCATATCTCAGCCCGTGCTGACTCCGTTGTGCCCATTCTGCGGTCTGTTAATAACGTTTTCAATCAGACAGATGTATGGAAAGGCTTTTATTATAACATCCGTTGCAGTAAAATCATTATGCCTCCAGTCGTTTAGTCATTCTGCAGAGCTAAAAGCTAATCGTCGGCCGCGGCGAGCTACCGCTGCCATTGTTGTTTTCATTGAGCTCTCCAATAGCGGAAGTAAAAAATTAATACGCGCTTGCCGATTGGTGCTAAGAACAGCAGGGCGGGTGCAAGCGATGTGACGTAATTGGCAGACGCGACTGTCAATCAAAATGATTCTGTTTGCCGACTGAATGAATATAAACGTTATTAACAGATTGCAGCATAGGTACAATACAGTACAGCTCAATACAACAACAATCAACAGTGGACTGGAGGATGCAGACCAGAGAAAGACTTTCGTCTTGTTTACATCAGGGTCCCCCATTTTCAATTCATCATATTTCATATCTAAATCATATAATATCTCATTGCTAAATATATGCAATATATAATCTAATAATCCAATAATCTAAATCTAATATATAATATAAAAATGCTAAATGCATGGGTATTTTATTTTGTCTTTAATGTTAGCTTGCAAACTCAAATACTGTCTGGGTAAGCCTCATAATGAATTGTTTGGGGGAAAAAATAAAAACATCGTGATGCGTATCGTGTATCGCCGAAAGGTCAGAAAATATCGTGATATCATATTTAGGCCATATCGCCCAGCCCTAATGGGTACCTTTCACATTTGAACCGATACCGGTACCCAACGGTACCTTTTTTCGGTACTTTAGTCTCAAGAAATTTAATTTACCTACCTGTCGTAAAAAAAAAATCCAAACTTCAAATAACTACAATTTCGACACTTTTCGGCTTGTCATTGCTCCGACTGCTTTGTTGTTGAATCAAGTCAAATCCTAGGTAAGCATATATTGTGTGTGTGAACGTTGACATGAAAAGAAAAAAGTAAAAAAAATAAAAATAAAAGTAAAAAAAATAAAATAAAAAAAAAAAATTTATTTTTTTTTCGGTTTCTCACTTGATTCGATACTCGGTAGTACCGACGTGTTTCGGTTCGGTACCTCAAAAGTACCGAATTCGGTACCCATCCCTAATATCCATTCATTTTTCATCCATCCAGCCTGACGTTATCATTGGGAATGGGTCTGAGCTCGAAAAGGGCAAATACCGATGCCTATCGTCTCCCGGATGGTATTGCACATCATTGGATTGGATTGGATTGGGTGGGCATGTGCATCAGAAAAAAAGTCCGGTCCGGGGTTTTCCCTTCTCTGGCAAGCAGTATCTGTTACCACATTCACTGGGGAGGCTGGGAGCAGCTTTCGATTATGTGTTTTGGACTATAACGTTGGATCAATAAACGCGATCAATATTTGGAATGGCGATCAGGAATTGGATTAATCTTTTTGCAGAACATCTGATGTGAGGTAAGGACTCTATGTTACCAGTTTTGGGTTAATCAGATGTTTTTTTCACAGCGATCACAACGTGTGTGTGTGTGTGTGTGTGTGTGTGTGTGTGTGTGTGTGCATAACGTTAGCGCTAAGCACGGCATGGATAATCGATTTTTCAGCCCGCTTTTCTAGCGTGCATAAGTACACATATACTATCGATAATCTAGCTTTTATTTGAAAACTATTCATAAATCAGCCGAAAAATTACAACATGTTTTGTGTATTCCACTAAAGAGCTATTATCGCGGAATTTCTCTGGAATTACTAGAACTCTCCAAAACTATACTCGTATTCAAAACGGTATAAAACGGAAATGTACCAATGAAAAAACAATCTGTTTCGTACATGTTGACTGCAAGCAAGTCATTGATAAGCGAGGGGTGTTTTAGACCCATAGCCATAATTTAAGATATAGTTTAAGCCTTCGCAAATTTCCCCGACCTCCCATTGACTTCCTTATTGGCATGGTAGCCCTAATATGGTCAAAGGGGCGTGGCACTGAATGTGTTCACTTTGATTGCCAGCAGGGGGTGTGCTATTTATCGCTTGAGTGCCAGCGCTTTAGTCAATATGAGGACGGGGATATTTGCGAACGCATAAACTATATCTTAAATTATGGCTATGTGTCTAATACAACCGTCGCTTATCAATGACTTGCTTGCAGTCAACATGTACAAAACAGATTGTTTTTTCATTAGTACATTTCCATTTTATACCGTTTTGAATACGAGTATAGTTTTGAAGATTTCTAGTGATTCCAGAAAAATCCGTGAAAATCGCCCTTTACTGGAATACACAAAACACGTTGTAATTTTTCGGCCTATTTATGAATAGTTTTCAAATAAACGCTAGATTATCGATAGTATATGTGTACTTATGCACGCTAGAGAAGCGGGCTGAAAAATCTATTATCTATACCCTGCCTGGCGCTAATGCCACACACGCATACACACACACACACACACACACACACACGTTGTGAAATATGTGAAAAAACATCTGATTACCCCAAGACTGGTAAAATAAAGTCCTTACCTCACATCAGATGTTCTGCAAAAAGATTAATCTAATTCCTGATCGCCATTCCAAATATCGATTGCGTTTATTGATCCAACGTTAGACCTCGAAACAGATGATCCACGCTGCTTCCGGTTGCCTCAATGAATGCAATAGTCTCAGGGTACATGGCTCAGAAGTCAAATGTGGAATCCGGAGTTTTTTTTCTGATGCATTTCCATTGACTCCAATCCAATGGGTGCAATACCATCCGGGAGACGATAGGGGGCGGTATTTGCGCTTTTCGAGGTCAGAGCCAGTCCCAATGATAACGTGAGGCTGGATGGATGAAAAATGAATGGATATCGCTAATAAAAGAAATAACGAGAAAATAGGCACTCAACGCATGGTGGCCAACAATGAGATTTCTCGTTGTTGGCACCCAATGTGTTAAGGGCCATTAACGTGTATATATACGTTTTTGGATAGTTTTTGCTTTTCTTTCGATTTTAATATTCTATTCAATGTCACGGCCCCATATGTTGCCGTTAAAAGGCATACTGGGACACAGAGGGTGCAGTACCGGCCAGATCCTACTAGTAGGCAGTATCGAGAGTGCAGTAAACCCTGTTCCAGACCGGGTGTTACGTCTTACCGCTCCGGGCGCAGTTTTCTAGTACAGGGAAGCCTAGGGCTTCACTCGATCGCATTGAATAGTTTTCGGGACAATCGATGGATATGTTGTGCTGGATTATATCGTGGAACAGATGGCGATCAAACAATTGGAATATTCTTTTTGGTATACCCCTGAGCACAGGTAAGGACTATCTGACGTCAATTTCAGCTTGATCCAACAATGTTATCATACCGATCCAGCTAATCGAATGCCGTTACTGGCAATCAAAGCATCAGAAACGACCCCCCCCCCCCCCCTTTCATGCATTCATGATGAAACATAATACCTATTATATACATTTGATTTGGAAATAGTAGTGTGTCCAGGGACGAAACGTCAATGCTTTTAGTAGAATTCACATTGCGGCCTATAGCCAGCCTCCCAGGAATTAGCCTGGATCATTCCGAAATTATACTTATATTCACCACGGCAGAACGCGCAAACATATTCATGAAAAAATGTATTCTTTTTTGCATCTTGGACAGAAGATAGTTACTGTCAAATTACCATAGTATTGTATCCATAGCTATAATATAGAATATAGATATAGCTCTACAAACAAGGTGACGCACAGTGAAAATATGTAATGGAAACCTGGCCTGGCTGCGTGTATGCCTTCTACGACGGAACTGCGTTTCTGCGTTCGAGTTTTGCGCTCCGATTGGCCAGGTCATGTGACATGTGCGCCAATCGTGGGACAGCAAGTTCTGCGCCTATTTCCGGGTCTAACAGCCTGCAAACTACCTGGCGTTCTATCGCCATGCTCTAAGACAAACTCTAACCGTAACCAACTTCGAAAGAGTGCCTAAGCTTAACCGTCGGAATCAGGGCAGGCGTTCTATCGCCATGCTCTAAGACAAACTATAACCTTAACCAACTTCGAACGAGCGCCTAAGCTTAACCAGTGTAGAAACATGCGGTTCCACGATTGGGCGTACATGTCACATGACCAGAAATGACCTGGCCAATCAGAGACGCGGAAACGCAGTTCTGTTGTAGAAGGCATTCAGGCGGCCTGGCTAGAACATGATGGGGAAAGGCCTCGGCCCTGAATGAGTTAATAGCCGCAATGAATATGAAAATACACAAAACTCAACTCTTTCCTGTATGACCCGAGTAAGGTTTCCACATCATATGCAGTATGCACCCACCTCCAGATCACATGACCAAGGGGATAAGCTCACGTTACATCACATCCTGTGTGTTTCTAATTGACTGAAACTCACTTGGCTTGATGGCATCGAGCGGGACGACGACATTAGCCAAGGAGATGTCCTGTCCTCTAGCCGGACTGACGTGGCCCAGAGGGAGGATGGGGGGACTAGCGTGGCCCAGAGGGAGGATGGGGGGACTAGCGTGGCCCAGAGGGAGGATGGGGGGACTAGCGTGGCCCAGAGGGAGGATGGGGGGACTAGCGTGGCCCAGAGGGAGGATGGGGGGACTAGCGTGGCCCAGAGGGAGGAGGACGGGGGACAGGGAGCGCAGCAGCAGCGGACTGTCATCCGCCTGGCTGCCGGTGGTGGTGGGTGGCTGAACAGGGGCTCCAGGCATCACGCCCAGAGGCAGGGGGCTGGACCTCGATGACGACACCCCGACACTGGGGGAGGGGACTACAGTAGCACCCAGAGTCTCATCCATACCGAGCAAGCCACTAGGGTCCAGCATACCAGGTGTGCTGTGTGGATAATGAAAGATACAATTAGTGCCATTGTGATACAAAATAAATTACACAGACTTCATTATTACTAGGGATGCTCGATATTGGCTTTTTTACCGATACCAATATACCGATATTGTCCAACTCTTAATTTCCGATACCGATATCAACAGATATCACATTTTAATTGCTGATATCGGCCAATAATATCGGACATCATTTCTATAGAAATGAAAGAAAAAAATATATATATATATATATTTTTTTTTTAAAACAGATACAGATATTTTCCGATATCACATTTTAATGCCGATATCGGCCGATAATATCGGTAGGCTGATAATATCGGACATCCCTAATTATTACCCATAAGGAATATGCAACACCTCATTTCCTCACGTGGATTAGTATTTAGTATTTAATGGCTATAACCGAGACCTGAGTACTGTACCCCGTGCTTCCATATCACATGGAAAAATGACAATGAACGTGACTTTGGATCAATAAAAGCACAAGACTTTTACGCAGACAATGGCTGACTGATATAGATTCACTGTGAACAATGGAAAGCAAGGAAAGCACACAAGTAACATCTGAATTAAAATTGAAAACGTTTAAATCCAATAATATTTGGCAGTGTCGGTTGGAACACAACAGCGCACATTGCCCAAAATCCCTTATACTTTCAGAGTTGGCCCGGGGTTCGAAAGGCGGATCTATTCCTCACTTTCTAGGGCTGCTCAGGTCCAGCATGGCGAGGTCTTGCAGACTGTGGTCGAGGAGGGAGTCCGAGGCGGGCCAAGCGTCAGTGGGGGGAGGGAGGGAGGCCGTGCTGGACACCTGAGGCTGGACGACCAGGGGAGCCAACTCGGCGGCGGAGGGGAGAGAGAAAGAGGGAGAGCAGGACGACAACGAGAGGCAAGCTGGAGGGGCTGGGGTGCTCGGAAGGGCGCAGAGGGGGGGCTGAGGGAGTGCGTCTGTGGGGCCTGATGACGTGGGCACCGGAAGCGCGGAGAAGAGCGGAGCCGGGGAGGCCGCGCAGGACGCTGTGGTGGAGACTGGAGCGACCGTCAGAGCCAGAGAGTCTGTGAAGAGCGAGGATGTAGAGAAGACCGGAGCTGGGGAGACCATGGAGGACGCTGTGGTGGAGACTGGAGCGACCGTCAGAGCCAGAGAGTCTGTGAAGAGCGATGATGTAGAGAAGACCGGAGCTGGGGAGGCCATGGAGGACGCTGTGATGGAGCACTGGGGTCGGCTAACTGGAGCGACCGTCAGAGCCAGAGAGTCTGTGAAGAGCGAGGATGTAGAGAAGACCGGAGCTGGAAGGGAAGCGCAGCTGAAAATATCAAAGTCCTGGTTGGAAGCCTGGACGACAGGATGACAAAAAGAAAACATCACCAATTGGAAATAGTTTCAAGAGACAAAATAATGGGAAAATATGGGTATGGATGAACCAACTTAGCAAGTTTGTTTTGTTTGGTTTGTTTGGTTTATTTACACATGTAAAAACAATTACATATATAATACAATATAATACACAAAGAGATGAGAATGAGAATTGCCTAAAAACCCTCTAGGGGCTTGTATGTGGCATTCTCCAAGAAGCAAAATATACTCAGATTACTTGTATTTACCTGTAAAGACGTTAATTGATGGTTCAAGTTTTCATCTTTTGGCATGTCTGATTTACTGAAAGCAGGAGCAGGATCGTTAAGGCCTGAAAAGAAACAAATACAAATTCAAGTCAAGTCAAGAATTTTATTTATACCTAAATTAATACTAAGCTAACGTAACTATAGGATACACGGCTCAGAATGTCAGTAACTTTAACTTAAATACTTAATTTATATCGACCTGAATTTGGACAAATGGAAAAACGTGCTGCCCTATAAACACGACCCAGAATGTCAGTCAAATGTAATGGTGTTTTACAGGAGAGTCATTTGTTTTGACTCGATAGGCGAAATAAAGGCAGTGGATGGCCATTTTGTATAATCACGCTGAATTATTGCGGTACACACATTACAAAAACCTTTGTGAAATACAAATCTTTTTCGGTGGGATTTTTATAAACTTTGGACCTGTATGACTATAAGACTTCAGGCTATGGAACCGTTATGTTTTCCAGCTCCTACCTCTCAGCTGGAACTTAAAAACAGGCATCTGGCAACCACTAAACAGAAATTTGAGTACACACAACTTTTACTTCAGTATGTTCAAACCTCTGTTACTCTATTTCATTAGCACTCAAAGCGATTTTTTTTTATTGTGTAAGAAACTTCAGAATGTTACCTTTCAAAAGAGAAAAGGTCCTTTGCGATATATATATATATATATATATATTTATATATATATATATATATATATGATTCCTAAAATTGCTGCACTTTGTTCAAAATTGCATTGATCTGACTGTCTGTGTAGTAGCTAATAAACAAGATTTTGCTGCTTAAACGTATGTACCGGTATAATGTATATTCATTGATTCACTCATATACCAAAATCCATTTGAATTGAACATTTTAGCAAATATTGATATGCGTTTAAAATGCGATTCATTTAGATGAATTAACTCTAAAGTCTCTAATTAATCTAATCGAGTCCCACCACTAGTTTAAAGTGAGTGTGTGCATGTGGATGTGTGTGCAATAAATATAGAATCACTGACTGACTGAATGAGTGAGTGAGCGAGTTAGTTAGTGACATTGCCGGACATGGAGGTGCCTTGCATCTGAAACATTTACCTAAATAGAAGAGTTCTCCATCCAGCAGAGAGAGTGCGGTGGAGGGTGTGCTGGAGCTGGAGGCCCCTGGGCTGGTGATAGAAGTGGACCCCAGGAGAAGGTCAGCAGGAAGGGACCAGGGGGCTGGAGGTGGAGATGGGCTCTGGAGGTCCAGACCCACCAGGTCGATCAGGATCTCCGACTGCTTTCCGCTGCTATCAGGGGCTCTGGCGACTGTGCAAGAATAGAGATGGGTGAATGGACCTATCTCAAACCCCGCCCTCTTTTCTTGATCCTCTGATCGGAACTGTCGCTTTTCCACAGTTGTGATTGGAGGATCAAGGAAAAGAGGGTGGAGTTTGGATTGGTCAGTTGACTCCTTGAAGAACTATATTAAGTCTGTTGTAACACCACAAAACATAGATCTCACTTAGTAGAGCCTTAAGTCATATACTGTATGTGTCATTACGACCAGTGGTGCAGTGCTGGTATAACGCGGTATAACGGCGTTTTACCTCGGTCACTGAGGCTGAAGTACGCGCAATCGCGCACAGATATGTTCCCGCGTGTACGCGCAGTCACGCACACAAAAACGTTACACGCTACTTTCGGGAGAAAGAGTCTAGACTAGAAGATCTGCGAGGAGAAGAAAAAAACTCCCCGTAAAAAACCCACTATGATTGGTTGGTTTGTTTAGATATGAGTGACGACTCACGATTGGGTATGGTAGGCCAAAACTTTACGGGTAGGCCAATCAGAGGCAGGATAGGGCGGGACTCCAGGCCGCAAACCAGGAAGTGAAAATCGAAACGCAGACCACTGAATGAGAATGAATGGATCATGCAATTTACAATAACAGAACCAGTCAGCGCGAAATAATGGCAGAGGGATTTGATGTTTCCACTGATGGCATTGATGAAGATGATGTCAACAACAATAACAACACTGCATCTCCATGGCCCTACCTGGACACGTTTATGAGTTTGACTGAAAAAACGCCTAAAACATATGTGTTTAGGTGTTTATTGTGTCAACCAAAAACGAAGCTGCTCTCGACGTCCCACACATCCAATACTAACTTGAGAACACATATTCAGGTGAGCTGATGAAAACCCTTACTGTCTTTACATAAACATTGTCAACTGTTCCCAAACAGCACACAAGTCAGTGCACTTTTTATCAACAGCTTTAACTAACAGTCTGAGATAGGCTAGCTGCTTTGATTGATTGATTGAAAAGTTTATTAACAGATTGCAGAATGGGTACAGTACAGTACAGCTCAATACATACAATTGTTAAGGGGATGCAGACCAGAGAAATACTTTCGTCTTGTTTACATCAGGGTCCCCCATTTTCAATTCATCATAACATATATGACATACATGACATACAGATAGACAGTACTGCTACATCTATACATTTATGACATATCAGATTTGCAAATACAGTACTGTTTGTGATACAAAAGTGTCCAGAAAAGGAGTGTATATACATTTGGCGTAGAAACTGTACATTGGAGGAGGTTGGATGGGTGGGGTGGGGTTGGGTGAGGGCTGTACATTGGAGGTGTGGGGGGGGGGGGGTTGGGTAGGGGACACACACACATTTTACACTGTACATTGGAATACTGATAAAGCCTTACTTGGTCATTTACTGTACAACTAGGTTAGGACATTTGAACAATATTACAAAACAAACAAAAGTGTATTAACAGATTGCAGAATGGGTACAGTACAGTACAGCTCAATACATACAATTGTTAAGGGGATGCAGACCAGAGAAAGACTTTCGTCTTGTTTACATCAGGGTCCCCCATTTTCAATTCATCATAACATATATATGACATACATGACATACAGATAGACAGTACTGCTACATCTATACATTTATGACATATCAGATTTGCAAATACAGTACTGTTTGTGATACAAAAAGTGTCCAGAAAAAGAGTGTATATACATTTGACGTAGAAACTGTACATTGGAGGAGGTTGGGTGGGTGGGGGGCTGTACATTGGGGGGGGGGGCACACTGTACATTGGAATACTGACAAAGCCATACTTGGTCATTTATTGTACAACTGGGTTTTGAGTGTTTTTGAATAGTGATTCACATTCCTTTACAGCTTTGGGTAGGGCGTTTCACATTGAATCCCTGCCCCTCATCAGGTTTGGTGTGAACGATGGGCTGTGTCTGTCATTGCCATGGAATGTTAACTTGCATCCCATCCATAGAGGCAATTAGTGTCATTGTCTTTCATACGCTGGGAATGTGTTTTGATGTTCTCTGCACAGTAGAGAACTTGCTCTTAAGATAGACAGTAGCTACATCTATACAAGAGTGTATATACATTTGATGTGTCATTGTCTTTCATAAGTTTGTCTGATTATTTTAAGTTTGCTTTTGTGTTTGTGTGTAAAACAATTTCTTTAATTGAATTAACTTAAACTAAAAGTAAATACAAACTAAATTAACAATGTTACTTACATTGTTAATTTAGTTTGTATTTACTTTTCTAGTTTAAGTTGATTCAATTAAAGAAATTGTATCAATACATTTAAAACATTGTTTGTTTTTCAACCATATCTGTTGACAATATAGGCAACATCCTGCTACCTTTTTCAGCTTCTCTATTTCAAGGCAAAAAAAAAAAAAAAATCTGTGCCAAAAAAAACTGTGCATGCGCGTGCGCGCGCGCATGCACAGTTTTTTTGCCTTTTTTTTCCCGCATATGCGCTGTTTTCAGTTTAAAAAAAGATTGCCCTTGACTTCATGATGCTGTAACCATCAAAATGTGCCGTCAGTAAATCCTGATATCCAGTATTCATAACAACCCATGAAAATGGAAAGAAAAAGAAGAAGAAAATTATTTAGAACTAGAACACAACACATCGATCATACATTTCAATAGCAGGAGTTTATATGCTAATTTTAATAAGATTAAAGATTATCTAGAACAGTTCACCAAACCATTCAGCATAATTGCAATATCGGAAACCTGGATCAACCTGGAGAAAGGGGTGGATTTTGAGTTGGAGGGATATCATTTTAACTACATGAATAGAGTAAATAAAAATGGAGGAAGAGTAGGACTATATGTAGATAGAAGATTAAAGTTCAAGATAGTTGAAAGTATGACAATGGTAATTGACGACTTATGTGAATGTATTGCTATTGAAATAGACATGGGAAAAAGGAAGAATATCATTGTCAGTTGCATTTACAGAGCTCCCAGCTCTAGCATAGAAAGATTCAGAGAAACGATGGAAGGTATGATTACAAACACCGACCAGAAGGCCACAGAGCCTTTGTCTACCGCGCTCCCTACCTGTGGAACAAATTACCTGCCGTCATCAGGGGCGCCTGCTCTGTCGAAGCTTTTAAATCCCTGCTTAAGACTCATCTTTTCTCTCTCTCCTTCAACCTACCTTGATCTCACCTGGTCGGGGACTGACCTTTAGATTAATCTGTGTAGTTTAGTTATGGTACAGGGTACTACATGGTACCACTGGGTAGTTTACTATAGGGTAGTTTAGTTAGGGTACAGGGTACTACATGGTACCACAGAGTACTACTTGGTACTGCATGGCATTACAGGGTACTACATGGCTTACACAGCTCTACATGGCACTACAGGGTACTACATGGCACCACAGGGTACTACATGGCACTACAGGGTACTACAGGATACTACGGGGTACTACATGGCACTATGGGGTACTATAGGGTACTACATGGCACTACGGGGTACTACATGGCACTACAGGGTACTACATGTCTGCTCCTTTGCAGCACCACAAACATGGGAACTCTCTAACTCTTCCCCCCCCCCCCCCTCTCCCCCCCCCCCCCTCTCCCTCCCCCTTCTCTCTGAGTACCCGTCTCCTGGCGCTGACCAAGGTGATGGATGCCTCGGGGTCTTGGCCAAGCTTGTAGTGACTGCTCTACATGCACCTCCGAGGCATTGGATCAGTTATTCACCGCCGTCTGTCCGTGGTCCTGTCAACTGATTAACAGACTGTTAACAGATTAACAGTCAACGCGGTTTCATTGCTGGGTTAAGTACTTCTATTCTATTCACATAATACGCTTACTTCATATATCTACTCCATTCACATATATGCCTACCACTTGTATCTATTGCTATGTCCGCCTACTACAATCTCATGAGCTGTCTAACGCCTGTCCCGTCTCCCTGTCTTCCTATGACTTGCTGTCCTGGAGTGTTGACCGGAGTGTTGGACGTCCCGTGACGAAGGCCGGGAGACTGCGACCCCCTCTGCGTGCCCCCCTGTCTTCGGAGGTTTCGTAGTGGTGACCGGAGTGCCGGATGTCCCGCGATGATGCCGGGAGTTCGCGACCCTCTCTGTGCCACCCCCCCTTCCCCCTGTCTCCGGCTGTCCCTGAGCAACGACCGGAGTGCTGAATGTCCCGTGACTAAGACGGGGAGGACGTGACCCTCTTGCGCCGCCCCTGTGCTTCAAATAGATCCGCTATCAACTCTATCTTTAATTTTTCAAAATGTACAGTTGCTATTGCATGCACTCATCTGTGTTTCACTACACACATGAGTGCATGCTTACCAACTGTCCGTCTGCAACACTACTATCACCGACATCTAAGAAGGGAGATCCCCCCTTGAACGGCCCTTCTAAGGTTTCTCTCCTCCACATTGCCTGTGGAGCTTTTTTCCCTATTGTTAGGTTTTAGTGAGTTTTTCCTTACCTTCGCGTGGGGTATGTCTGGGAGTGCTTGCATTCTTTCATTTATTTGCATTCATCTAAAAAATGTTTGGACCCTATGGTGTTCTTGTTCTGTTCTTGACTTATTGTTATGTTGTCTTCTTGACTTGTTTAAAGAAGACCTGTACGGCCCATGGGGACATTAACGTGTGTTGTCGGGCCCTATAAATAAATTTGATTTGATTTGATTTGATTTACTTTTATTTGTGGTGATTATAATATAGATTTTTTAAATCCTAACAAACTATCATTGATAGAAGAATTTAAGGATGCAATGTATAGTAGGAGTCTATATCCTATTATTACAAAACCGAGTAGAATCACATGTCACTCAGCAACATTAATAGATAATATAGAGAGTGGACTATTAATAAACGACATTAGTGACCATTTACCGGTGTTTGTAGTCTATCATTGTGATGTTAAAGTGGTTGATAGCAAAGTAATTATGCAAAGGAGATTAAGAACGGAGGACACTTTAAATAGGTTCAGAAAAGAACTATTATCACAGGATTGGAGAAATGTATATAAATCAGTAGATGTGGATTCTGCTTATGATTCTTTTCTCAATATGTTCCTGCTGTTATATGACAGAAGCTGTCCAATGCAGCAAAGTAGAACAAATGCTAAAAGTTCTGACAAATCCTGGATTACAGGAGGTCTGTTGAATGCTTGCAAAAAAAGAACACCTTATATAGAGAATTTATAAAACATAGAAATAAAGAGAAAGAAATTAAGTATAAACTATACAAAAATAAACTAACTGATATTGTTAGAAAATGTAAGAAATAGTACTATAATAATGTATTAGAAAAAAAAATTAAATAACATAAAGGGAACATGGAATATATTAAACTCAATTATAAGAAATAAATCAACTAGTTCTGGCTTTCCAGATGAATTTATAGATGAGGGAAAGTCAGTAAGTAAGAAAAATTAGGTGGCAGAAGGGTTCAACAGATTCTTTGTTAACACTTTGAATGCCCAACCCGAGTTTTCTCGGGTTTACCCCCCGCAGGTTGAATGCCCATCGTTTTTTTTTTATTAGGGATCTGAATTCATATTTCATCAACCGAGTCTACCGTTGGAAAATCAGCCAACCCAGGCGCTCAGATGTGAAAAAAGTGCCCCCTATCGTCTCCCAGATGGTAATTCACCCTTTTGGATTGGACTCAATGAAAATGAATGAGAAAAAAAAAACCGGACTCCACATTTTACTTCTCACTCATGTAACCGGGGTCGATCAGCTTCATGTTGGACCCTCAGAGCAGCGCGGATTATGTGTTTTTACAGTATACGCGTGGGATCAATAAAAGGATAGATTTTTTCGAATGGCGATCAGGAATTGGAATAATCCATTTGGATACCATCTGATCTCAGGTAAGGAATCTATGTTACCAGTCTTAGGATAATCAGACCCGTTTTCACGGAGATATAAGCTTTTCCCCTATACTGTGATATGGCTGTTTGACTCTAAGAGCGATCAGGAACTGAGAGAATCGATTTTCAGTGCGCGCACCAGCGTGCACACGTACACATATACTATCGATAATCTAGCGTTTATTTGAAAACAATTCATAAATAGGCCAACAAATGACAACGTTCTAGAATATTACAGTACGGGGCGATTATCATGGAATCCTCTTTTTTTCCGTGAAAACGAGGGGTTTTCTAAATGATATGAAACGGATATGAACCGATAAAAAAACAATCTGCTTCGACAATGTTGACTGGAAATAGGTCATTGATAATGCGACGGGCAGATTAGACACATAGCCATAATTTAAAACATAGATTAGGCGATATTAATGCTAACATTGAAGTGGATGTGGGCATTCAAGCACTAAATGTGCGCCCCCTGCTGGGCATTCAAAGTGTTAATGTGGGGCCCAAACTGGCAGAGGAGATAACCCCGCCACAAGGGGGAGGTGTTTCTAATTATTTTGAAGAACGAAACCCATGTACTATCTTCTTGAGAAATACAGATAAATATGAAATTATTGATACTGTGAACAATTTTAAGAATAAAACATCAACAGATTGGAACGGCATTGACATGACCTTAATTAAACAAGTAATCATAGCCATAGCAGACCCTTTAGTGCATATATGTAACCTCTCATTCAAACTGGGTGCCTTCCCCACCAAAATGAAAACTGCAAAAGTGATACCGATCTTCAAAGCAGGTGAGAAAAATCTATTCACCAATTACAGGCCGGTTTCTCTCCTTTCCCAGTTCTCAAAGATAATGGAAAAATTATTTGCTGCACGATTGGACAGTTTCATTGATAAACATGCATTACTTATAGACAGTCAATATGGATTTAGATCGAATCATTCAACGTCATTGGCACTAATGGACCTAGTAGAGGAACTGACAAGCATAATTGATAATAAGAAGTTTGCAATAGGGGTCTTCATAGATCTGAAGAAGGCGTTTGACACTATAAATCATGATATTCTGGAAAGGTATGGGATCAGAGGAGTAGGGCTCAAATGGTTAAAAAGTTACTTAGAACAAAGACAACAGTTTGTGCAGTTGGGGGAGTACAGGTCCACTCAGTCAAACATAATCTGTGGTGTGCCGCAAGGGTCAATTCTGAAACTATTCATACTGTATATAAATGATATAGGTAATGCGTCTAAAATATTGAAAAACTTTATTTTTGCTGACAATACAAATGTCTTCTGTGAGGGAGAGAACCTCCAAATGCTGTTAAAGAATGTCGCAGCTGAGCTATCCAAGCTGAAAGTGTGGTTTGATGCAAATAAATTATCATTAAATATAAAAAGAAAAACAAATTCATGATATTTGATAAACGTGATATGCAAGAAAACACACCCGTCGAACTAATGATTGATAGTATTAAACTGGAAAGGGTATTTGAGAATACATTTCTGGGTGTAATAATAGACCACAAACTCAACTGGAAACCTCAAGTCAAATATGTCAGGACTAAATTGGCATGGAGTGTTGGTGTTTTATGTAAGATAAGACACATTCTAAACCAAAAAACACTGTATACACTGTACTGTACACTCTTCCTACCATATATGAACTACTGTGCAGAGGTGTGGGGTAATACCTACAAAAGCACTCTACAGCCAATATGCACCATGCAAAAAAAGCAATACGAATAATAAACAATGTAGGATATTATGAACACACCAATAACTTATTTATAAAGCTACAAACATTGAAATTTATGGACCTAGTTGATTTCAAAACTGCCCTCATTGTATACAAAGCCAGATACAAACTAATCCCAGGCAACATTAAAAAATGGTTCAGAGACAGTGAAGGAGAATATAACTTAAGAGGGAGAGGGAATCTTAAACAACCAATGGTACACACTACGCTGAAAAGCATGTGCATATCTGTTTGTGGAGTGAAGTTGTGGAATAATTTACCTGAATACATCAAACTGAGTAAACATATGGCACAATTTAAAAAGCAGCTTAAAAAATACACATTAGAGAAATACAGAAATGAGTAATGAGGATAAACAAAGTTATGCTATATTGTGTTATGTAGTTCTGTCAAGTTTTTTTTCTTTTCGTACTATAAGTAAAAGTATATTCTATATTGTATTATACTAAATTATGTTATATCTAGTCAAATTAATGGAAGAACAAATGTAAATGTAAGGGGGTAGGGATCAATAAGCTTAGCTTCTTTTTTGGACATGTCTGCTAACTAAATACATTGCTCTTGACTTTTTGTTTATAATTCCTTTTTTTTAATTGTTTTAAAAAAAATTACATTTTGTTGTTATGATTGTTCTGTTTGACGGAGCTAGATACCGTGATTTGTTTGGAGGAATATGGAGAATACATGTTCAAAAATAAACGTTTTCATTCATTCATTCATTCATTCATTCATTTGCCGTTTTTCATGACGGTACAGCTCATTAAATGTCACATTTTGTTAAAAATGTATTGTCAAATTCTGAGTTCAATCTACTTGGCAAGGAGATTCACCAGAGTGAAAGCAACACATAGATGTAGTTGGAATAATGAGTAAAGCGCCATTGTGTTACACACTCAGCAGGTTGTTAAGTGATTAATGAGTGAAATCGTTTGCTATATATTTTGGAGTAGCAGCATTTCTTACCCAGTGTTGTGGATGATGATGTCAGAGCTTCCTCCCTCTCCCCGTTGATGGCCTGGCCCGCCTCCACCACCTTCTTATAGGAGTTTATGACACGTGAAAGGTCATCACTGGCCTGCAGGATGGCTCCTGGAGAGATGGAGGGGTCAAAGGTTAGGGCATCTTCATCTTTGCTCTCCTGACATGTTTCTCCATTCTGACTTCAGGTTTTCAGTTTGCGGTCTCTCCTCATCCAGCTCTCCATTCCCTTTCTAGGAATTCCTCAAATTAAATGTTCACGCTCCTCTCTTGCACATCTTTGTAAACAAGCTAGTGAAGCTACTGTCCTCTAGTGTCGTCTAGTACAGGGGTTCTAGGGCTGTCTTAAATACTTCAAAGCTTCGTTCGATGGGCATGGGATTCGAATATGAAAATAAAATTCGATTATAAAATATATATATATCTATGATTTCTTTTTCTTTTTTTTGTGCAAAATCAACTGCCTCTCTTTAACTTAGCAATGCTGTTTGTTATTTAAGATGAGGTTGGACTCTGCACTGACAGATTTGTGTTCATTGTGCTGCTTTTATGAAGCCTCAAATGACGGCTTACAATATTTCATGAAAGCAAAGTGTTTTGTTTGTCTAAGATTTAAAAAGGTTTAAACTTTACAGCACTGACAAAGTTGAACAAAGTGCTGTACAGGTAACAACATTAAAAAAAATAAAGAAATTATAATATATATATTTTTTTTATCTTGAAGCTTCGAATTAAAATCGAATCTTGGCCCCGAAGCTTCGAATTCCAAAAAAATATTCGAAGGTCAGCCCTAAGGGGTTCTCAAGCTTTTTTATACCACGACCCCATTTTATTTAGGAATTCTTTTGGTGACCGCACAATTAACACTTTGAGTGCCAGCCACGAGAAATCGCGTTAGTTCATGCCATGCGTTGAGTGCCAAAAACGAGAAATCTCGTTATTTAATCGTTATTTTTTTTATTATCGATTTCCATGAATTTTTCATCTATCTAGCCTCACGTTACCATTGGGGATCTATCTGAGCTCGAACAGGGAAAATACCGCCCCCTATCGTCTCTCCGGATGGTATTGCACCCATTGGATTGGACTGAATGAAATGGATGGGATTTTTTTTCTTCCGGAATCCACATTTTACTTGTCAGGCATGTAACCGGAGACGATCCCATTCATTGCCGAGCCGCAGAACAGCGTGGAATATGTGTTTCCAGTACCCAGCGTTGGATCAATGAACGCGATCGATATTTGGAATGGCGATCAGGAATTGGAATAATCTTTTTGGAGAACATCTGATCTGAGGTAAGGAATCTATTTTACCAGTCTTGGGATAAGTGTGTGTGCTGATCAGGAAATAAGATAATCGATTTTTCAGCTTGCTTCTCTAGCGTGCATAAGTACACATATACTATCGATAATCTAGAATTTTTTTGAAAACGATTAATAAATAGGCCGAAAAATGACAACGTGTTTTGTGTATTCCAAAAACGAACGTTTTTCAAAATGGTATAAAACGGAAATGTACTGATTAAAAAACAATCCATTTCGACAATGTTGACTGCAAACGTTTGTTGAACTTGATATGCATATTTATTCGAAAATTGTATTAGAGCACTATGTTATCAATACACATTTATAAAATGAGGCATATTTAGCCAAAATATGTTGCCAGAACATTAACACATTCCCTGCCACGCAATTTGAGCATCTTATACCACTCCCTGCCAGCACTGTAAGCCTATGGAGATGTTCACCTTCTTTGCAGGGCTATAACTTTTTAAATTGTATTGCTAAATTGACATTACTATGGCCCATTCAACATCGATTATCTATCGTTCAGGATGTAGGAACGTTTTACTTTTTCATAGATTCATATGAAAATACCGTCTAGAATATAAATGTTTTTATCGTTTTCTGCAGTAATTCCTAGAACGTGAGATATAGGCATAAACGCATATATAGATTATCAAATGCCGTTTGATGGCGATACACGCTATATTAAAAATGTCAACTATACATGATCCTAAACGTTATGACGCGGATGAACGGGGGGGGGGGGGGGGTCGTTTATAATTCCGTGATCGTCAGTAAATGCTTTATGTAGTATGGGTGATATATTGATCAGAGCAGTTTGCATGGATAATAATAAACAAACGCGCTGAAAGTAACGTCAGCGTCCTCTTACCGTTCGACGATGAGACTGGAGGAAAAAGATCCCACTTATTTGACGGCGATCTCCTAAATCCATTTCCGGTTTGTATAATCATAATAAACGGCCAAATCGTATCGATTATTGCGTTATGGCAGCGATCGCTACACACGGACGTGTGTATACAGTCCCGCAACAATATGCGAGTGCCTGACGCATTTCCCAGACGCACCGAGATCGACTCGTCCATTTCCGGTTTGGCAACTCGCCGATCATCCACCAGGCGGCAGTATTGAAGCGTTGCAGAGTTGTGCAGGCTCCAACTGCATCAGACCAGGCTCCGTGAGGGAATTATGAATAACATGGCGAAAAAATTTAATATGATCTCAATAACGTCGTACGCCGTGGATTGGCAGAATTCGCATGAACTTGAAACACGTCGTAAGCCGTTTCCGGTGTGGGATGTGTTAAAAAAATATATAATAATAATAATAATATATATATAATTTTCTTTTACTTGCCAATGCGCCAACTGTCACCTACCCATGACCCCACTTTGGGTCACGACCTGTAGTTTGAGAACCGCTGGTCTAGTGCATCCTTTGCTTTCTAAGGGGGCTTTCTCATTAGGAACGGGTGCTCCGCTCCGTCCTCGCTCCGTCCTGAGTGCGAACTCCCCCCCTCCCTCTCCCCCTCTGGTTTGTGTACACACTGCAGTCTGGTTCGCTCCGGTTTTTGTTTACGGTTTGCGCTTTGAGCGTGTAAGCTGCCGTAGGCAATGATGTCACACTCTAACGTCAACACAGGAAGTTGAACACACGGTGATAGAAACTGGATGCCTGATATAAAGAAACGAATAACCAATAAATATGAAGTTATATTTGAACCTCTGTTGTCAAGCCTTGTCAATATAACCCACCCCCTTTCCTCACAAATGGAACTGGTGTCGTGGAGTCCGCTTTGAGCGTTTCCTGGGTTAGCGGCTAACGCTAGTTAGCTTAGCCTATTTATGGGATAACTTAGCAGCTAACGTTAGCCCATTGCTCGCGTCAATTATATTGCATGTCACTGGTCTATAGAAATAAATGCATTCGAACAAGAATCCAATGTATAGACATAGCAATGGCAAAAAAAATTGCCAGGCCTAATGCGAGCCAGGGACGTCTTGTGCTTGTAACGTGGCTTCATGTTTCCATCCACTGAGCCGTGAGGCTCAACATGCTTGTATGGTTGAGGTCTGATCTCGCCAAATTGCCCATAAATATAGTTTTTGTGGGTATTGTCCAGTTGTTGCTGCCCAAAATTCAAGCAAGCATGAAAGCATTACAGTAAGCTTGCACACCACGCCCCCCGCTCCCTCGTCGGGGACACTGGCGCGCACCCGAAACCACCTATTCCAGCGGTCCAGGTTTGGAGCGAATCAGCGTCCCCGGTGACGGGGGGAGCGTTCTCATCAGGGACGATTACACCCTATTTTGGTGCGATCGTGCTCTGATTCGACCTCGAATGGCTAGTGTGAAAGCCCCCTAAGGGGTGGGGTCTGACTGACTGATCATCCTCATCTGTGCTTTGCTGACGACACTGTATCTCTTCACTCTGACTTCATGTTAACTCATTCACGGCCAACCATGTATATACGTGTTTGCTTGCCAACCGTTCAGCGCCATAAAACGTATATATGCTTTTGGATCGTTATTTCTTTTATAATTTTTTTTATTCATTTCAGGCACACGGACCTCAGGGTTACCATAGCATAGGGAATCATTCTGAAATAGCTAGAGTGCAATACCGGCAGCATCCTGCTAGGTGGCAGTATCGCCCACCCTTTGAAACCTTTTTTCACACCGGGTGTTACATTTAATTCCCTCCGTGCACAGTATTTTGGGTCAGGCAAGTCTAGCGGTTCACCCGATCACATTGAAACGCGTCCAATGCACTCAATGCATGTGTTGTGCCGGATTATGTCGGGGACCAATACTGGACCAATACTGGAAATCGCGATCAGACAATTGGAATATTCTTTTTGGAATAACCCTGATCAAAGGTAAGGAATATCTGACGTCAATTTCACCTTGATCCTACAATTTCATATCGATCCAGCTGATCAGCGTGTGTGGTGTTCAAAACGAATGCCGTTACTGGCTATCAAAGCATCAAAAAACGACCCCCCCCCCCCCTTTTATGCATTCATGATGAAACATAATACTTATTATATACATTTGATTTGGAAATAGTAGCGTGTCCAGGCAAGAAATGCCAACGCTTATAGCAGAATTCACGTAGCGCCCTATAACTCAGCTTTTCAGGAATTAGCCCGGATCACTCCTAAACTATACAATATTCACCACGGGATAACGCGCAAACGTATACATGATGAAATTATCTCTTTTTTGCATGTTCGACGGAAGAAAGTGACTGTCAAATGACCATAGTATTGTCTCCATAGCTATAATATAGAATATAGATATAGCTCTCCAAACATAGTGACGCACAGTGAAAGTAGGCTATGGAAACCTGGCGCGTCAGCTACAAGGATATGGGTAATGGCTGGCGCTGAAAGTGTTAATACTATCTCTCCTATTATTATTTATTTTATTATTTATTTATTATTTAAAAAATTCAATGAATAAAAAGAATTAAAATGAATAAAACAACCAATGAAATGGAAGAAACATACATTATTATTATTATTATTATTATTATTATTATTTTAAGAATAATTCATGCAAATGCCTTGTTAAAAACCTCGATGGACTGTGGTGCTCTCAGATGGTTGGGGAGGGCATTCCACAGCCGAGGAGAGGGCACACATCAAACCAGGGCGCCTGTATTCGAATACCAAACGGTTCATGCTTCTGCGTTCGCCTTTTGCGCTCTGATTGGCCACTGCTGTTTCTGGTCGCACCAATCGTGTGACGGCAAGTTCTTTCACTGGTTAAGCTTAGGCACTCTTTCGAAGTTGGTTAAGGTTAGAGTTTGTCTTAGAGCAGGGCGATAGAACGCCAGCCCTGATTCCAAACTCTAACCTTAAAGGAAAACTCCAACATTTTGGGAAATTAGCTTATTTAACATCTTCCCTGGAGTTAGACAAGAAGATACATACCTTTTTTGTCTCTGTGCGTGCATTTAGCTTTGGGAACAGTCGCTCCGTTAGCATAGCTTAGCTTCATCACTGGAAGTGAGGCAGGACAGTAGCCTGACGTTCCCTACAGGTTTGTTGATATTCTCATTCCTTCAAAGGATCCGAACCGATTGAAGTTTATGGATACCATGACTTAAAATCCTCTTACCTTGACGATTAAAAGCCTCCCCAATTTAGAAAACAGTAATCCAATGGCTGGTATTGATAATATACTACTAACTACTGGACGCTCGGAGCTAACCGGAGCTAACACAGAACAGGATGGTAAAGCAAATATAATGACTTCCTTTCTGGGGTTTTCAAAATAAAAGTGCGATGTTTATAGCAGCGGAAAATGTTTATTTTGTACATTATCTAACGTTAACACGAACCTAAACTAACTTTAGGTTAGTTGTAACGTTAGTTTAGGTTCGTGTTAACGTTAGATAATGTACAAAATAAACGTTTTCCGCTGCTATAAACGTTGCACTTTTATTTTGAAAACCCCAGAAAGGAAGTCATTATATTTGCTTTACCATCCTCACAGATCCCATTATACCATTCTGAATTATGTTTTTGTGCTTCGTTTCTCTAGAGAGGCTTTTGAAATGTAAAATAATCGCACCTTGAAAACTGTGGGAACCATGTATTTATATAGTACATTGATACCTAAGCGTATACAGTACAGATATCCTCATAAGTATCTATTAATTTGTATCAATTAGATACCCTTTGGGCTTGTTTTTATCTACAGTACTTATTCTGAAAGAGTTGAACTAATTATTTTCGCTAGCAAGATCTCATTCGATTATTCATTCCATTAAGCCTACTGCCAGCAGGCACATTTAAAGAAATATAATCAGATTGATTGCGGTAATGAGTGACTTAAAATTAGCCTATAGATATGCATTTAACTTGTCGGCGAGGCTATTGAGCCGTACTGTATTGTACCCATTCAGCAATCTGATAATAACATTTTCAATCAATGCCGTTAGAAAATCAGGATTTCTGCGATCGACGTCTGATGCCTTGGTGAGGTGGCCGTGTGCATTTATCCTGAGTAGTCAAGTCTGGTTCAAATTAACGAGAGTGAATCAGTCTTCGACTGATCGACTTAGTTGAACCAGGTACTGGGAATAGGGCCCAGGCATTACTTTTTTTTTTTAAACTTAAATTTGTATTGAACACTTATAGACATACAACACAACATATACAATAACATCAATAACACAACAGTACAATGATGTAGGCCCCTTGAACTCGGCTGCGCTCATCTTCCCAGACCCCCGCAAGAGGAACCTCCCACCCTCCCCCCCTAGAAACCAGGCTCCCCCGCATCCCAGGTCCGTCCCACACGGGGTCCAGCACTCAGCGACACGGGCATCTTGAATCTGATTGGGCCCGACCCAGTAGAGGGGCGAGGGGCAATACTCCCCCCCACCGAGCCAAGCCCGCTACCTCCCATGCCACCAAGCCCCCCACCCCACGCACAACCAACCCACAACCCACGTGATCCCACTCTCCCGGGTCCAACCGCCTAAACGCTGACCCCCACCCCCCTGAGTTGAGCCCATTGGCGCCCCCCATATCTTAGGCCGCTGCGCCCGTAGCCGGGCCCCCATCGACACGGGTCCCTTGAATCAATTGGGCCAGGCCCAGTAGAGGAAAGGATAGGGGACTCCCCCCCCACCGAGCCAAGCCCGCTATTCCCCATGCCCCCGAGAGCCCCACCCCACGCCCATCGGCCCCCCAACACACAGGGCCCCGCCGGGCAAAGCCCAGCCTCTCTGATCCCCCTGTGAGAGACCCCTCCCTCCTCCCCGAGAGATAGAACACCCCCATATCCTGGTCCACCATGCACAGAGCCGAGCCCCCAGAGCCCCCACCCACCCCCGCCCGACCACCAGGCCCCTGGCCCACTAGAGCCCCAAGCCCAGGTCCCCAGGCATTACTTTTACGAGCATCTCATTGTCTGTCTATGCTGATTGTTATGTTTACAGAGGGAGGTTGCGACCCTCTCTGTGCCGCGCCCTATCTCCCTGTCTCCGGCTGTCTCGGAGCAATGACCGGAGTGTTGAATGTCCCGTGATTAAGACGGGGAGGATGCGACCCTCTTTGCGCTGCCCCTGTGCTTCAAATAGATTCGCTATCAGCTCTATCTTTAATCTTTCAAAATGTTCAGTTGCTATCAGCTCTATCTTTAATCTTTCAAAATGTTCAGTTGCTATTGCATGCACTCATCTGTGTTTCACTACACACTTGAGTGCATGCTTACCAACTGTTAGTCTGCAACACTACTAGACATCTAAGAAGGGAGATCCCCCCCTTGAATGGCCCTTCTAAGGTTTCTCTCCTCCACACTGCCTGTGGAGCATTTTTCTCCCTATTGTTAGGTTTTAGTGAGTTTTTCCTTACCTTCGCGTGGGGTATGTCTGGGAGTGCTTGCATTCTTTCATTTATTTGCATTTATTTTAAATTTGTTGGACCTTATGGTGTTCTTGTTCTGTTCTTGACTTATTGTTATGTTTCTTCTTGACTTGTTTAAAGAAGACGTGTATGGCCCATGGGGACATTAACGTGTGTTGTCGGGCCTTACAAATAAATTTGATTTGATTTGATACAGTGTATGCTTATTGTTATATTTACAGTCTATATGTATTGTTGTGTTTACAGTCTATATGTATTGTTGTGTTTACAGTCTATGTATATTGTTATATTTACAGTTTATGCTGATTGTTATGTTTACAGTCTATGTATATTGTTATGTTTACAGTCTATGTGTATTGTTATGTTTACAGTTTATGCTGATTGTTATGTTTACAGTCTATGCTTATTGTTATGTTTACAGTCTATGTATATTGTTATCTTTACAGTCTATGTGTATTGTTATGTTTACAGTTTATGCTGATTGTTATGTTTACGGTCTATGCTTATTGTTATGTTTAGTCTATATGTATTGTTGTTTACAGTCTATGCTTATTGTTGTGTTTACAGTCTATGTTTATCGTTATGTTTACAGTATATTCACATTGTTGCGTTTACAAACTATCCTTACTGTGTTTACAGTCTATGCTTATTGTTTTGTTTACAGCCTGTTGTGAAGGGCCAGATTAAACCGAATATATATATTTATTTATATATATATATTTAATTGTATTTGTATATTCTCTAATATTCCTTGATATCCCTTGTATATTCCTTGTACAATATGCATTGAATATCCATTCTAGCCTACTGAACATCCCATAATAGTCTCCATTCTACTATTGGTCGAGACCTTGGTGCCAGGCTGCCATACCCCTCAGACCCAGTTCAAACGTACCGCTCCACATGTACGAACAAGTCCTAGTTCCGCGTAGGAATCTGGCTACCGCACCACTAATGGGACTATTTGTTCATAGTGCGTATATATACTGCGCTACTAAAGTAGGACTTTCTTTTCAGTCCAGTTTCTTACCCTCCAATAGAGTCACAGACGTAAAGCCTCCCCGCGACGCCACGTGTGGGAGTAAGGCCAAGTTCGCCTACCATCGGTATTGAGACATCGTGTATATTAATATTTGAATAGTCATATTTGGCACTATATCGTCGAGTTGGACGTAGTCTATTAAGCTAATAATAGTCTGTTAATATATAGTGCTTCGTGCGGTGAGAATACTACCGTAGTCAGTACCCCATCGTTTCGGGCAGAGAACTGGCTGCTTACCCAGGGTGGTTGACCCCACGTGAAGCTGCACCCGAGGAGCCCCAGAGCCGACGAGCGAGTGGACCTGTATACCGGATTATTCTACCGACGACAGCCCGCCTTCCCAGGCACGGATTATGCTTTGTATACATTGATTATTCCATGGATAAAGACCCCCGACACTGCCGTGTGTTGGAACCCCCCCCCCTGGAGAGGACGCAAGGTGAGGAGACGCTCTGCAAGACGAGGTCGCTTCACGTCTCTCCTCCGTGGACCGGATGACGCCGGCCCACAAAGAGTCCACCTGCTTTCATCTGTGGTCCAAGGATCGCCGGCGCATTGAACGGCACTACAGTGGGTTCACCTGGGATACCCTTGGCCGGATGAGGCAGCCGGATTCTACCCCCCCCCCTTCCTACTCCTGTCGGCTTACAAGCGACCGGATTAACCCCCTCTAGTGTATCCAGTATATAATCATTAAAGTATCATTGCTGTTATTCCTTAAACTATTCCAGGTCGTATATGTACCACCTGCGCCTTCAGAGATTGGACATTCTCTATTGATATACCGACGAATACTCTTGCCATAAAAGTGCATACTAATTCCATTCATAAATGTGATTGATTTGATTAAGTGCTTGTTCTACACACCATCGCTGTGTAGAAATAAAGACCTATTTCTAATTCGTACATTTGTGTTGGATCCGTTTCATCTACGTGACAGTGTTCATCATAATATATTTATGCCGTGTACTGGGTGGCCGAATATTAAGTACAAAGGTAGTGGTAGTAAGTATCATATCTAGTAATACAGTCAGGGAATTGTACCCCTCAATTACAATTGGTCCTTCGAGCCGGATGGTAATTAGTGTAATATTAATATAGTGTTATTAATATTGAAATGGCCTATGATGAACACTCCACGAAACGATCCTCCTAACCAACGGCCGCAGCGCGAACGACGGCTCCCTCAGTACTTAGAGGCCTACGCTGTCAGTCAACAACCTAGTCTTCTACTAACAGTAAACGCGGTAAAACTAGAAAGTAAAAGTATGTCTAACCCCAACGCCCAGACTACCCCGACCATAGAGGCCCCTACGGGCTCTAATGTAACTGACCAAGTTCACGGTGGGGACCAGTGGGAACCAGACATGACTTCACACCCCGCCAGTACTGAAGAAGTAGTCCCCGATGAGTCCCGGGAGGAATACAACGCTACCGAGAGAGAACTCGGCACGGAAGAAGACGGGGAGAGCACCGTGGAGATAGAGCTCCAAGGCTCCGCAAGGAGTACCCCGAGGGAAGGCTCCCCTATACAACCGCCTTCTCCCAGCGAGGCAGAGAGGACCCTACAGCAGGCCTTCCTCATCAGCCTGAACGCCGCTGCTGAACGCGACCGACTGCAGATCCAGCAGCGAAGCGAACACGAGCAGATACGTCTAGAAATAAGACGCATTCAGATGGAAGAGAATGTGGCCCGAGAACGAGCCGGTGCTCAACGGGACGCAGCGCGCGACAGACAGCAGTCGCAACTAATAGAACAGTTGATCAGACGGACAACACCCTCTCCCTCCGCCAGAGGCTCCAGGAACTCGTCTAGACACACCTCCAGGGCGGCATCCCCTAGCCGAGTAAACAACCCTGAACTTGACCAACAGACGAGGTCTATACCCCCCACAGACCACCTCCCCCCACCGGTCCAAGCGAGACCTAGCAACCGGGAAGGAGCAGCATATCCTGTGGAGAGGCTAAACCAGAGACTACAAGCACTGGATGACCTAACTGAAGACGAAGAGGAAGAGGAGGAGAACCACGCCCGAAGACAGCACAGTACTCTACCGGACCAGGAGGTCCGGTACAGCCCAGGCTATACTCCCGCGGAGCTGCGCTACAGACCCCTGACTCTATACACGGGTGAGCACGACGCACGACCCGCACCGAGGAACAGCACCTGGACAAGCGGGCCATGGTACACTGCCGGTACCAGCCCATACCAAGGAGCGGGAGGAGACTCGCCTAGGAGGCCTCTCCCCCAACGCTCGCCGATGTATCCACAGTCAGCGTCATACATTGGCACGCCTATGGTACCCGACTTCACCCAAGAGAACCGGGCCCAGTATACAGAACTCCGCATGTGTCTGGAGACCATGTTGGTGGATGTATTGGATGAACGCCACAAATACGCCATCCTACTGAAGCACTTAAAGGTGCCCCGCGCACATAATATAGCGCTCGCCTACGCGACTTCCACCACCCCATACACAGCAGCGCTGGTAGCATTGGACCAGAGGTATGGGCGCATATGGGATTACGTGATCCAGGAGATCCGACACATCGACCGCTTACCCCCAGCAATAGACAATCGAGCACTGGACGACCTGTCCATCAGAGTGCAGTCCCTGGTAGGGATGTTGGGAGCGCAAAGAGAGAAGGGGAGGCATGAACTTTACGCCAACTCAAATGTGGAAAGGATTCTGGAGAAGCTGCCGCCCGCTCGTCAGGAGCGCTTTAGGCGGCAGAGGGACCACAGAGACCCGAATGGCCCCGAACCGAACCTCCTCGATCTAGCAGACTTCCTGGCGAGAGAAGTCAGCAGCCTACGGCTAGATACATTCGGACGGAGCACCCCTGGCTCCAGAGAAGGAACCAGACGACTAAATGATGGAAGAAGATCGGTGACCGTGATGCACCAATCGGAGTCAGTACCGAGCAGCAGGAGCCACAGTACCCCCTCCAGAACGGAGAAGTGGAAGATAGTGTGCCCCTACTGTGAGAAAGAACACTGGCTAGCGCAATGTGACTCCTTCCCCAAGCTGAACGCGGAGGAAGCCAGTCAATGGATAAAGTCCAACAAGCGCTGCTTTCGCTGTGCGCGCTCACACATGGCAGCCGAATGCCGCTTAAAGAAAAGGTGCACCAAGTGCGATGGAGCCCATCTGGACATACTTCACGACAGTAACAGACGGCGCCCTTCACCCGCACCATCCAGCCGCAAAGCGAGCGTCATGTACATCGATCCCGCCAGCAGCAGTGGAGCCCGAGTACTCCTAAAAGTAGTGCGTGTGACACTAAGCTACCAGAATAAAGTCCTGGACACTTACGCCGTCCTCGATGACGGGTCAGAGAAGACCCTGCTGCTCGCCTCCGCTGCGGCCCAGCTAGGGCTGCGGGGAAGCGAAACCCAAATGACAATTCGGACAATAAGACGAGATTTGAAGACGATAAAGGGCGAGAATGTCTCATTCTCTATCGCAGCAAGCGGCCAGCCTGAGCGACGGTACCAGATTACAGACGCTTTCACCAGCCAAGAAATAGGACTGTCGCGGTACACATACCCCGTCGCCAAGCTGATGGAGAAATATGTACATCTGCGCAAGTTACCGATCCCGCTCATAGACAATGCTATGCCGACCCTGTTGATAGGCTCCGACCATGCAGACCTCATTGTCCCGATAGACCGGGTTCATACCGGACCCCGAGGCTGTCCTGCAGCAGTCGAGACCCGTTTGGGATGGACTCTCCAAGGCCCGCTCGCCAAATCTCTCAACCGAAGTACAGCCACTAGATGTCTCCACTCCCGAGTCACAGAGGGAGAAACCGCACTCCTGCAACACGTAGAGCGGCTATGGACCTTGGAACAAATGCCCTTTAAGAACGGAAAGAAAGACATTCGCTCTAAAGATGACATTTACGCCATTCACCTCCTCGAGACAGGGACCAAGAGAGTCCCGGTCAACGGCGTGTTGAGATACGCCACGCCACTCCTGCGGCGAGAAGGAATGCCTACTTTCCACGCCAAGACAGACGCCACAGAACGGTACCTGCTGAACACGGAGCGGCGCTTAGCCAAGAACCCCGCCCAAGAGAGTGTATACCGCGCTGAGATTGAGAAGCTCATCACAGCGGGACACGTCACAAAGATGGACATTAAAGAGGCTGACCAGACCACTGAATCGTGGTACGTGCCTCACCACAAGGTCCATCACAACGGTAAAGACCGCATAGTATTTAACTGCAGCTACCAGATCGGATCCCAAAATCTGAATAAAGAGTTACTGCCCGGTCCCACACTCGGCCCCTCCCTACTCGGCGTTCTACTCCGCTTCCGCCAGGAAAAGGTGGCCATCAGCGGGGACATTAAAGGAATGTTCCTGCAGGTGAGATTAGTAGAGGCGGACAAGCCCCTGTTACGGTTCCTATGGAGAGAGAAGCCAGGAGATGAGCACCCAGCCATCTACCAATGGGAAGTCCTCCCCTTCGGAACGACGTGCAGCCCCTGCTGTGCTACATTTGCACTACAGAAACATGTAGCAGAGGACCCAGCAGCGGACGAAGAGGTCCGACACAGCGTAAAGAACAGCTTCTACGTAGACAACTGTCTACAAAGCCTTTCAACCCAAGAAGAAGCCGAGGCTCTCCTGATTAAACTCTGCGCCTCATTGATCAAAGGCGGCTTTGATCTCAGGCAGTGGGCCAGCAGCGATCCGCAAGTACTGCGCAGCCTCTCCTCCGAGGACAAGGCAGCCAGCAGCGAGACCTGGATGGCTACAATCCCGGGAGAAGCCCAGGAGATGACCCTGGGATTGGTGTGGCGATTCAAAACAGATTCGCTTCACTACAGACACAAGCCCCTGACTACGGAGCAGGGAAGGCCGGCGGCGGCGCCGACCACCAGACGGAGTGTGTACACAACACTCGCCCGACAATATGACCCGCTAGGATGTATTCTACCGTACACCACCAGGGCAAAAATGATTGTACGAGCATTGTGGGACAAGGACCAGGGCTGGGACGACCCCATTCCCGCACACCTTGCATCCACCTGGAGAGAGTGGGAGATGGAGCTCCACTCACTCCCAGGCGTTAATATGCGCCGAAGCTACTTCCCACCCACGGTGAGGCCAGAGACATGTAAAATGGACTTACACGTCTTCAGTGACGCCTCAGAGGTCGCATACGGATCAGTAGCCTACTTGCGGGCCCAAGAGAAGGGGGGAGAGA
The DNA here is from genome assembly GCF_963971535.1 of Notolepis coatsorum. Lineage (NCBI taxonomy): Eukaryota > Metazoa > Chordata > Actinopteri > Aulopiformes > Paralepididae > Notolepis > Notolepis coatsorum. Next base: position 127,522,032 of record NC_140171.1, read on the forward strand.
TCTACACAGCATTTGTCCTCGCCCGCTCGAGAATAGCCCCACGCAAGCAACAATCTATCCCACGTCTAGAGCTCTGCGCAGCCCTAGCCGGAGCGCACCTAGCCACGCTCATCCAACGTGAGCTCACCATACCGGTGTCTAGAACAATCCTGTGGTCAGATTCCACGACGGTACTCGCCTGGATCAAATCGGACTCATGCAAGTACAAAGTCTTCGTGGGAGTCAGAGTCACCGAGATTCAAGACTTAACCGAAGAGTTAACCGGAGAAACAGAGTGGCGCTACGTTGATACAAAACAGAACCCAGCTGACGTCATCACCCGGGGGATGCCCCTGGATGACCTCACCCGTCGCAATGTCTACAGTGACGGCCCCGCATTCCTAAGACTCCCGGAAGGACAGTGGCCCATGCCTATCCCGAGGGAAGCAAGTCCAGAGGAGGTGGAAAATAAGAAGTCTGTGTTCTGTGGATTGAGCACCGTAGCCTCCACCGACCCTAACATAGACGATTGCACGTCCATAGAGAGTGCACAACAAAGAACATTCCTGCGGTACCACCCGGAGTGCAAGTCCCCCGCTGATATGTCAGCAGCTAACTACGAGGAAGCAGAATTGCTTCTACTGCAGCGAGCCCAGAGAGACTCGTTCCCCGATGAATTGGCCTGTCTACAGGGAGGAAAGCCCGTCCCATCCGACAGCAGATTAATTCATCTGGCCCCCGAGAGCGACGCTCATACCCTCATCAGAGTGGGTGGTCGCCTACGCAGAGCCCCCAATCTACCGGATGACATTAAATACCCGATCGTATTGAACAGCCGACACAAGGTCACAGAGCTGATTATAAAGAAATACGATAAGCGATTCACATCACGGAAAGGAAGACCGTCTACCCTATTGTCCGATCATGGGACAAACTTCAAAGGCGGCGAAAGAGAGCTGAGAGAGAGCTTCCAAGCTATGGGCCCAGAACTTAAGACCCACCTCGCTCCAGCACAGGTTGATTTCCAATTCAACCCCCCAAACGCACCCCACTTCGGTGGCACTTGGGAACGAGAAGTGCGCTCCATAAAGACAGCCCTGTACGCAGTACTTGGGGCCCAGACTGTGGCGGAAGAAGTCCTAATGACAGTCCTCACGGAGATTGAGGGAGTACTTAACTCGAAGCCCCTCGGATATGTCTCCAGTGATGTGGTGGATATCGACCCAGTTACCCCCAACACACTCCTGATGGGGCGGCTAGATCCCACGTTACCCCAGACAATGTACCGGCCTGAAGAAGCGAACGGCCGACGAATGTGGAGGTACAGCCAAGTATTAGCCGACAAGTTTTGGAGCAATTTCCTACTGCACTACCTACCGTCTCTACAGACCCGCCAGAAGTGGGTAAAGGAGAGAGACAATTTGACAGAAGGAACAGTCGTCATGATTATTGATCAATCACTGCCCAGAGCTATGTGGCCGGCCGGCCGCGTAAGCAAAGTGATCACCGGTGCCGACGGCAAGGTCCGAGCAGCTGAAGTGCTCGTCCAGGGTCGCACTTACACCCGTCCCGTGGCGAGGCTCATAGAACTGCCTCGACTCCCAGACACAATCGATGATGACCATGACCCTACCACCCTATGACTTTGTGAAGTTGACTGACCCCTACAGCAAACCCTTATGTGTAAATAGACAACGCGATTAATCTGTCTCTGTTTAACTGATTAGGTCTGGGACCTATTCAGGGGGTGGCTGTTGTGAAGGGCCAGATTAAACCGAATATATATATTTATTTATATATATATATTTAATTGTATTTGTATATTCTCTAATATTCCTTGATATCCCTTGTATATTCCTTGTACAATATGCATTGAATATCCATTCTAGCCTACTGAACATCCCATAATAGTCTCCATTCTACTATTGGTCGAGACCTTGGTGCCAGGCTGCCATACCCCTCAGACCCAGTTCAAACGTACCGCTCCACATGTACGAACAAGTCCTAGTTCCGCGTAGGAATCTGGCTACCGCACCACTAATGGGACTATTTGTTCATAGTGCGTATATATACTGCGCTACTAAAGTAGGACTTTCTTTTCAGTCCAGTTTCTTACCCTCCAATAGAGTCACAGACGTAAAGCCTCCCCGCGACGCCACGTGTGGGAGTAAGGCCAAGTTCGCCTACCATCGGTATTGAGACATCGTGTATATTAATATTTGAATAGTCATATTTGGCACTATATCGTCGAGTTGGACGTAGTCTATTAAGCTAATAATAGTCTGTTAATATATAGTGCTTCGTGCGGTGAGAATACTACCGTAGTCAGTACCCCATCGTTTCGGGCAGAGAACTGGCTGCTTACCCAGGGTGGTTGACCCCACGTGAAGCTGCACCCGAGGAGCCCCAGAGCCGACGAGCGAGTGGACCTGTATACCGGATTATTCTACCGACGACAGCCCGCCTTCCCAGGCACGGATTATGCTTTGTATACATTGATTATTCCATGGATAATGCCGTGTGTTGGAACCCCCCCCCCTGGAGAGGACGCAAGGTGAGGAGACGCTCTGCAAGACGAGGTCGCTTCACGTCTCTCCTCCGTGGACCGGATGACGCCGGCCCACAAAGAGTCCACCTGCTTTCATCTGTGGTCCAAGGATCGCCGGCGCATTGAACGGCACTACAGTGGGTTCACCTGGGATACCCTTGGCCGGATGAGGCAGCCGGATTCTACCCCCCCCCCCTTCCTACTCCTGTCGGCTTACAAGCGACCGGATTAACCCCCTCTAGTGTATCCAGTATATAATCATTAAAGTATCATTGCTGTTATTCCTTAAACTATTCCAGGTCGTATATGTACCACCTGCGCCTTCAGAGATTGGACATTCTCTATTGATATACCGACGAATACTCTTGCCATAAAAGTGCATACTAATTCCATTCATAAATGTGATTGATTTGATTAAGTGCTTGTTCTACACACCATCGCTGTGTAGAAATAAAGACCTATTTCTAATTTGTACATTTGTGTTGGATCCGTTTCATCTACGTGACAGTGTTCATCATAATATATTTATGCCGTGTACTGGGTGGCCGAATATTAAGTACAAAGGTAGTGGTAGTAAGTATCATATCTAGTAATACAGTCAGGGAATTGTACCCCTCAGTTACACAGCCTATGCATATTATGTGTACAGTCTATGCTTATGCAATTGATATGTTTACACTCCATGCTTATTGTTATGTTTACAGTCTATTCTATTGATATGGCTACAATATATGCTATTGATGTGTTTTACATCGATCAAACAAATGACCATTTCTGAAACAAATACACTCTTTGGACTGACATTCAAATATCCTTTGGAGATACCTTTGGGTTGCTTGGGCCTTTAATATCTACATAAAGATGGGAAACCCGGGGGATCTCTTACCCAAGTTGCTGTCATTGTCCTCAGTCTCAGTAGCAAGCTGGAATACAGACCGTCTCAGTTTGTCACAATCACCATACAATTCCTATAAAAAGGAGAAAAATAACCTGGATACTGTATTTATCACACATTAAGTATTCATATCTGAAATCCGTTCAGACATAACAGCTCTGTCTAGGTCTAGTTAACAGAGGAAAAGTGACAGGTCATACATAAATACATTTCAAGATTATGCAAAAGATTGAAATGAGTTGGTCCATCAATACGCTACAGGAGAGGAGTCATTCTACAATTTTTTAATATTAAGTATTGTTCATGTAGAAATCCTGTGAATTAATTAATTGATTACATCATACTCAGGTTGGGTGGAAATAGGGTGGAAGGAAATCCCAACCGGAGCATGATGTAAAAGCAAAATTGTAAACCTATTGAATCATTTAAACATTGGGTGTATATTTAACAATGAGGCTGTTTGACTTCCTGAAAGTCACGTGACTTTTACATTTTTTAATTTTTACATAACAAAGTCCCCATCAGCCAACAGTGACTGAATCAATTTCCAAAAACGTCCTCCAACTCTCGATCTGACGGGAGACAGACCCTAATTAGCTCCTTGTCTCCGTCCGTGGAGTCCTCCGCGCTGAAGTGAGTCAACATCTCGTTGAGGAGTTTGACGCTGTTGCCGACTTCCTCAAGAGTGCCGTTCCTCTTGGTCGCCTTCTGCATTCGCACCTCGTCCTGAAACCAAAACATCACGTGACGTTACACCCCAGAGCTGATTAGTAATAATAGGCTCTTGTGACAACAATGTTGACCTTGATCGGAGGTTTGCAATGATAACACCTGTCTAGCAGGAGCACTCATTCAAGGGTACTACGACTATGCTTGCACCTCATGGTACCAAAGCACCTCAAAGGCACTAAAAAACAAATTACAAACATCTCAAAACAAGCTAGTCAGACTACTGCTTGACCTGACTCCTAGAACCCACCTCACCCCTGCCCACTTTGACAACCTAGGATGGCTTAGAGTAGATGACAGAGTACAGCAACTTGCAATGGGCCTGGTCTACAAGATACACTACGCGACCAAGGTACCCATGTACATGTCAAAATACTTCCCAAAGGTCAGTGAATACCACGATCACAACACCAGAGGGAGCTCCACAAATCATGCTAAACCCAGATTCGGCTCAAACAAGGGACTAAACACGTTTCGCAATTATGCCACATCAATGTGGAACGCCCTACCCAAAGCTGTAAAGGAATGTGAATCACTACCCACTTTCAAAAACACTCTCAAAAAACACCTACGGGAGACTGCAATTCGAAACTGGCCCCTACAAATGTCCTAACCTAGTTGTACAGTAAATGACCAAGTATGGCTTTGTCAGTATTCCAATGTACAGTGTACAATGTGTGTCCCCCCCCTACCCAACCCCCCCACCTCCAATGTACAGCCCCCACCCACCCACCCAACCCACCCAACCTCCTCCAATGTACAGTTTCTACGTCAAATGTATATATACTCTTTTTCTGGACACTTTTGTATCACAAACAGTACTGTATTTGCAAATCTGATGTCATAAATGTATAGATGTAGCAGTACTGTCTCTGTATGTCATGTATGTCATATATGTTATGATGAATTGAAAATGGGGGACCCTGATGTAAACAAGACGAAAGTCTTTCTCTGGTCTGCATCCCCTTAACAATTGTATGTATTGAGCTGTACTGTACCCATTCTGCAAGCTGTTAATAAACTTTTCAATCAATCAATCAATCAATTCAATCAATCAATCAGTCAAACGTGATTTGTTCTATAAACAGGTGTCCCGTGTTGAACCTTAAAATGGGCACTTCACCAAAAAACATTGCTGAACAGTTTTGCACACTTTAATTTAGTTTTCACAGTAATTGAGAGTAAATACGATTGAATATGGCCACCAGTGATGTCATTGGGGTGAAATGCCCCTTTAAAGGAGGAATGCCAAGTGGAATTTACTATATCCTAAACAAAATATAACCTAAAACTGACTAAAACAAGCCAGAGTCACACCGCTCATGAAGAAACCAACCATGAACTAAACCGTGATAGACAACTATCGTCCTGTCTCTCTTCTCTCCTTCCTTTCTAAATCACTCAAACGTGCTGTATCCAACCAACTTACTGATGATCTCTTACAGAATGAACTCCTAGGCTAGACCCTAATTAGTCAGGCTTCAGGACTGGTCACTCCACAGAGACGGCCCTCATACGGTCACATAGGCTCTTCACTTAGCAAAAGCAAAGGGCCTCTCCTCTGTCCTGATTCTCCTGGACCCGTCAGCAGCCTTCGACACAGTCAACCATCAGATCCTGCTCACATCATCCCTCGCAGGAATGGGAGTGACTGGCTCTGCGCTGGCATGGCTGACATCCTACCTTACCGACCGCTCCTACCAAGTATCATAGAGAGGGACCCTGTCGGCCCCCCGCCCCCTGCGGACGGGTGTCCCCCAGGGCTCAGTCCTTGGACCCCTCCTCTTCTCCCTCTTCACCAAATCTCTGGGTAACATTATTACATTATTATATCTTCTCGTATCATTGCTATGCCGATGATACTCAACTCTTCCTCTCCTTTCCTCCTCGTTGTCCCTAAATCCAGGCTAAAAAACAGGGGGGACTGTGCATTTGCGGTTGCAGCCCCCAAACTGTGCCCCCACATTAGGCTGGCCCCAACGCTCCCAGTGTTTATGTCCCATCTTAAAACACATTTGTTCTCCCTAGCTTTAAAAAAAGAAATTGTCCGCTTACTCTGCTGCTGTAATTGTGTTTGCATATAATAATTCAGGACCTCTTTAGAGTTCTGTGTACTTTGTATTGTGTTTATATGTTTTTTACTATATTATGGTTTTTACTGTGAAGCACTTTGGTCAACCATGTTGTTTTTAAATGTGCTAACGGAACGTAGACCAATCTCAGTCACTCTTATTGTCTGGGACCAAATTCGGTCACGCCCCATTCCCAGTAAAAAGTGGGAATCTCTAGAATGTGTTTTGGGCAACGGTGTTTATGGAAGTGCGAGGGTAGCCTCTCAAGTTGACGATACACAACACTTTCTGTTGTCAGTAGATGGCAGCATTGGTTTAAAATTAAAAGGTGAAAATGTTGAAAACTACAACATGAATACATTTCCCAAGACCTTTAGCACAGGTCACAGGTCACTGGGACGGGTCTATTCTTTGACGCGATCTGAACAGCGGTAAACTATTAACACTTTGAGTGCCACTCACGAGATTTCTCGGGTTTTTAATAGTGACGTAGAATGCCACTCACGAGATTTCTCTGATTTTTTTTTTTTTTTTTTTGCGATCTGAAAAATTATTGCATCACCCGAGCCTACCCGAGTATAGCCGAGGGGCGCCGGCGATCACTGTGGAAAAAAGCGCCCCCTGTCGTCTCCCAGATGACATAAGTGATTTTGGAATGGACTCAATGAAAATGAATGGGGAAAAAAATCCGGTACTCCACATTTTCCAGTTGACTGATCCAGCCGGGGTTACCAGAGTTCATTCTGGAGCCTCAGAGCCCCGCGGATCATGGAGTTCTACTGTATCGCGTTGGATCCATACACGTATCGATTTTTTCGAATGGTGATCAGGAATTGGAATATACCAGTTGGATACCATCTGATGTCAGGTAAGGACTCTATGTTATCAGTGGTAGGATAATCAGAGTAAGTTTGATGAAGTTATAAGCTGTTTTGTGAAATGTCTTCTTTCGGTTTCACTGTAAAAGTCCGTGAGGAAATCAACGGAGCGATTATCAGTGCGCGGCCGTAATGTGCTTGCGTGCACGTATAATATTGACCATCTAGCGTTTATTTGAAAACGATTCATAAAAAGGCAGACGAATATCAACGTTGTGGAATATTCCACTAAAAGACGATTTTCATAGAATGCTCCAGAATGAGCTGTTTTTTATATCAAAACGGGGGCTTTTCTAACTGCTCTGAAATGGAAACGACGCGATAAAAAAACAATCTGCCTTCACAGCACTGACTGGAAAATAGTCTTTGATAATGCGATGGGCAGATTAGACACATAGCCATAATTTAAAACATAGATTAGGCGATATTAACGTTAACATTGGCGCAGATGGTGGCATTCAAGCGGTAAAACGGAAAACCAGGCGTGGCGCTCAAAGTGTTAATGTGACCACAGTACAGTGACCGCAAATGGTAAACTAATTATCTTAACAAAAGTGCATCATTAGCATTATGTTTGTTGTCTAAAGGGAAACAAAATGGTACAATTTAAGATTTTAAATGTTATCCGCATATATAGGACAAATAAAACATCGTTAATTTGTAAGAAACCTCAATGGAAACGGCGCAAGGTAAGTGATATTCGCTATTGTTATGAAAATGTGATAGAATCCTATAAAAATGTGGACACATGGGCGGCTACGTGGCGTAGTGGGCAAGGCGCTCACCACGAAATCTGGAGACGCTGGGCTCGCCTGTTCGAGCCCAGCGCTCCACATTTGCTTTCAGTTTAGCTGGTCGTCCGTACTAATACACATTGGCCGTATTAGGGGGTGGGAAACTGATGGGTGGGGATCGGGCGTTGTGGACAGCGACTCCTACAGGTCGGTTGGTGCGCCTGCGCAGTAGAATCAGGAAGTGTCGGGGGCAGCGTGAGCCTCCCACGCGTTACTCCTCGCCACTGAGAGATCGAGCTGCGCAGGTGAAAAGATGCGACTGCTGTTACCTCAAGTACCGGAGGGGACTTGTGCTATGTATGACTTAGTCCACATTGCAGCCGGCTTGTGGGAGGCAAGAAACAGCGTTCGTGACAGGGGAGGGTTGAATTGGATGATACGAAATTGGGATGGGAGAAAATATAGAAAATGGGAGAAAAAGTGGATAAAAAAAAAAAAAAAAATGTGGACACATTTGGTCACCGTGACGTTATACAAATAAAGTTGTATTGGATTGGATTGGAGATACCGGTAGCCATGTCTCTGAGCGAATCTTGGCCTGTCTGTCAGACATCTCCGCCTGGATGACGACCAACCATCTCAAACTGAACCTAAGCAAAACAGAATTGCTTCACCTGCCGGCCAAATCCTCCCCGCTGACCGACCTTTCCATCACAGTGGAAAATGTAGAACCTTGGTGTAGTTCTTGACGATCGGCTGAACTTCTGCGCTCACATCGCCACAACGACCAGAAGGATCTGCCCCTTCCTGACAAAAGAAGCCACTCAACTCCTTGTCCAATCAACAGTCATATCTCGCCTCGACTACTGCAATGCACTGCTTGCTGGTCTACCGACCACCAGAACGCAGCCACCCGCCTGAACTCCAACCTACCAAACTCGACTAAAACACACTTCTTCAATCAATATCTGAAATGAAGAAAAAAAAGAAAACACTAACCTTCTTACTGTCCTATACTATCATGCACTCTTCCTACTATGCTATACTAATATGTATTTTTTTTTTTTTTACTTAAATTTTTATTAACATTTTATAGACAAACACTTACACAAAAATGGAACCCATAATATAACATTGTTAAACAGACATAAATAATAAAGTACAAAAAATATAATACAATTCCCAATTTTTTTTTAAATTAAATCAGAAAATGCTAACTAAGTCAAACGTGTGTGACATGGGTTCAGAGACCCTCCTTGAACCTCTTTCCTCCTTTACCCTTCGCCCTCTTGTGATGCATTTGGTTCTTCCTCTGTGATGTCGTTTTCGTTCCCCTTGTAATCCTCCCACTTTCCCCATCTTTCTCCAAATTTATCTTCCTGTAACCTCAGCATGTGTGTTATCCTCTCCATATCCTGTATCTCCTCCACTATTCCTACCCATTGTGCTATTGTCGTTGGGTCTTCTTTGTACCACAGTCTTGTTATTGCTTTTCTGGCCGCTATCAACATTATCTTTATTAAATATTTGTCCCCCCCTTGTATTCCCTCGTGTGTCAGGTCTCCTAAGTAAAGCACCAGTCCTGTTTGTGGTAACCCGTATCCTAATATTCTGATCATTGCCTCCCCTATCTCCTCCCAATACCCCTTCAGCTTCTGACATCCCCAGAATATGTGTGTGTGATTTGCCCCCTCCTTCCCACACATCCTCCAGCATGCTCTTTGTGTTGGTGCATATTTTCCCTTCAGCTCTGGGGTTATAAAGAATCTGATTATGTTTTTCCATCCAAACTCTTTCCATATCCTCGATCCTGTTGTTGAATGTTGCACCTCGCATATGTTCCCCCATTCCTTCCCTGTTATTCCTATCTCTAGTTCTCTCTCCCATTTCTCCCTTATATAATCGGTTGTGTGTCCCTTGCTGGTCATTATAGCCCGGTACAGTGCTGATATTACCCTTCCTTTCCCTCCTTCGTATGCCCTTACTATCATCCTAATTATTCCATTCTGTTCTTCTTCCTTGTCCCCTCTTATTTCTTTATTATAGTAATCTCTAATCTGTAGATATCTGAAGTGGTCCCTGTTTTCTAGTCCAAAGTTCTCCTTTAATTTTTGTAGTGTTTGCATTTCCCCCTTCTCTATAATTTTACTACTAATATGTCTTTACTACTATGCACTAAACACTGCAGCACCCACATTTTAGCACTGTTTGATGAACATTGTTACTCAGCTGTAGGAGTTGAACCCTTCCTGCTGACTTGTCATACAGAACTTGTAAGTGGCTTTGGATAAAAGCGTCAGATAAATGTAAATGTAATAATATCTGTAAAACAATAAAAGAAGTTAGCAGGTAGCAAGACATGTACCTGAGAACTGTCTAAACTGTGTTGTGTTTTGCTCACCTCCTTCACCATGTTCTTAATGAGCCGGTTGGCCTCTTGCAGATCTTCAGGTTTCTTGCTCTTCAGTAGCTCAGCTAATCTCTGTTGAGAGAGTAGATAGTTCTCAGTTATCTTGTTTTCCCACAAACCAACTAGGGATGCGCCGATCCGATATTGGTATCGGCCGCCGATATCAGTAAAATAGCTGGATCGGGTATAAAAAAAATATATATATATCGGATTTTTTTTTAATAAATAAAATAAGAAATAACCATTCAGTACATTTATATCTATGTGTTAATTTGTTACATTTAGTTTCACTAAGTTAGGAAAGTAATGTTTTAAGTCAAGCCTGATGTTGCCTTGCACAAAAGAATGATCCCAGTCTCTTCCACACAGTGACAGTGAGGCATACAGTTTATTAATTGAATGAATGAAGTTTATTTTCTGTCTTTGTTTACAACAAATCAAAAACACACTTGTGATCCTTTACAATTCTTAAAAACAAAATATATTTTAATAAAAAATAAAAATAAAAAACGTGGATAAATAATTTTTTTTTTAACTTTATTGGAAAAGAAATTTGGACAATGGGTATCGGATCGGTATCGATATTGGCCGATACCCAAACCCAGGTATCGGTATCGGGACTGAAAAAGTCGGATCGGTGCATCCCTAAAACCAACTACAGCAGCCAAGCTAAACTAATGCTCCCGGGCCTTGAGAAAACAAGCTTCATTCACCATCAACTTGACGTGACAAAGTAAAGTGTGCCAGCTTCAGTGTGAGAGTGGGACAAGGAGGGTAATGATGATGCAATGATGTTGTTGTAATTACGAAAACCGGTATCAATATCACAGGCCCATCTCTAGTCTATTCATTAGTATTCCATTACATCATCATCATTACAGACATCGGACAGCAAATAACAGGTGATTGTGATCAAATAACAGGCGCTTCTCGTTAAATAACAACTGTGGCCAATGAGCTGTTTATGTACCATACGCTGTATTGGTAAGAACATTTGCATGTCACATATTTGACTGATTAATTGACATTAGTGTAAATTGTTGGTATTTGTTTTTAGTGTCATCAAGTTCCATCATTCAACTGGTTTTCAGTTTTCACATCCTTCATTCCTCCTCTTACCTTACTCTTCTCTTCATTCTCAAACACGGGATTCGTAGGACGCGGGGGAGTTGATGGTATTAGCGTGTTATCAAGTGGCATTTCTGGGTCAACTGAAACGATACCTGCAGAAAAAGACATAGGTGGAACCCAAATGACAACCTTTAGGACAATCAGCTTATCATTATCTGCAAAGACTGTCTTAGGAGAGTCACACTGCGGCTTGTCATACAGGCAAAGACTGTCTTAGGAGAATCACACTGGGGCTTGTCATACAGGCAAAGACAGTTTTAGGAGAATCACACTGAGGCTTGTCATACAGGCAAAGACAGTTTTAGGAGAATCACACTGGGGCTTGTCATACAGGCAAAGACAGTTTTAAGACAATCACACTGGGGCTTGTCATACAGGAAAAGACAGTTTTAGGAGAATCACACTGGGGCTTGTCATACAGGCAAAGACAGTTTTAAGACAATCACACTGGGGCTTGTCATACAGGCAAAGACAGTTTTAGGAGAATCACACTGGGGCTTGTCATACAAGCAAAGACAGTTTTAAGACAATCACACTGGGGCGTGTCATACAGGCAAAGACAGTTTTGATGCCGCGTTCACGTTACGTGGGAAGAAGCGGAAGAACCAGAGGACATCTCGTTGCTACAACTAGGAAGCCTTCACGCGTTGACTCGATGAAACGCCCACATCCATACTTCCGCAATTCGTGACGCGAAGTGGGAGATATCGGGGTCTATAAAAAAATCCCATATGTCCTAGTAGGAATTACCACTAGGAGACTGACGTGAATGGTTTTTCCCAGTCGGAAGCTGGTTCTTCCGCTTCTTCCCACATAACGTGAACGCGGCATGAGACAATCACACTGGGGCTTGTCATACAGGCAAAGACAGTTTTAAGACAATCACACTGGGGCTTGTCATACAGGCAAAGACAGTTTTAGGACAATCACACTGGGGCTTGTCATACAGGCAAAGACAGTTTTTAGGACAATCACACTGGGGCTTGTCATACAGGCAAAGACAGTTTTTAGGACAATCACACTGGGGCTTGTCATACAGGCAAATACAGTTTTAGGACAATCACACTGGGGCTTGTCATACAGGCAAATACAGTTTTAGGATAATCACACTGGGGCTTGTCATACAGGCAAAGACAGTTTTAGGACAATCACACTGGGGCTTGTCATACAGGCAAAGACTGTTTTAGGACAATCACACTGGGGCTTGTCACATACATGCAAAGACCATTTGCAATGCAAACACAATCACACTGGGGCTTGTCATACAGGCAAAGACAGTTTTAGGACAATCACACTGGGGGCTTGTCATACAGGCAAAGACAGTTTTAGGACAATCACACTGGGGCTTGTCATACAGGCAAAGACAGTTTTAGGACAATCACACTGGGGGCTTGTCATACAGGCAAAGACAGTACTCTATATCATATTTTATAAAACGGGTAGCTCAAATCAAGCAATATGATTGGTTGATATAGCCATGGTATAATGAGCGTATATCCACAGCTATGATTCTAATTCCTATTCACTGCGGCTGACGCATACAGACTGGGGAATCCCTCGTGTCACAGCAGCACGCACATATGCGCATGGACAGATGCTTCCTCCGAGACATAGGAGACAGCCAGCAGCATCTTTTCACCTGCCAGCGCGGACTCTCATTCGGGAGGTGTAACGTCTCCCTCCCTCGCTGTGCAGGCGCCCTGACCGACCTGTAGGAGTCGCTGTTTACAACGACCAGAATACCACCCCACCGGCTTCCCTCCCGCTGACTTTGCCAATTGATCCAGTATGACGGCCGGCCAAGCCGGAGGCAACGCTGACAGCCGGATTCGATACCAGTGTCTATCGCCTTGGTGACGAGCGCTTAGTCCGCTGCGCCACCCAGCCGCCAAAAGATTATTTGATTATTGACACTTCCACAAAATGTATTAATCTAGCTACTAACTGGGGAGACTGATGAATTACAGATGAAGGAATATAGCAGGACGATCGGTTACGACCTCACGTTGAGCGGGGATTCCCAGTTAAACTGGGCATATCCTCAGTCCTGTCGCAGCCGCTCAATCTAAATAAATATTAAAACTGTATAATAATGGTCCTAGGTTGTGTGTAAAAAAAAAAAAAAACTTTCTGCCTTGGAAAAGAATGCCAGCTAGTTGTTAATGTGCATGTTGCATAGCAACCGAATTGCAGTGCAGGCAACCAGGTCTATTTTATTTTGAACATTAATATTATTTACAAATTTACTAACAATAACAAACATTTAAAATGTTTTAAAACACATTTTAACTTTCATATTGCCATAGCCTACTTGGTAACTTGGTTTTATAAAAGCAATAGCTCACTTCAGGCCATGGCATTGTGGTAATTATATCACAGCTAGGACGGTGTCAGAACTACACCCCTTAGCTGTGATATAATAACCATATACCATGGCCTGTCGTGAGCTATTGCTTAATTCATTAGGGATGGCCATGATTATTCCAGCGCTTGTAATGGATGTTGAAATTGAGTTTTGTCAAACTTGCTTTCTTTTTTTTGTGCCAATGCACATCAATAAGTGCATGTATGAACTGTGGTGGCCACATGCAGCCAACTTGTTTACATAGACCACCGCAACACTTCCGGTATTCTGAAATCATGGGAGAGAGAGCGGGGGGAGAAAATGTATGAATGTGGATGAGAGCCTTGACATTAAGTGGTTGTAGCTACGGCTGTGGGGGTGCTGGAGACATGATCCAATAGACTTTTATACGCATGAGTCTCCTGAACACGAAGCGACCAATCCCAAGTCGATCGGTACTTATAGTCACTTTTCCGCATCTACTCCCGAACTACACGTGCGCAGATTGCCCCACGGAGTCTAGGTTAATCAATCTGCACATGGGTAGTTCGGGAGTAGGTGCGAAGATGCGACGATAGCTCGGGCGAGAGAAAGTGTCGATCGATATCTTACCCTGCCTCTTCAGCATTTGATAAGCTTCAGCGATCTTCGCCTCCTCCGGTAAAGAGACTGTCCAACCGAAGAGCATCTCAATCACTTTGGTCTTCACTCTGTCCGAGACCCTGTCTCCTAGGTACTGATGGAAAAGAGAGTGAGAATGAATCTATCAGAATTAAACGACGCTGAATGATAAAAGAATAACGTTGACTGTAAAACACTGCATTTACTCACTTTGGGGGAAACCACTTTGATCAATTCATTCAGAAACCTAAACTTTCCAACTTCAGTGTGAAATCGTCTCCCGCAGTTCTTCATGCAAGCTTCCAGAACCTGAGAGAGATAAGTGGGTCAAACTGAATACATGAATGATTAACTAGATCACGCTGTGTTGTTTATGGTTATGTTTATTTAGGATCCCCATTAGCTTTTGCACTTGACAAAAGCTACTCTTCCTGGGGTCCGACACTTAAAACAATACAACAATATTCAAGACATTACATCATTATCAACATCAATTACATCGTTATCAACATCATTAACACTTTGATTGCCTAAGGCTAAATTCATGATATATCATCCGTTGCCAGCTCTATTTAACATGGAGAAGTTCCCCTTCTTTGCAGGGCTATAACTTTTTTAATTCTATTGCTAGATTGCCATTATTAGGGCCCATTCAAGGTCCTATATGTATTGTTCATGGTGTAGCAACGTTAAACTTTTTCATTCACATAGTCATACTAAAATATGGTCTAAAGTATAAGTATGTTTTCATCTCTTTCTGCAGCTTTCTCCAGAACGTGATTTATAGCCCCAAATGCATTATATTGATGATGAAATACAGTTTGATAGCAATCGGCGCGATATAAAAAATTCCAACTGGACGTACTTCTGGAAGTTACTACACGTCATCTGATGTTGACCGGATGGGCGAGGGGGCGTTTATAATTCCGTGGGCAGCGTTATACCATTCATCTAATGTGGGTCATATGTTCATCAGATCAGTTAGTATCGAACACGGTAATATTACACGCTAAAACTCACCCCAGTCTCCTCGGGCCGTTGGGCGATTAGCGTGGGGTAGACAGTTTTCCATTATGGGATGTCGAAATACCCGGTCCATTTCCAGGTTGTATAATAGTATATACGTCCAAATCATGTTGTTTATCGAGTTATTGGCAACGGATCGCTATGTATTGTGTCGAGCTCGAGTCCCGGGACCTATAGCGAGTGCCCGGAAGTAATATGGGTGATCACCACTTCATCCACATGACTTCCTGTTGGGCGATCTGCCGATCGGCCACCAGATGGCGCTCTTGAACCGCTAGAGGATTGAGAGGAGATCAGAACTGTGTGTGAAGGCTGCAGAGGGGAAATATGATTCCGATCACAGATTTTTGAAATATTGATATCAAAGACGAGTTACGGCGTCCTAGGCAACTTGAGCATGGCTAGGAAAGACGCCTAAACACGTTTCCGGCACTTAAAGTGTTAACAATCTAATTTTTTTTTTAAAAAGAAGTTTTGGATTCTATTTCAACACACCGTGTTGAAAGAAGCTCAGGCAGGATGACTCACGTATGGATATAAAAAAATAGCAATGTGTTTATTTGGTTTGGCGATGAATTGGATCTGCTTTTAGGTACTTCCTATGTGCACATGCATTAGGGCTGGTCGATTATGTCAAAAAATCCTAATCACGACTATTTTGATTGATATTGAAATCACGATTATTAAACATAATAAATCATCGATTGGAGAACATCATATGACGACGACTGAATTTGTTTAACTTTTTCTTCTCGACCAAAGGCTGCCTTGCTGTCATCTTGGAACTAAAAACTATGGAACTAAAAAATCTACTGGATAGCTTTGACCTAATACAGCATATAACAAATGCAACTCACCGGCTTGGGAATACACTAGACTTAGTTATAACAACAACTGGGCTAAGCATAACAAATATCTCAATAACTGAATTACCTCTCTCCGACCATCACTGTATATTTTTTGATACTCAAATAACCCTTACTAAAACAAAAAAAGAAATCATAGTTAAAAAGAGGCTCCTAAACGACAAAGCTGAATCAAAGTTCATTGATCTTATCAGACTACATGAACCACACAATCATGACAGCTCTCTAAATGAAATGGTAGAAAATCTCAATGATGCAATGTCATCTATATTAAATTCTGTCGCCCCATTAAAAACGAAAAAGAAGAAAACTAGAGCCTCGCCCTGGTTAAACTATAATACGGTCAACGAAGAAAAAAGGAAATGTCGTGCAGCGGAGCGAAAATGGAGAAAAACAAAAACCACCATATGCTGTGATATATACAAAGATGCTTTAACTGCTTATAATAAAACCATCCACTTAGCAAGGAAAGATTACTTCTCTAAAATCATTACAGAAAATGCTGGAAACTCCAGAATCCTCTTTTCCACTATTAATGTACTACTCAACACTGCCCCTACACCTCCTCAGTCATCAACGGTTAAGTGTGAAGAACTTGCACTATTCTTTAACAACAAAATAACCTTGATCAGGGCCAGCATTACTCATGATGGAAATAAAGTTGATTGCGGCAAACCGTGCAATGTAACCATGAGAAGTTTCACATGCATCACATTAGATGTACTCTGCAAAACTGTCTCAGAATGTAACTCCTCCACCTCAGACATTGACCCTATACCTACAGCTTTCTTCAAACGGGTATTTAATAGTGTTTCAAGCCCTGTGCTAGATATCATAAACACTTCCCTTAGGACTGGTATTTTCCCGGATGCCTTTAAAACAGCAGTTGTAAAGCCATTACTAAAAAAACCTAACTTGGATAGTAATGAAATGGCAAATTATCGTCCAATATCCAACCTACCATTCATTAGTAAAGTACTTGAAAAGATAGTTTCAGTTCAAATAAATTCCTTTCTTGAAGAAAACAACATCTTAGAAGAATTTCAGTCAGGATTCAGAAAATATCATAGCACTGAAACTGCCCTCACCAAAATAATCAGTGACCTCAGACTAAACTCTGACGAGAATAAGATCTCCATCCTTATCCTGTTAGATCTCAGTGCAGCATTTGATACAATCGATCACGATATTCTAATCGATCGTCTTGAAAACCATGTCGGTTTCTCAGACCATGTGCTGGGCTGGTTTAAAACATACATCAGAGGGAGGAAATTCTATGTTAAACTAGGAGATCACATGTCTGATATATACGACAACAACTATGGAGTTGCACAAGGGAGTTGCTTAGGTCCTTTACTCTTCTCCCTTTACATGTTACCGCTGGGTGATATCATCAGAGAACATAATGTAGATTTCCATAGCTATGCGGATGATACACAACTGTACATATCTGCTGAACCAAATGATACAGCGATTAGCTCCATTACAGACTGCTTACTGGCAATAAATAAATGGATGAGTAAGAACTTCCTGAAACTAAACGAGAACAAAACTGAAATTCTAATTATCGGCTCCAAAACTAAAAAAGAAACATTAATAAAGAACCTGGGGGGACTAACCCCTTGGATCAAATCTGAGGTCACTAGTCTTAGGGTTATCATAGATTCAGAACTGAACTTCAATTCTCATATTAGCAAAGTGACGAAAACATCGTTCTTCCATCTCAGAAATATAGCAAAAGTACGACCATTTATTAATCAGAACGATGCTGAGAAGCTAATTCATGCATTCATATCTAGCCGGTTAGACTACTGTAATGCACTTTTCACAGGTCTCCCTAAGAAAACCACAGAGAGGCTTCAGCTAATCCAAAACTCTGCAGCCCGACTGCTAACTAGAACCAAAAGGAGAGAGCACATTAATCCAGTCCTAGCCGCTTTACACTGGCTTCCTGTAACATTTAGAATTGACTTTAAGGTCCTTCTCCTTACATACAAAGCTCTAAATGGACAGGGACCTAGCTACATCGCCAACACTCTAATAAATTACACACCAGCAAGAACACTGCGATCATCAGCTGCTGGACTACTAGAGGCTCCCAGAAGCAGTCAAAAGAGGATCGGTAATGCAGCCTTTATCAACTATGCCCCAAAACTATGGAACAAACTACCCCAAAACATCAGGGAAGCCAACTCGCTAGACATCTTTAAAAGACAGCTTAAAACCTCTCTTTGCTCAGGCATTTCACTGATAGATATCTGCTACCACCTAGTGGCAAGAGGAAACATCAGGGATATCCTGACACAACTTGTATTTATTCTTACCCTGCCTACTCTTTTACACTGCCTATCAAATTCATGTGTCGGTTATTGCACTTTTTACTTCTTACTGATGACTATTTTTAAACTGAATCATTTTAAACTATTCTTATTATTTGCTAGATCCAAATGTGAAACACTGTGATTATTTGTTCATGAATTACAGGAGTATTACTGAATAGAGAGCACTTTTTACTTCTTACTGATGACTATTTTTAAACTGAATCATTTTATTCTTATTATTTGCTAGATCCAAATGTGAAACACTGTGATTATTTGTTCATGAATTACAGGAGTATTACTGAATAGAGAGCCTATTAGGATGCTAGATCCTAATGTGAAACACTGTGATTTGCCATATCTTGCTATGCTCGCTCATGCCTGTATTTTTTATGTCCGTTCTATTTTATAATTTTTTGACTATTTTTAAACTGAATCATTTTAAACTATTTTTACTATTTGTGTTACTGAAAACTGTAAGCGGAGAGCCTATTGGGATGCTAGATCCTAATGTGAAACACTGTGATTCTACCTGTCTATCTTTTTATGCTCGCTTATGCCTGTATTTTTTGCTGTTGTGAAGCACTTTGAACTGCAACCTCTGTATGAAAAGTGCTATACAAATAAAGTTATTATTATTATTATCTTCTACAAGTTACCAAAGACATTTCAAAATAACTGGAAAAACTAGCCGTGGCTCCCTCCTCCCTCTCAACAAGAGCTGAAACTACTACATTCTCTTGTTTTCAAAAAATGATCAAAATTTTTTCACATTTTTTATTTTATTTCATTAAATCATATACAGAACAGGTAACAACTAGGGCTATCGGAGACTTCCGGTATGAGAGCAGACGGGTAACACACGTGCGATAGAGCTCCTGGTCAAATGAGCGAAAAAACGGATAAAAAAAAGACCCGAAAAGTAATTAAAAAGGAAAATGCACACGAGAAGTAAGGAAGAGACAACGATTGTGAAGGAAATAGAAATGGAGAACATACGAGAAGGAGAGAATCTGAAGAAACAGAATCCCCGAAGCGAAGCCGAGAAAAGCCAGGCGGAAGAAGGGGGAGGTACCGCTGAGGCAGACACGGGAATGCCAGGATGGGCCGTGATCATGCAGGCCGGGATACTGGAGAACATAACAGCGGCGATAAAACTTAACACGGACACGATAAGGAATGATATTGGGAAGCTACGGGAGGAATTGAGGAAGGAACAGGAGGACTTCAGAGGTGAAATGAATACAGAAATCAAAAGGGTGGAGGAGAAGATGGCGGAACAGGACAGAAACGTGACCGAGTTACAGACTAGGACGGCACACGCGGAGGAATGGAACACGGAGATACACGAGGTATTAATATGTGTAATTCAGAAACAAGAACAGATGGAGACAAAGATGTCGGACATGGAGGGGAGGTCACGGAGAAATAACATCAGAATATGGGGACTGAAAGAAGGAGTCGAAGGGGAATCGGTGACCCTATATGTGGAAAAGCTTATCAAAGAACAACTGAAGGAAACGGGACTGGAAAAAATGGAGATACAGAGGGCCCACAGGGCGTTGGCTCCGAGACCACAACCGGACAGACCTCCGAGGGCGGTGATTATTAACTTTCTGAGATTCGAGGTTAAGGAATTGGTACTCAGAACCGCGTGGACCAAGAAGATTGAAATCGAAGGGAAAAGACTATCATTTGATCACGACTACTCGACAGCGGTAGCGATAACACGCAGGTCCTACACAGGACTGAAGAAAACCCTGAAAGAAAACGGAATGAGATTCCAGTCACCCATGACCTCGCTAAGGATTCACTGGGAGGAAGGGGCGGCGACGTACACGACGGCACGAGAAGCGGAGCGAGAGATGAGACGGCGAGGGATGCGGATGACGGAGGACGGAGAAGGAAGGAGGCGGGAGGACCAGACGCGGAGCTTGCAGCAGAGATTGGAGGGAGCCCGCAGGTGGATCAGAGTGGGTGACCGAAACCGGAGAGAGGAGAAGGCCGAGGTGAAACGTGACGGAGCGAGGACGGAGACGGATGAGGAGGCCAGACGGAGAGGAGGCGGGAGGAGGCGAACGGATGAGTACACGCACAAGAGATTGAAAAAACTATTCAAATAGAGACAAAGTATAGAAACTGAAATAACATATGCATAAGCACACATTCCCAGGTAGAGGCAGGATATAGAAATGAACGTAACGTATACATGGACACATAATACACAAGCTGATGGAGGAAATAAATGGAAATATAACTAGGTTTGATAGGCGAGACACAGAACATACTGAAACAGATACATACACACGCTGTGAGTAACACAGTTGGGAGGGATTAAGGGGATAAATGGACATCACATAGAAAATAGAGGAGAGGAAAAGAAAGTAATAAGGGGTACACGGGAGACACCGCACACGGATATGGGAGGAAGGAGGGACAATGAAACATATGAGTCACATTGAGAGGGACCAAGAAAAGAGGGTCTTTGATCAAAAGGAAGGACAGAGCGCTTTTGACCAGGAGCTCGAAAGCAAAAAAAAACAGTAAGAAAGCTGGACAAATATGACGAGCGATTGGGGGCAAGGGTTTCAAACCCCCAAGCCGTCAGGAGGGGGCCCCTCGCTAGGAGGGCAATTACCCCTCACCCACCAGCAGGGGACAGGGGGGGACACAGGGACCCCCCAAACGCCTTGGGAGCACTTTATGTAAAGTTTATGTTTTTTATTTATGTTAATCATTATATGTATTCGGTGAAGAGAGCGGAGGCTCCAACCGGAGGGGGGAATGAGTGTGACATGGGGGGGACTGACAGACGAAAGAAGAAGAAAGATGACAAGGGTTAAAGGTATAAAAATGATGTCGTTAAACGTTAACTCTTTCAGTGCCACTCACGAGATTTCTCGTGTTTTTTTATAGGTGGTTGCTAGCCACTCACGAGATTTCTCGGATTTTATTTTTTTTTTTTTTTTTTGCGATCTGAAAAATTATTGCATCACCCGAGCCTACCCGAGTATTGCCGAGCTGCGCCGGTGATCACTGTGGAAAAAAGCGCCCCCTGTCGTCTCCCAGATGACATAAGTGATTTTGGAATGGACTCAATGAAAATGAATGGGGAAAAAAATCCGGTACTCCACATTTTCCAGTTCACTGATCCAGCCGGGGTTACTAGAGTTCATTCTGGAGCCTCAGATCTCCGCGGATCATGGAGAACCACTGTGTCGCGTTGGATCCATACACGTATCGATTTTTTCGAATGGTGATCAGGAATTGGAATATACCAGTTGGATACCATCTGATGTCAGGTAAGGACTCTATGTTATCAGTGGTAGGATAATCAGAGTAATTTTGATGAAGTTATAAGCTGTTTTGTGAAATCTCTTCTTTCGTTTTCACTGTAAAAGTCCGAGAGGAAATCAACAAGGCGATTGTCCGTGCGCGGCCGTAATGTGCGTGCGTGCACGTATAATATTGATCATCTAGCGTTTATTTGAAAACGATTCATAAAAAGGCCGACGAATATCAACGTTGTGGAATATTCCACTAAAAGACGATTTTCATAGAATGCTCCAGAATGAGTTGTTTTTTATATCAAAACGGGGGCTTTTCTAACTGCTCTGAAACGGCAACGACGCGATAAAAAAACAATCTGCCTTCACAGCACTGTCTGGAACATAGTCTTTGATAATGCGATGGGCAGATTAGACACATAGCCATAATTTAAAACATAGATTAGGCGATATTAACGTTAACATTGGCGCGGATGGTGGCATTCAAGCGGTAAAATGGAAAACCAGGCATGGCATTTAAAGAGTTAATGGAATGAATAATGCGATAAAAAGGGGCAAAGTGATGTTGAAATGTAAAAAAAGTGAGATGGAAGTGATTTTTCTGCAGGAGACACATTTGGTAGCACAGGGTCATGAGAAACTGAAGAGATTTGGATATGAAAATGCATACTATAGTTCCTTTGAACAAAACCCGAGGAGAGGAGTAATCACGTTAATCAAAAACACAGTCAAATTTGAATTGATCAAGGAAGTAAGAGACAAGGAGGGAAGGTTTGTTCTGGTGAAGGGGAAAATGGAGGGCCAAATGGTTACGTTAGTAAATGTTTATGCACCCCCAGAGAGTGAGAGGGATTTATATGAGACCATTTTTGATATGATAGTGATGGAACTAGAAGGGATATTGATATGTACGGGAGATTTTAACGTAGTACTGAATCACGACCTAGACACCACGAGTACTAGAAAAGGACGGGCACCCATCAGTAGATATATGAATATTCAGATGACGGAAATGGGAATTACAGACGTTTGGAGGGGGATGCACGCCATGGACAGGGAATACACACATTACTCACACCCACACGTGACATATGCGAGAATAGACTACTTTTTGATGACGACGGGGGACAGTTACAGGGCACGGGAGAGCAGTATAGGAGTGGCGGACATATCGGATCACAGTGCTATATATCTGACAGTAGATCTAGAAGGGAGACGGAGGAACACGATTTGGAGACTAAATGTAGGAATATTAAATAACAAAGGGGTGGTGAGTCAGATCAAGGAGGAGATAGCCAGATATAAGGAAGAAAATGACAACGGGGCGGTAGACCCAAACATTCTATGGGACACACTGAAGGTAGTGATAAGGGGGAAATTGATGGAAAAAACAGCAATGCTGAAGAAGGCCAGAACGGAGACATATCACAATCTGATAGGGAAGCTGAAGAAGCTAGAGGGGAGACACCAGATATCAAAAGAACAGGAAACGCTCGGAGAAATCAAAGAAGTAAAGGCCAGGATAAATAGGGAATTATTGACTGAAATAGAAAAGAAAGCGAGGTTCATGAAACAAACGTACTATGAAGGGGGACCAAAAGCGACCAGACTGTTGGCTAGGAGAATTAGAACGCAACAGAAGTTGAACACGATACACACAATAAGGGATACAAAGACTAATGAAATATTGAGGGACCCAGCTGAAATAGAGAGGACATTTAGAGAATACTATGAGAAATTATACACACAGCCAAAAGCAGCGGGAGAAGAGGAAATAGAAACATATCTGGAGAAGCTAGAGTTACCATCGATAGGGAAAGAACAGAATGAAGAATTAAATAAAATAATTACGGAACAAGAACTGGAAGAGGCAATTAGTAGAGCTAAAAACAACAAGTCTCCGGGGAGCGACGGATTCCCATCGGAATTCTACAAGACATTTAGAACTGAATTAGCACCCATGTTAGGGGCGGCGTTCAGACACACGATGGAAGAGGGGAAAATGCCCCCCTCGTGGAAGGAAGCCATAATCACCACGATACCGAAGGAAGGGAAGGATAGGGAATTATGTAGTAGTTTCAGACCTGTGTCCATACTTAACGTAGATTACAAGATGTATACATCGATAATATCAAAAAGATTTGAGACGTTTATGCCAGACATTATAGATGAAGATCAAACTGGATTTATTAAAGGGAGACAGACACAGGACAACGTGAGAAAGACATTACACATAGTAGAGGAGATACAAAAACAAGGGGGTAGCGCGGTACTGATTAGCCTAGATGCAGAAAAAGCGTTCGACAGTGTGAGCTGGACATTTTTATATAAAACATTGATGAGGTTCGGACTGAACGGGAGGGCGATGAAGATGATCAAGGCGCTATATCAAGAACCGACAGCGAGGGTTAAGGTGAATGGCAGCTTGACGGATATAATCAGATTAGAGAGGGCTACCAGACAGGGATGTTGTCTCTCACCGACGCTCTTCGCCGTTTTCATAGAACCACTGGCACAACTGATCAGACAGACCGAGGACATCAAGGGAGTAAGGATAAAGGGAACGGAATATAAACTAGGCCTATTTGCAGACGACGTGATAGTATACATGAGGCAACCAGAAAAGAGCTTGCCGGCACTGATGGATCTACTGAAGGAATATGGCCACTACTCAGGATACAAACTAAACGTGACAAAGACACAGACCTTAGCATGGAACTATTCTCCAACGACGGAAATTAGAGAACAGTACGGGATAAGATGGGACATGGACAAGATTAAATACTTAGGGGTGAACATCACGAGAGGGGTGGAGAAACTGTTTGAGGCGAATTATACACAGATAAATCAGAACATCAAGAGAGACTTAGAGAGATGGACAGTAATGCCCTTGGACTTCAATTCAAGAATAGAGGTCATTAAAATGAACATACTATCAAGGTTACTGTACCTATTCCAGTCACTACCGATACAAATACCACAGAATCAATTCAGGGAGTGGGACAGACTGATATCGAGGTTCATATGGGCGGGGAGAAGACCACGGGTCAGATATAAAACACTACAACTACCAAAGGAAGAGGGAGGGATGGCAGTACCCAGCCTACAAGATTATTACTATGCAGCACAACTGAGAGCAGTGACGTGCTGGTGTAACGACAGATATGAGGCAAGATGGAAAGACATTGAAAAAGAAGGGGAGGGATACAAGGTACAAGCTCTGGTGGGAGATAGGGAACTTTTTTTTTTTTTTAAACTTTGATCAGTCACCTGGTTCTTTTAGCGTTTATCGCTTTTTCTTCGCATTCATACTTGGTCAAGTTCGACCGACAGAAGCAGGCTGAAAGGGTTCAGATGGGGGGGAAAGACACTCTGGGAAAGGCACGGCTGCCGTCCGGGATTCGAACGCGCTCAGCCCCAGATCCGCGCGAGCGCGGTTGTCCACGGCGCTGAAATAGCACTCGCGGTACGTGGTGAGCTACTGGAGCTCCCCGATAGGGAACTATTTAAAGAAAAAGAGGGACTATTAGATCCAATCACCAAATGCACCTTGACCATATGGAACAGAGTAGTAAAAACACACAAATTGGAGAAGCAGTCAGGGGTCCTGAGATGGGTAGCACATGACAAGAGATTCAAACCAGGGAGGTTAGACCATGGATTCAGAAGGTGGGAGAGGGGGGGGGCAACAGCGATATGCAAAATGATAGAGAAGGGAGAAATGCAGACACTACAAAAATTAAAGGAGAAATTTTGACTAGAAAACAGGGACCACTTCAGATATCTACAGGTTAGAGACTACTACAACAAAGAAATAAGGGGGGCCAAAGACGAGGAACAGAATGGAATAATAAAGATGATAGTATGGGCATACGAAGGGGGGCAAGGAAGAGTAATATCAGCAATATACCGGGCTATAATGACCAGCAAGGGACACACGACCGATTATATAAGGGAGAAATGGGAGAGAGAACTAGAGATAGGAATAACAGGGAAGGAATGGGGGAACATATGCGAGGTACAACATTCAACAACAGGATCGAGAATATGGAAAGAATTTGGATGGAAAAACATAATCAGATTCTTTATAACCCCAGAGCTGAAGGGAAAATATGCACCAACACAAAAAGCATGCTGGAGGATGTGTGGGAAGGAGGGGGCAAATCACACGCACATATTCTGGGGATGTCAGAAGCTGAAGGGGTATTGGGAGGAGATAGGGGAAGCAATGATCAGAATATTAGGATACGGGCTACCACAAACAGGACTGGTGCTTTACTTAGGAGACCTGACACACGAGGGAATACAAGGGGGGGACAAATATTTAATAAAGATAATGTTGATAGCGGCCAGAAAAGCAATAACGAGACTGTGGTACAAGGAAGACCCACCGACAATAGCAAAATGGGTAGGAATAGTGGAAGAAATACAGGATATGGAAAGGATAACACACATGCTGAGGTTACAGGAAGAGAAATTTGGGGAAAGATGGGGAAAGTGGGAGGATTATAAAAGGAACGAGAACGACATCACAGAGGAAGAACCAAATGCAACACAAGAGGGCGAAGGGTAAAGGAGGAAAGATGTTCAAGGAGGGTCTATGAACCCATGTCACACACCTGTGCTTTAGTTAATATTTTCTATTTTGTTTTTGGGATATTACAATTGCTGAATGCTTTTATACCTTATTATTTATGTCTGTTTAACGGTGTGATATTAAATATTCAGGGATGATGTGGTTTGTGTATGGGTGAACCAAAAGGCAAAGTGAAAGTTAATAAACAAGAGAAAAAAAAAAAAAAGGACGAAGGATAAGGGAAGAAAGAAGCTCAAGGAGGGTCTCTGGACCCAGATCACACATACAAGCCTTAGTCAGCATTTATCATCTTTGAGTAGGAATTACCTGTTTATGCCTGTTTAAGGGAGATACACAATCAGCCTTTGTATCAAATACCTAGAAAACAACAGTAGGGGATCCAGACAACTAACCATGTGATACCCATGTAAATATTTATGTGCACTGTTTTTTCTTTTTGTTTTTATTGTGATGCTAGTCTCTTTATTTTTTATTATTTATTTTTTGTAAGTGCTGTCTGTCTAAAAACTGTTAATAAAAAATTTAAGTTTAAAAAAAATAAAAACTAGGGCTATCAATGGATTAAACTTGACAGCCCTAGGAAACAACGCATAACACACAGGACATATCAAGCAACAAACAAGAACCCCCCCCTCCTCCCCTCCCACAGGACTTCCCTGAAAAGGCACCCCGGGCCCCCCGTTGTAGGCATGCGGCATGCCCACCACAAGCGGCCGTGAGGACAAGTCACGGGTCTCCCAGAAGAACACTGTTCACCGGCCTACAAATAACACACCCTAATGTCTCCAAGGGCTGTAGGTCAAGCAGCATGAGGGTTCAAGGACCTCCCTGCGCACCAAAATTACTGCCAACCCTAGCAACGACAGGCCAACAGTAGCTAAAGTAGCGACTTTATAGTTTCAGCAGCATTAGCTAAAATTTTTCTTGTTTTGCCCCATGTATCCGTGCAACGGACTGTTCCATATAAATTATATCTAAATAGGCTAGTAGTAACCACTGCTGCTTCGACTGCTACATTATCTTGTTTTCATGATCACAGGAAGCCAAAATCCTAATTGAAATTGAAACCCGATTAATCGCCCAGCCGTAGAGTGCACTGTAACTTATCAAGAACAGGGAGCACACTACATCTCCCCTACCAAATAGGAGGCATACCAAATCCCCCTACTGTAGAAGTGGATCCAAACAACAGGTGCAAGCTGGAATGGTGGAGGCTGAGCAGTGCTGAGAGACAACACGGTTTGTATTCAGCCAATGAGCAGCAAAGAGGAAGTCAGTCCAGGTTTAAAAATGGGCATGTCATTAGTGAAGTGTGCATGTGATTGGTTGAGAATCTGGTTGGTCAGCTGCCAGGGAGAGAATCTGGTTGGTCAGCTGCCAGGGAGAGAATCTGGTTGGTCAGCTGCTAGGGAGAGAATCTGATTCGTCAGCTGCCAGTAACGCTCGGTTATTCCTATGAAAAAATCCTACTACAGGATGGAGTCAATTCAATCTTTCAAATTGTTCTTACGTACCCCAGTTGCTATTGCATGTACATATTTGAGTTTCATTACACGTATATATACATACTTACCAACTGTTTCGCCTGTTTTATAGCCTGTTTTATAGCAACACTACTATCACACTACACGACCAAGGTACCCATGTACATGTCAAAATACTTCCCAAAGGTCAGTGAATACCACGATCACAACACCAGAGGGAGCTCCACAAATCATGTTAAACCCAGATTCGGCTCAAACAAGGGACTAAACACGTTTCGCAATTATGCCACATCAATGTGGAACGCCCTACCCAAAGCTGTAAAGGAATGTGAATCACTACCCACTTTCAAAAACACTCTCAAAGAACACCTACGGGAGACTGCAATTCTAAACTGGACCCTGCAAATGTCCTAACCCAACCCCCTCCAATGTACAGTAAATGACCAAGTATGGCTTTGTCAATATTCCAATGTACAGTGTACAGCCCTTCTAAGGTTTCTCGCCTCCACATTGCCTGTGGTGCTTTTTTCCTATTGCTAGGTTTTTAATGAGTTGTTCCTTACCTTCGTGTGGGGTATGTATGTCTGGGAGTGTTTTTTTTACATTTGATTTTGGATTTCATAGTGTTTTTAGTTTTGTTCTTGATTTATTGTGATGTTTCTTCTTTTTCTTTTTTTTTACTTTTATTTATAGAATTTTCAGCTTTTTCTGGCCACGCAGGACCGATAGAGGGAGAGAGGGAGAACGGGAGGAGAGGTAGGGAAGACATGCGGCAAATGGTCACCGGGACTGGGAAACGAACCCGGGACGACCACTTCGCGACTCAGCGCACTATGTGGTGTGCTACTGGAGCGCCCTGTGATGTTTCTTCTTGACTTGTTTAAAGAAGACGTGTCCGGCCCATGGGGACATTAACGTGTGTTGTCAGGCCTTACAAATACATTTGATTTGATTTGATTACGATGTGAACAAGTAAGGCTACTACTTACCACCAACGCTTGTACTGCCTCCCATTCTTGCGGGGACTGGATCTTATGAGCTAGTAATCGCACAGATATCTGTGGCCTGGAAGTAAACAAACCATTAGAATTAAATACCACAACAGATAGACGTGTTCTATCTCTTCACCACAGCGAAGAGCAGTTCAACTCTAGGTGGAAGAATACTCTAACATAACCCTTTCACTACCACACTACCAAATGGTTAACCCTTTCACTGCGACAACACAGAAGGTTAACCCTTTCACTACCACACTACCAAATGGTTAACCCTTTCACTGCGACAATACAGAAGGTTAACCCTTTCAATACCACACTACCAAATGGTTAACCCTTTCACTGCGACAATACAGAAGGTTAACCCTGTCACTACCACACTACAGACGGTTAACTGTCTCTAGTGTTGTAGTGAAAGGTTAACCTTCTGTAGGGTGGTAGTGAAAGGGTTAATGATCCATAGGCTTAGCACAAAGATAGAATGTACAGAAGGAATGTGTTGGTACCCTTCCAGCTCCTTATTGATTTGGTCACAGAATCCTATAATGTACTCCCAATCTTCTTGTCTGTTGGAGGGGTTCGTGGCTTTGTCTGTCAAGGAAAAAAAGACATCGTTCACCATTGACACCTTGCTTCCTGTAAGTTGAAACTGTAACCATTTTTTTCCTTCGTTTTTTTCTAGACGCACAGTTAAACCCATTACTTTGAATAAGAAAAACAGTATCAGTGCATTGGTAGAAAAATACAAGGATTATAATTGTAATATCTATGATGTGTACCTTATAGTATGGTATATATCCTAATAAACCATAATGATAAATATACCTAACTGCTGTCTGTGTATACGTTGTCATGTCAAGGTAGTGCTAATGATAATTAGTGCCTTGTTAGTGTATATGTGCTATTGGACAGTCCTCCTCTTTTTGTATCACAAACAGTACTGTATTTGCAAATCTGGTATGTCATAAATGTATAGATGTAGCAGTATTGTCTATCTGTATGTCATATATGTTATGATATGTGAAAATGGGGGACCCTGATCATGTAAACAAGACGAAAGTCTTTCTCTGGTCTGCATCCCCTTAACAATTGTGTGTATTGAGCCGTACTGTATTGTACCCATTCTGCTATCTGTTAATACAATTTTCAATCAATAAATCCTGACAGTGAGGCAATAGTCTGGTTAGGATGGGGTGGCCCAACCCTGGTAACCCTTATGATAATTATGATCAAACTATTATAGCCCTTTGATTCCACTTCAACCACACACAAACCTCTACAGTGACGTTACTGTAGTTTAGATCCTCATTCTGTCTACAAGGCGACAGGCACCTCACCTAAGTAAGCCATCTCAACTGATCCAGTTTGTGGAAGCAAATCCAGTTGGAGCTTGAATTAAAAAAAATAAGCAGGTGCCTGCAGCCTGACATGTGTCAGCTGTACAAGTAACACCCCAGCTTGTGAGGAGGAAGATCGACAATATAATTGAGATTGAGCTGGTTTAACTGCATAATGCCTAGTTAGCTGCCTGTGCCACTTAATACAGGCACAGTCAACAAAACATCAGGGCTACTTTTGGCTAGCAGTGAGCAGTAGACAACAACAACAGCTTGTCTGTTGTGCTAGCCAGCGAATATATGTTTAATAATCTCGAGGGCCCAAGTGACGCTTCAGATACAGTCGGGTATATATCGCAAAGTACTATCCAACTAGCGTGCAATGTGTAAATCACGAGAGAGCACAAGCATTTGAAGGATGTACTTACTGAGCCAAGACTCCAGCGACTCCCCTTCGTCCGCCATGTTGCTCTCTGTGGGGGGCGGGGCCAGCGAACCAACACGTGACTGTGTGGGGCAACGCCCCCGTGCGCCTCTTTAATTATTATACCTTATAATAAAATACGTATCTCTCTGTTGTTTAAATAAGTTACGATTAAGTGCCAGCAATGTGTATACCAGTATGTAGGCCATGCAGACTGAATACATGATTCGAAAATGTTTATTTTCTACATGACACAAGTAACATTATAACATTATGCTATATAATGTAATAGATTATACATCTGGATACAGTTTATGGTGTATAGGCAGGGGCACGAGTGAGCGTGCAATAGTCTAAGGCTCGATAAATAGACAATTACCGGCTCTAATTTCAATATGACTGTTACTCCAGCCGGTGGCGCTAATAGCTCGGAAGAGCTGTCACGTTCTGGATTCCAGGCAGCGAGTCTGTATAGTTGCGCACAGCACACGTGCGCAAGTCATCTGTTTATGGCCTACTGTACACGACACACTACATCCATGCATAATACGCTGTAGTGTTTCAAATACATTTCCAGTGCCTAGTTTTAGTAGGCCTACACACTTGGCCAGACAGAGAGACGCAGGGAATTATCAGATTATAGTCACAGAGGCGCACTGTGCAGCCTGATACCAGACACAGTGGGTGATGTTTGCATACATTATAGCCAGGAAGTTCACATCAGAGACAAGTGGCCTCCCAGGACCCCAACACACAAACACACACACACACACACACACACACACACACACACACACGCACACACACACACACACACACACACAAGGAGGGGGGGGGGCTTTCAGATTGAGAAATTAAAATACTGTAGACATTGCTGGCATCTATTCCTTGGCCAAATGGCCTTGAATAACACCTGACGGACAATAGTATTTGTATTTTAGGACTCATAGGGAGCAGACCCTCTCCATAGGCAGCACATCTATGCAGTATGTCTTCTCACTGAAGTCACAGTGCCCTTTTAGTTTAACACAAACCTTTTTAACTTGCAAACTAAATTGAGTACATAGGCTCATTGAAAGGTTCACGGTTCGATTCCGGCAGCGCGTCCTTGATGTATGTTCCATTGGTCGATATTGTCCTTGAAGTGTCCTTGAGAAAGACACCCAACCCCTAACTGCTCCTGATGAGCAGGTTGGTACCCTGCATGTGTGACCCGTGTATGTCATGTTATGATGAATTGAAAATGGGGGACCCTGATGTAAACAAGACAAAAGTCTTTCTCTGGTCTGCATCCCCTTAACAATTGTGTGTATTGAGCTGTACTGTACTGTACCCATTCTGCAATCTGTTAATAAAGTTTTCAATCAATCAATGGTCACCTCCGCCCTCAGTGTGTGAATGTGTAAGTGAACGGGTGAATCGTGAGGCATAAGTTGTAAAGCGCCATTTACCATTTACCATTATAAAGTCATGGTACTTTTTTTCCAGGCAAGTGGAGACCGGAAACATGCAAACCTTTGTTTTGCTGACCCACATCACAGACTCATCAAGGGGAAGCAAGGAGGACGACTGACATCAGGACAAGGCCCTATAGAGGGTGATTAGAGGGACAATGGAATTATCGCCGCAAATGGAAATGATGAGAAGATGCATCCAGTCTTGAGTGCGTAATCCTCATAAATACATCCTAAAAACATTGTACATAACTGAGGGGAAGCAGCAATGCTTTACTTCCTCACCATCCCCCACCAGTACTGAAGGGTCATTAAGTTCTGAGAACACATATCAGAGAAATACCAATATTCGCCTGCTAAAGAAAAGGCAACTTTAACAAGTAATTTAATGTTGCATTGAGTGTGTTAACATTTTACGACAAGCGACAGCATCTTGAAATAACATGGATCGCTCCTTGATTGATTGATTGATTGAAAACTTTTATTAACAGATTGCAGAATGGGTACAGTACAGTACAGCTCAATACACACAATTGTTAAGGGGATGCAGACCAGAGTCTTATTTACATCAGGGTCCCCCATTTTCAATTCATAATGACATTTATGACATACACAACATACAGATATAATAATCTAATCTAATCATCTAATCTAATCATGATATTTATGACATACATATATACAGTATTTGTGACATACAAGATGTGCAAAAATACAGTACTGTTAAACAGATCCTAACAGTAAATATATACATACGAGGGGGAGGAAAGGAACTATACATCAGGAGGGGGTGGGAGGGGGGATCAGACATTTACCAGGGACAGATACAAGATACACTACGCGACCAAGGTACCCATGTACATGTCAAAATACTTCCCAAAGGTCAGTGAATACCACGATCACAACACCAGAGGGAGCTCCACAAATCATGTAAAACCCAGATTCGGATCAAACAAGGGACTAAACACGTTTCGCAATTATGCCACATCAATGTGGAACGCCCTGCCTAAAGCTGTAAAGGAATGTGAATCACTACCCACCTTCAAAAACACTCTCAAAAAACACCTACGTGAGACTGCAATTCGAAACTGGCCCCTACAAATGTCCTAACCTAGTTGTACAGTAAATGACCAAGTAAGGCTTTGTCAATATTCCAATGTACAGTGTAAAATGTGTGTGTGTCCCCTTCCCAACCCCCCCCCCCCCCCCCCCCCCCACCTCCAATGTACAGCCCTCACCCAACCCACCCAACCCCACCCCACCCAACCAACCTCCTCCAATGTACAGTTTCTATGCCAAATGTATATACACTCCTTTTCTGGACACTTTTGTATCACAAACAGTACTGTATTTGCAAATCTGATATGTCATAAATGTATAGATGTAGCAGTACTGTCTATCTGTATGTCATGTATGTCATATATGTTATGATGAATTGAAAATGGGGGACCCTGATGTAAACAAGTCGAAAGTCTTTCTCTGGTCTGCATCCCCTTAACAATTGTATGTATTGAGCTGTACTGTACTGTACCCATTCTGCAATCTGTTAATAAACTTTTCAATCAATCAATCAATCAATCAATTCAAACAGTTTCTAATTGCAGCCTCCCGTAGGTGCTCTTTGAGAGCGGTTTTGAAGGTGGGTAGTGATTAAAAAAAAAGTTATGGCAGATGTGGCATAATTGCGGAACGTGTTTAGTCCCTTGTTTGAGCCGAAATCTGGGTTGGACATGATTTGTGGAACTCCCTTGGGTGTTGTGGTCGTGGTATTCAATGACCTTTGGGAACGGTAAGTATTTCGACATGTACATGGGTACCTTAGTGGTGTAGTGTGTATCTTGTAGACCAGGCCCATTGCAAGTTGCTGTACTATGTCGTCTACTCTAAGCCATCCTAGGTTGTCAAAATGGGTAGGGGTGAGGTGGGTTCTAGGAGTAAGGTCAAGCAGTAGTCTGACCAGTTTGTTTTGTGATGTTTGTAATCTTGTTTTTAGTGCCTTTGAGGTGCTTTGGTACCATGAGGTGCAAGCATAGTCGTAGTACCCTTGAATGAGTGCTCCTGTTAGTCTTCAGGGTATTTTTGTTTACCAGAGTGGAGATCCGGTACAAGAATATTGTTCGTTGGTTGACTTTTTTGATTACATTGGATGCCATCTCGTCACAGGAAAGATTTGCCTCTAGGATGGAACCCAGGTATGTAATTTCATCTTTCCTTTGTGACAATATTGTCACCCACTGTAACAGAGAAGCCGTTGGTCATGCCGAGTTTGTTATTTGATCCGAAGAGAATGGACTCTGTTTTGCCCAGGTGTAATGATAGTTTGTTATCAGCGAGCCAGGTGCAGATTCTGCCGAGTTCTGAGCTGAGGGTTTGTTCAACCTGTAACTTGTTCTTGTCAGAGACCAGCAGGGCTGAGTCGTCCGCGAACAGGAACAAGTTGCAGTCACAAGCTGATGACATGTCATTTGCATAAATTAGGAACAGTAACGGTCCTAGTATGCTTCTTTGTGGAACACCACAGTTTACTGGGATGGGGGGGGGGGGTACCGTTTACCTCTACCATCTGTTCCCTCCCCTCCAGGTAGGATTGCACCTCCTTCTGTTTCAGATAATGCTACTTATTCTTTGAAGCAAGCGTATTTGAGTCAGAGCAATTCAAATGATCTCAACCCATTGGTAGATTTGTTTTAAAGGCTCAATAATACCAGATTAAATTACTAAAAGAAAAGAAAAAACACAAACTGTAAAACCAGTGACCGCACATGACACAACAGGCATAATGCATTTCCCTACATGTGGGTTTCCACATGGAATCTCACATCCCTTTCAAACAATATAAATAAATAGGCCTACAGCTCAGCTCTTTGAAAAGAAGCCATGAGACTGCAATCAGACACATGACAGAGGCTATATAGTGGCTTATTGTATAACTTTTCTGGACTATTCAAAAGAAAACTATTAGATGACATAAACACACATGTTTCAACAGTAACAGGGTTGTGCGTGTCTATAAACCCACAAACATTCATATCACATCTATAAAACTCCCAACAAACATAATAAATAATAATGTGCTCTGCTGTATATTTTGGACTCACCAATGTATACCAGTATGTAAATAATTCTAGTAGCGGTATCTTAACCCTTTCACTGCCACACGACAAAGGGTTAACCCCTTCACTACCACACTACAGAAGGTTAACCCCTTCACTACCGGGTAACAGTCTGTAGTGTGGTAGTGAAGGGGTTAACCTTCTGTAGTGTGGTAGTGAAAGGGTACCCGTCTGTAGTGTGGTAGTGAAGGGGTTAACCTTCTGTAGTGTGGTAGTGAAAGGGTTAAAAACATGCCTTTGTGTTCCATCGGTTTACACAACCATCAGCTTGAAAGCACATGAAAACTCCAAATCGGAGGCAGGGAATGTCATATTGTCATCGTTTGGTTTTGAAGTTGGATGAAAATCGCTACAACTATATATAGATATATACTATAGGCTATTAGGCTCATTTGCAATGCAGACAAAATATGAACCTTCTTAACATAAGATTTAAGTGCAGACATCTTCCAACCAATCACGATGTCAGTCTGTACAACAGAAGTAGCTAGATTTCCACATCAAGCATGCCTTTAAGACTTTAAGCCTGACTGCATCCCTCCGTCACACCCTTTGAGAGGAAACAGAGTATATATATTCCATGGAATATAACAAGAAAATAGATACCAGTTTCTTCTCTGTGCGTTCAGTAGAAAGCTATCTGGCTGCACGTTAGCCTAGCTTAGCACAATAAATGGGAGCGGACATGACCAGGTGGTTAGCCTTCGGCAGAGGTGTTATTTGGACAATGCCTAGGCTAACCGGTGATGTCCGCTTCCATTCATTGTGCTAAGCTAGGCTAACGTGCAGCCAGATAGCTTTCTACTGAACGCACAGAGAAGAAACTGGTATCTATTTTCTTGTTTCTCTCTGGAGAAGACGATAAGCTAATTTCCCAAAATGTTGACGTGTTCCTTTAA
Source organism: Notolepis coatsorum (assembly GCF_963971535.1). Classification (NCBI taxonomy): domain Eukaryota; kingdom Metazoa; phylum Chordata; class Actinopteri; order Aulopiformes; family Paralepididae; genus Notolepis; species Notolepis coatsorum. The sequence goes on from NC_140171.1 coordinate 127,558,173, forward strand.
TGTAGTCATTTGTTCAGCTTCAGATGTATAATTTGATTTGTTAAAACTGTTTTAGTGCACCCTCTGAGCTCAGCCAACACTGTTGAGGGGGTGTGGCCTCTGTTGAGGGGGCGTGGTATAACGTAAACTCTCTGTTGAGGGGGCATGGCCTGTTCATTGAAAGTTAGCATCATAATACATGAAGCTTACAAATGTAAACATATTCATGGGACCAGAATGGACGGTTGTTGTGGGAGATTAACATGGGCTGACTGTGCTAGCAGGTGATAAATATATTGTCACAGTTGCTGTGGGTGTTTTTGAACCACTAAAATTAACTACATTTTATAGCTAAATAGTTTCATTACTTGTTTTTGGACTAGCTAGCGGATATCCTTTCCAACTACTGAAAACTGACAGACTGGCTGATGGGCCAATCAGGGTAACCGGAGTAGATTATGCAGTACAGTATTTTCAGGCAAGCAGATTGGATATCTGAACTGGTTTGATATCCAGGAGGATAGAGATCAAAGGCCTTTAGTAATAATTTTTTAACATCACATCATTCAAACATCATTTTCAGTTCCAACATTTTGGGTAATGTTACATCAACATATGTTCTGTAAAAAATGCAATGAGATTGAAAAACTAGATCTTCATTGTACTGAATCTTGTGATTAAAGTAGTTTCATTGAAGTATTGTGATTTTACACTGCAATATTTTGCTATATAATCACCCTTTTCTTTCATTTGACCACAGTAAAAATATAAAATATCACCCATTTTATGAAATAAAATGTGTATAGATGTATTATAAGAGTAAAACGCCATGGATTAATTACTAGATGAAATGTGAGACCTTGCAGACTTCCAAACAAGAAACAGCAGAGCATCATTACATTACATTACATGGTATTTCATTAAAAGCCTTGAAATAGTACCTTGGAAAATATCACAATACTGGCCATCATGTATTAATACAATATCACGGAGGAGCATTTATTTCTTTTATTCAACCTTTATTTAACCAGGCAGGTCAATTATGAACAAATTCGGATTTACAATGGCGGCCTGGCGAGAGGACAAAGTATCATGATACAGCTGGCTACTGTATTGATATGTATCCCCACCCCTGTTGGAAACTGTATTTTTGGTTAAATTTGCAGGTCATTTTCTATTTGCAATTATTTGTGTTGTAAAATGTGGACAAATCCCCCACCGGTCATATTCTCTCTTCTTATACAACACAGAGAAACAGTAGGTAGACAAACAACATTCTTTTATCCGATTTCAAAGCAGCTCTTCTGTTCGCGCTCGATAATCCACTATGACGACATCTATTTAATGTATAACTATTTCTATGGAACAAACAGAGCGGGACTGTTATTCAACAAATACATCACGTGGCAACAAAACACACGTCATACTAAACTTGTGATAATTTGAAAACACTGTATAGACTGCAAATGTTTGTTTAAATCTTGTAAAGACTAGAGGGCTAAATGTCATCAATGAAATGGCAGGTCTCAGTATGTTCCAATGGCCGATATTGTCCGTGACCTCTTGTTCCATTGGTGGGTTTTGTCCATAACCTCCGACCTGCTCAGAGTGACCTGCTGAGGCAGAGGACACCTGCCATATACAGAAGGCACTATCAATTAAAAACAACTCCTACCGTCAACATACTCAAGATCGAACCATCAAACCTTGTGCTCAAGTCAAGAAAATACATTATCATGTTCAGGATTTGTTAAGTTTTCAGTTTATTTCATCCAGTCAAATACTTCCTGTTGCTAATATCAAGAATAAGACGGCTAAATTCTTGATCTCAAAACACTAATAAATATGACATTTACAAACGAAAGGTCTCTGCTTCATAACCACACTGATGACAACTGTGTCAGGTAATCATAAGAACGGGCCACCAAATAAATGTAAACAACGTAGAGCGAATGCATCCTGTGAGATTTTTTACGTGCATAATGTCAATGGGTTTCAATAATTAATGGTTAAGTCTTCAGCAAATGAAATGTCATGCGGGAAGTTGTTTGAAAAATATAGACAGATATTTCAGTTCTCCTTGTTGATTATAAAAAATAATTCAGTTTTGATACAGTGTCGCCAAACTGTAATGTGACTGAATAATCAACTTCTGTTCCTTCTGAAATAATAGCCAGTAAACCTGTTCCAGAGACATTGACATACAGAATGAATCAATCATAACAGCATCGTCCAAATACATACAGTGAACTGTACATTATATATATATATATATATATATATATATATATATATATATATATATATATATATATATATATATATATATATATATATATATATAAATCATGAAAAAATCAAATGTAAAAAAAATAAGAAAGAATTAAAATTAAAATTAAAAAAATAAAATACTTCCAGCATCCCAGAGCAGGGTTGACAGTAACTAGTCTTTGGTCTCTGCAACTGACTGACATCTTTTAATTCATCTGTTTTCCAACGACAGGTGGCGGATTCATGGTGAACGAGAGAATATATAGGGAGCAGTGAAAGGAGGAGGTGGGGGGGGGGGGGGGGGGGGGGGGGGGGGGGGGGGGGGGGGGGGGGGGGGGGGGGGGGGGGGGGGGGGGGGGGGGGGGGGGGGGGTTTAGGGAATCTTTGGGATGAATGATGAGAAACCTCTGCCAGCTCCAGAGACAGTGTTCAGTATTCTACTCTCTCTGCTCCAGAGCACCCACTGTGCAGTCAGCTCACAGGCTGAGTCCGTCTGTCCGTCTGCCTGCCTTACATTCTCCTCCTCCTCCTCCTCCTCCTCCTCCTCCGCCACAGACCGTCTTCCTCGGTCCTCTTCCTCTTCTTTTCATTCTGGAGGAAAGTGTGAAATGAGGTGGGGCTGGCTCCTCCTCCATCAAGTTCAGTCCCACTTCGTTCTGAGGTGAGCGTCATCCCACGGTTATGGATGTTTAAATCATAGCATGTTATGGTGCCTCTCTCTCTCCCTCTTCCCCCCTCTCTCTCCCTCTCTTTCCCTCTCCCTCTCCCCCCTCTCTCTCTCTCCCTCTTCCCCTCTTCCCCTCTCCCCCCCCCCCCTCTCTCCCTCTCTCGTCTTCAGTCCAGTATTTCTCTCCATGTTTTGGTGGGACGAGCGTCATTACACGCGGTGACGTGACATGTGGCTGACGTTCCTCTCTCTCAGTCTGGTCGTCGTGCCGGAGCTGGCGTGGCGTCGGTGTTGCCGGCGTTACATGTGATGGTTGACCGGTGTGACGTAGTTGCGGGGGAACGTGCCCATCTGTCCGTGGGAGACACCTTTCCACCAGTTGGCGTGGGAGTTGTCCAGGACCTGGATGACCTCGCCGCGCCTGAAGCCCAGCTCGCCCTCCTCCTGGGGCTCGAAGTCAAACAGCGCCTGGACGTACATGTGCTGCGGAGGGGGACAGATGAGGGGGGGGGGGGGGGAGAGACACACGTTAACCCTTTCACTACCCACACTACCAAAGGGTTAACCCTTTCACTGCGACAACACAGAAGGTTACACCTTTCACTGCCACACGACAAAATTGTTAACCCTTTCACTGCCACACGACAAAAGGGTTAACCCTTTCACAACCACACTACAGAAGGTTAACCCTTTCACTACCACACTACAGAACATTAACCCTTTCACTACCACACTACAGCCGGTTAACCGTCTGTAGTGTGGTAGTGAAAGGGTTAACCTTCTGTAGTGTGGTAGTGAAAGGTTAACCGTCTGTAGTGTGGTAGTGAAAGGGTTAACCCTCTGTAGTGTGGTAGTGAAAGGGTTAAAGACTCGGAAGGAGAGTTCATTTTGCAAACGACTTCACCGGCTGTACATAAATAAGGGGAGAGAACGAGTAAAAAAAATCACTGCGCTAGCCTTGGCTAAAATGTCTTCTTCCACATTTTGACGCCGGAGCGCTGTGATTGCCGGCTGCTTTGTCACATGCCTGGTGCGCCCAGCAATCACAGCGCTCCGGCGTCAAAATGCGGGAGAAGACATTTTAGCCAAGGCTAGCTCAGAGATTTTTTTTACTAGTTTATAAAAATGATTTAAAATGTTTATTAGCAACGCCGAGCTTTCAAACCCCCCCGCTTTTGTGTGTGAAACCCTAATGCAACAGTGAATACCTTTGAAATGTATATCTGATATATTTTGGACCAACCGCTCGTTTTTAACCAGTGCTTGATGGTGCACATTAACATGCCTAGTAGCGTGGAATCAGTGACTACGTATTCAAGCAAGGCTTGCATCACAGTCACGAAAGGGGCTACACATCCTTATACAGTATATACACATACACATACTTATACAGTATATACATATCCTTATACAGTATATACACATCCTTACGTTCTCTCCCCTTATTTATGTACAGCCAGTGAAGTCGTTTGCAAAATGAACTCTCCTTCCGAGTCTTTAACCCTTTCACTACCACACTACAGAGGCTTGCATCACAGTCACGAACGGGGCTAAAGGATGTGCTGGTTACGAGACAACCAGTAGTCAGTCTGTTCAAATTTAAAAAGGATTGTGAGGAAGTCAAGTATTCTTTTCCCCTAAGGATTTGACAGTGCAATATTTAGAAACATTTTATTAATTTGGATAAGAAATATTAAAAATAAGATGTGTAGGTGTTATATAAGTAAGTGTATATAATATGTGTTATAACTAAAGTAAGTAAGTGTATATATGTGTTATAAGTAAGTAAGTGTATATGTGTTATTATAAGTAAGTAAGTGTATATATAATATATGTGTTATTATAAGTAAGTGTATATATGTGTTATAAGTAAGTAAGTGTATATATGTGTTATAAGTAAGTAAGTGTATATATGTTATAATAAGTAAGTAAGTGTATATATGTGTTATAGGTAAGTAAGTGTATATATGTGTTATAGGTAAGTAAGTGTATATATGTATTATAAGTAAGTAAGTGTATATATGTGTTATAGGTAAGTAAGTGTATATATGTATTATATGTGTATATATGTGTTATAAGTAAGTAAGTGTATATATGTGTTATAGGTAAGTAAGTGTATATATGTATTATAAGTAAGTGTATATATGTGTTATAAGTAAGTAAGTGTATATATGCATTATAAGTACCGGTAAGTGTATATATGTGTTATAGTAAGTGTATATATGTATTATAAGTAAGTGTATATATGTATTATAAGTAAGTGTATATATGTGTTATAAGTAAGTAAGTGTATATATGCATTATAAGTACCGGTAAGTGTATATATGTGTTATAGTAAGTGTATATATGTATTATAAGTAAGTGTATATATGTAAACGACCCTCTAGGTAGCGTCATTCAGCTTGTGTGTGATAGGGAACCTTTATTTTGAAGCACCGCCAAACCGGAAGTAGCTAACCGGAAGCAGATACCGCGAGCATGAGCTCAGCTTTACGGTCCAAATGAACGTTATATTACGGCTGCAAGGAAAGAGAGTTCTCCGTGAATATCTTCTTTATTCTTTTGTTATATGGAAATGGTCTACAAGGTAACTGCTGTGCACTTTCTATGGTTTTAATGTTGGTTTGAATTCACTTTTGTTTGTGTTTTGACAACTTAAAGTTATTCCTGCTACTGTGAAAATACGTTGTTTTCTAGCTAACTTGGTCATTGCAAATTCCTAGCTTGTCTACACATTTAATAAGGTCCAGAGTACCAGCATTTTAAGAGTTTTGTTTTGATTGTAGATCTGGAAAAGAAGACTTTCATGTGGGTTATGGTTAAGCCCCTGTTGGAGAGAGAGAGGACAAGGTACTGGGATGTCTATTTGTCCTATTTATTGATATGGGCTGTTTACTTTATATTTGTATTCATTTAATGTATTGGCTATGTCACTGTTATTGGAAGCCATTTGTGTCAAGTGTTATGTTAGCTTATTGAACAATGTGAATGTGGCACTAATGTATATAATGTATATATATCTGAGTATCTTTTCTTTGTCTTTCTCTGTCTTGTCACTTCAGCTCTTACGTTGTGAATTGAAATAAACATTCATGAAACACCAGTAAAGGAGTCCATCCATCACTCTCCCAGGGATGCTACAATATATGTATTATAAGTAAGTGTATATATGTGTTATAAGTAAGTAAGTATACCATTTGTAAGGAACATGCATGTGTGCGATGAGCAGCACAGTTGAGTATGTGGGTTGCACCCATGGAAAATTTGCCAAATCTTCTCTGCCAATGCCAAACAGCATATTCTGCTGTTGCTATTGACTCTTGTTTGGTGTTGTTTGGTGGATTGGATGATTGCAGTCTATCAGTAACAAGGAAGAAACAAGACATATTGGCAATTCTACAATTTATTAATTTAACAAACAGTCAGGCTGTCACAACAGCCTGGCACCTCCTCATGCTGGATCCCACAAGAGTTTAATTGGGTTGAGGTCAGGACTGTTGGCAGGCCACTCCATTCTCTCTGCTCCCAAATTGTGGAGGTAGTCTCTGATAAACCGCTCTGTGGGGGCGAGCGTTGTCATCTTGGAGGATGGAGGTCGGTCCCAGACTGGAGATATAGGATGGCCACTGGTGGGGTAGGTGTGGAAAAGTGACCATAGCTCAGCATAGGAAGGTCCGATCGAGGTCCATATCTGAGGAGGTGCCAGGCTGTTGTGGCTGTGTGTGGTTCTTCCACACTGAGGCTCCTGACTGTTTGTTAAATTAATTAATTGTAAAATTGCCAATATTTCTTGTTTCTTCCTTGTTACTGATGGACTTCAATCATCCAATCCACCAAACAAGAGTCAATAGCACCTGCAGAATAAGCTGTTTGGCATTGGCAGAGAAGATTTGGCAAATCTTTCATGGGCGCAACCCACATACTCAAGATTCAAGAGTTTCAAGATACTTGAATCTTGAGTATGAGGGTTGCGCCCATGAAGTGTTACTCAGCTGTGCTGCTCATCCCACAAATGCATGTTCCTTACAAATGGGGCACCACTCCCTCTGGTGTTGTGGGCGTGGTATTCACTGACCTTTGGGAAGTATTTTGACATGTACATGGGTACCTGAGTGGTGTAGTGTATCTTGTAGACCAGGCCCATTGCAAGTTGCTGTATTCTGTCGTCTACTCTAAGCCATCCTAGGTTGTCAAAGTGGGCAGGGGTGAGGTGGGTTCTAGGAGTCAGGTCAAGCAGTAGTCTGACCAGTTTGTTTTGAGATGTTTGTAATCTAGTTTTTAGCGCCTTTGAGGTGCTTTGGTACCATGAGGTGCAAGCATAGTCGTAGTACCCTTGAATGAGTGCTCCTGCCAGAGTCTTCAGGGTATTCTTGTTTACCAGAGAGGAGATCCGGTACAATAAGTAAGTAAGTGTATATGTGTTATAAGTAAGTGTATACATGTGTTATAAGTAAGTGTATACATGTGTTATAAGTAAGTAAGTGTATATATGCGTTATAAGTAAGTGTATACATGTGTTATAAGTAAGTGTATATGTGTTTATAAGTAAGTAAGTGTATGTGTATATACCGTATGTGTTAAAAGTAAGTACAGTAAGTGTATATATGTGTTATAAGTAAGTGTATACATGTGTTATAAGTAAGTAAGTGTATATATGTGTTTATAAGTAAGTGTGTATATACTGTATGTGTTATATAAGTAGAGTAAAAAGCCATGGTATTGATATGCATCCCCATGATATGCATATTGGAAATTGTATTTCAGGGAACATTTGCAGGAAATTCAACCCTTTCCCGTTGTAAAATGTGGACAAATCACCCATCTCTCTTCTTATACAACACATAGAAAAAGGATTGCGAGGAAGTAAAGTATTGCTTTCTCTCACTTCCCCCTCGGTAGGGGGTTTACATCTCAGTGTATCCTACCATTCCCCCACTGAACCTCTGCATTATGACATAACTCATTCTCTGTGGTCATGGGAATTTACACAACGTGAATTATGTGGTATAAAAGGTCTCATCAAGTCGGTCGGTCTTGTAGACATAAAGTGAAGTTTACATATGGATGGATAGGGACAACTGAACTACTGAACTCTAGTCGACTCTATAGCCGCAGACTGCAACTGTCGAGCCATGCAATGTTTTAGGAGGATTTGCATGGGTGGTTCAAAGGACTATATGATGCAATCTTTTTAAAACGATTGTCTGGCTTGAGGATTTCCACTATGTCTGTGTGTGTGTGTGTGTGTGTGTGTGTGTGTGTGTGCCTGTGTCTCTGCATGTGCGTGTGTCCTCAGTCTGACCTGCTGTAGCTGGACCTCCTCCATGTCGCGGAGCAGGATGGTTTGACTGCGGGACACCGAGGAGGTGCGGTGGTACTCCACCAGCTCGTTCAGGGAGTTGAACTTCACCACCCAGAGGAAGTACTTCCCTGAGCCGTCACGCAGGACCTTGAAGTGCTGCACGTCGCTGCCAAACCTGTGGAGATTGATACAGTATATATATATAAACATTTTGCTGGTGCAGGAGCAGAGGAGGTAACTCTAGAGGTGACTAATTCATGGGGAAAATGTGAACTTGATGTTGGAACAGTGTGGGATGGATATTTCTTTCCTACGGAGGGGTGAAAGGAGTACGAGAAGAAGAAGGTGTTTGACAGTGAGGGGTTTCTGACCAAATCAATATAATAATAAAGTCGCACGACTGACATATCGCCATGTAACTCGAGAACCGAGGCACGGATTTGGTAGAATGAGGTGGCGTCCGAACGGCAACAAATAGAGCATTAATTCGGTAATTTATATGTTCGTCGGAAAAAATGGAGCGCCGAGCCACTAGCAAAGTGCCGTGACTTTCGTCTGTTCCGCCGGCGGGCACGCCGGGTCGTATACGACCCAGTGCACGTTGAGAGGTTTAAGTGGAGGGACCTTTGAGATACACTGGGGAACATTATCCTCAGCCCCCACGGCCCTCTCTGATATCCAGGACCTTGACACGTTATCGCTCAACTCGGATGCTGACAACAAGACGCTCCTGAATCCAGATCACGTGTCTCTTGTTCTTTCTTTCTTTCCTTTATCTCTTCTAGGTTTAATTAAAGACTCAAGCGATTGCCCATTTTTATGATGACAAGAGACTGGAGGACATCACCGCTACAACGCAGGCAGCACTTGCATATTAGACCGCGTCACATTACAAGTCAGTCTGCGTGACCGACCGTACATCGGGCACTTGCATATTAGACCGCGTCACATTACAAGTGTGTGTGTGTGTGTGTGTGTGTGTGTGTGTGCAGTGTGCAGATATTGTGCGTTTGTCTATGCCTGGGCCATCTAATCTGTCATGATGTGCTCTGTCCTTGTGTCCATGACTGTATTGTGCCCTGTATCCCTATCTTATGTCCTACTATATGTGCTTTTGTTTTAGTTTTTATTGTAATGTTATTTATCTCGCTTATATTCTGTTTGGATTGCCAACTCTTTTTTACATAGGATTTTAGCCTGTAGGCCTACCTTCTGGCAGGGGGACTACCAATGGAAATTTGCCTTTTGGCTAGAATTGGGTGCATTTACGTTTTTAAAATGTTTATTAATGTACACTGTCCCCCTTGAACAAATAAAGTAAACCTAAACCTAGTCTGCGAGACCGTACATCGGACGCTTATTCCACCGCGTCGCATTACAAGTGAGTCGGTAACCTCGTGGCTTTGGCAAAACACCACCATGTCTGTCATCGACTGTTGCCAAAATAAATTGGGAGGAGCGTGGGCTCTTTGATAAACCTGATAAAACTATCGGGTGCAAAAGAGGTTTCACTGAGGGATAAGTCGCCGGATGGCCTCAGGCTGGTGAGTCATGTGGTGACGCAGGCTATACAGCCGATACAGATCAGCCGACAGACTTTGCATGAAGACTAGAGGGGGAACAGAGTGGCAAACAGAAGCTGTGAACAAGTGACGGCGTGGGGGGGCATTGTGTATTGTACATCTCTGAACTGTATTGTCTGAATACAACAGTGTGTGTGTCCGTCTGTCTGTCTTTCTGTCGCATTCACTTGGTTTGCAAAGTTTAAGAGCCAAACTACGACGTAAACGACCATGCTGTAGATGGAAATTAGAACTTTAAGACTTGCACGGGGTGTGAAGAATAAGGGAGAGATAGAAGAGAAAATAAAGGGAAACATTTGAAGGCTTTGTTAGTGATATAATGGATTGAAGATATTCGTTACACTTCGAGCGCCATTGTCTTTGTCTTTGATACAACAGCTGACAGTCCTGTGCGTGCGTGCACTGCAGCCAGCAGTATTGGCTCTAGGGTGAAGGGGGTCATGCATGCAGTGACAACCTACTTGACAGAGAGGGAGAAATCGCCTGGGGTGCTCTCGCTCTCGCGGATGAGGAAGGCTCCGTCTAGCCTCTGTATGTTCAGGACTTCTTCGGCTTTGGCCCGTGGGATCTTCCCGTGAAACCAGCTGTCAACAACAACAACAACATAAAAATTTAAAATATATGAAATACGATATCAATATTCTGGTGACAGCTACGGTATGGTAACCCTTTCACTACCACACTACAGAAGGTTAACCGTCTGTAGTGTGGTAGTGAAAGGGTTAACCGTCTGTAGTGTGGTAATACAAGGGTTAACATTATGTAGTGTGGCAGTGAACGGGTTAACCTTCTGTATTGTGGTAGGGTTAACCGCCTGTAGTGTGGTAGTGAAAGGGTTAACCGCCTGTAGTGTGGTAGTGAAAGGGTTAACCGCCTGTAGTGTGGTAGTGAAAGGGTTAACCGCCTGTAGTGTGGTAGTGAAAGGGTTAACCGTCTGTAGTGGGGTAGTGAAAGGGTTAACCGTCTGTAGTGGGGTAGTGAAAGGGTTAACCGTCTGTAGTGGGGTAGTGAAAGGGTTAACCGTCTGTAGTGGGGTAGTGAAAGGGTTAACCGTCTGTAGTGGGGTAGTGAAAGGGTTAAGGCAGGAAGGAGCGCCAATAAGGCTGATGACACATCAAGATGACATCATCATGTTATCATGCAAACATAATGACATCATTAGTGGGCAGCTTTCCTGTCTTTTCCTTTGCATTTTGCATAAACTGTAATTACTGGGGTTAATGAAACAGTTCCTGGTTTGATAAGAAGCACTGGCAGAACATGGTGCACAAACGCTTGACAGCTGTTTGATTCCATGCCAACACAACCTGCTCGTTGGCACTGCCAATGTGCCCCGCATATAGTGTGTGTGTTGTGCTGTTCGTTAAGGGTGGGGGAAAAAATCGGTACAGCAATATATTGCGATATTTTGTGTGCCGATATTATATCTATACACTGACACCAAGTATTGATTATATATATACATTTTTTGGCTTGTCAATCCCTTTTATTTTTTTTGCAATATGAATGATTGGAGTGAGGTGAACAAACTGAACACTTTATCTTTATCTAGATAAAACATATATATATTTTTTTTATTGCAGATGTTGATTCAAGTTTTCCATTGATCATTTGCAGTTGAAAAAAAGTTACAAATCGCAATATATCACTATCACAATATTATAGTATGTGTCTGTCTCTAGTATTGTGATAATATTGTATCGTGAGGCCTCTGGTGATTAGAATGGCAGAAAGAACTTACTGGAAGATTAAAATAGAATAAATTCGAATGAATCATTAATGACAAATCAGCAACAGATACAGAACACCTTGGGCTCACGCCATGTTCTCTGCAGCAGCAGCATCCTGTTTAGTGTTGCATGTCATGTCTCACTGCTCTGAGCCTGGGAGTGAAACCAGGTGAACCTTGGAAATCTGCTCATAACTTACTGTATAAGAAAATCAATTTCCAAACGACAATGTTTATAGCTCAATAAACAGTAGGGCCGCCCCCTTTTAACTGATCGGTCGATTACATATAGTTGGTTTAATTTTTTGTTAATCAAGACTTTGTTAGTCGATTAATGGTGAAGTCGTTATATATACACTCTTTTCCATTCTGAATGAGTGCTTTTTTGAGAAGAATTATGAACCGGTAAGCACTAGATTTAAAGAGTACTTCTTGCATGATTGCATTTAGGAAACACACTTTTACAGATCTGTCATTGAAATCAACTAATCGATTTGTTGACAAAAATACAAAGACTTTGGCTAGTGGAGGACGTCAGGGTCAGTCTGGTAGCTGCCTGCACCATGCTGTCAGTAGTGTGGTAGTGAAAGGGTTAACCTTCTGTAGTGTGGTAGTGAAAGGGTTAACCCTTTGTCATGTGGCAGTGAAAGGGTTAACCATCTGTATTGTCGCAGGGAAAGGGTTACCCATTTGGTAGTGTGTCAGTGAAAGGGTTCAAGCTCACTGACAGGCACAGCAGGATCGAGTTAGCGTTCAAATTCAATTAATTAAACTAAACAAGGTAGATTGAATGGTGTGGCAAACAGAAAAACAGCCAGGCAGAAGCGGCAGCCCTGTGGGGAAACACAACCTTTATTTTATCTCGAAAAATACAAAGGAGAGCAAGATCTCATTTTCAATTATGAAAATACAGCACATAATAAATACAAAAATAAAAAGCAAGAAAGTCAATAAATAAAACAATTAAGTAATCAAGTAAGTACGTAAGTTGAACCTTTATCAATCTCCTGGGGGAAATTCCTCCTCTGCATTTGACTGATCCTAACTATTTAAGAGCAGTGGGTAGCCACACATAGTGCGGCCGCGCTCCGAGGCCAACTCCAGTTGTAATGCCAGTACCTTGGTCAAGGGCATAAAACCCAGCATGCATGTTTTTTGGTGTCGGAGCAGAACTAAGTACCTGGAGGAAACTAGGGCTGTCAACGAATATTCTATATTATTATTTTTCATTTTTTTTTAATCTTTTTCCCCCTCCATTTTCCTCCGATTTTCTCTTATCCCAATGTTAGTCGTTATGCCAATTCCCAATCCCCTTCCTGGTCGCTGCGCACCTACCCCCTACGGTCGGTCTGGGAGAGTGGAGGCTACCACGTGCTTCCTCCGACACACGTCCAGCCAATCAACCGCTTCTTTTCACCTGGCAGCGCGGATTCTCATTGAGAGGGTGTAGCGTGTGGAAGGATCACACTATCCCACTCAAGTCCTATCCGCGCTTAGCAGGCGCCCGACCGAACTGTAGGAGTCGCTGTTTACAACGACCCGGACCCACCCCGCCAGCTTCTCCCACCCTCTAATACTGCCAATTGTATTAGTGTGAACGGCCAGCCAAGCTGGTGACAACCCCGGAGCTGTGAGCTGGATCCGAACATGCGAATCTAGCCGCTCCGGGGTTTGGTGACGAACGCAATCTCCGTTACGCCACCTGACCGCCCCGAATATTCTATATTCTAATTAATAATCGAATTGTAAAACATTACATTTTATTAATATTTGATTGTGGGGGCCTGAATGAGCTGCATGACGAACAAGAGACGAGCAACGTCACTTTAATTTAGCCACACAGTAGTAACAACAATAACAACAACAACTGCACGGCGTGACGGCAGAGAGTTCAGAACACAACTCGGTCGCCAAGACAGTGATTTGCATGTTGAGCTCAATCTAAAAGCCCTGTTTGGAAATACTTTGGATTTTGATCAACTTGTGGAATCTCGAGACAAAGTTGTATGCAAGCTATGTAAACTACAGCTGGGAGTTCTAGCGTCAAGAATGTAAGTAGCTTACTTTTCTGTTTTTAGCACTTAGCACTTTATTGTAAATCATCCCTCAGGGTAAAACGTAGATATTGAATAATGAATGAAGACAGAAACGTCTCATATACAGGTTTCATTTCTATTTCCCGTTTCATGCCAAGGAAAAGATATTGTTCCATGTTATCACATCTTGCTCAGAGGTGCGTTGCTGTGTGTGAATGTCCGTTTTGTTTACGTAACGCGCAATAATAGATATTCGAATGGTTCAAACCTATGTTTTTTAAAAAGGAATAGTCGAATGTCATTTTAGGCTAATTCTGACAGCCCTAGAGGAAACCCACACAAACACGGGGCGACCATGCAAACTCCACACAGAAAGGCCCCCCTGCTGATCAAAGCCCTAATTAAAAGCAACTGCAGACTGGGGTGAAATGTTTGGTCATTAAGAATTGAAATTGGCTATGGCGGCTAGGTGGCGCAGTGGGCAAGGCGCTCGCCACCAACGCAGGATATGCTGGGTTCGAGCCCAGCTCTCGGCGTTGCTACCAGCTTGGCTGGTCGTTCATACTAATATAATTGGCAGTTTTAGGGGGTGGGAAGCTGGTGGGTGGGGATCGGACGTTGTGGACAGCGACTCCTACAGGTCGGTTGGTGCGCCTGCGCAGTAGAATCAGGATGCGACGGGGGCGGCGTGAGCCTCCCACGCAGACCCTGGCCACTGAGAGATCGAGCTGCGCAGGTGAAAAGATGCGAGGGCTGCCTCCTCGTGTACCGGAGGGGACACGTGATGCAAGGCTTCGTCCACATTGCAGCCGACTAGTGGGAGGCATGGCCTAACAAGTAACGCTCGATTGGGGAAGGGAGAAAAATAGAAAAATGGGGAGAAAAAGTAGATAAAAAAAAAAGAATTGAAATTGACCAATGAATATATTAGTGTATTGTGTTTTAAGGTACAATGCAGGACATTCCACATGTTGGGGGCACAGAAGCTGAGGGCAGATTCCCCATGTACAGTTGAAGTGGATGGAGAACAGCAAGAATTATGAGAGGTTGGTTGATTGATTGATTGAAAAATGTTATTAACAGATTGCAGAATGGGTACAATACAGTGCAGCTCAATACACACAATTGTTAAGGGTATGCAGACCAGAGAAAGACTTTCGTCTTGTTTACATCAGGGTCCCCCATTTTCCATTCATCATAACATATATGACATACATGACATACAGGTAGACAGTACTGTTATATCTAGACATTTATGACATACCAGATCTATATATAGTACTGTTTATGAGTACAAAAAGAGTCTAAGAAGAGAGTATACATTTAAGGGGAAGAAACTGTACATTGGAGGAGGTTGGGTAGGTGGGGTGGGGTAACTGTACATTGGAGGTGGTTGGGTGGGGTTGGGTAGGCGGGTGGGGGGGGACTGTACATTGGAGGGGGTTGGGTTTGGACATTTACAGGGGCCAGTTTTGAATTGCAGTCTCCCGTAGGTGTTCTTTGATAGTGGTTTTGAAGGTGGGTAGTGATTCACATTCCTTTAGAGTTGTGGGTAGGGCGTTCCACATTGATGTGGCATAATTGCGAAACGTGTTTAGTCCCTTGTTTGAGCCGAATCTGGGTTGAACATGATTTGTGGAGCTCCCTCTGGTGTTGTGATCGTGGTATTCACTGACCTTTGGGAAGTATTTTGACATGTACATGGGTACCTTGGTCGTGTAGTGTATCTTGTAGATCAGGCCCATTGCAAGTTGCTGTACTCTGTCGTCTACTCTAAGCCATCCTAGGTTGTCAAAGTGGGCAGGGGTGAGGTGGGTTCTAGGAGTCGGGTCAAGCAGTAGTCTGCAGTAGTAGTCAAGCAGTAGTCCTACTATAAGCGTTGCCGTTTCTTGCCTGGACACGCTACTATTCCCAAATCAAATTTATATAATGGGTATTATGTTTCATCATGAATGCATGAAAGGGGGGGGGGGTCGTTTCTGATTATTTGATTTCCAGTAACGGCCTTCGTATTGAACAGCTCAATCGGTATAAAAACATTGCACGATCAAGCCAGAATTGACGTCAGATAGTCCTTACCTGTGATCGGGAGTATTCCAAAAATAATATTCCAATTGTTTGATCGCCATCTGGTCCAACCGGTCCATTTGGTCCATGACATAACCCACCACAACATATGGATCAGGAGCATTTGACGCGCTTCAATATCTCGGGTCTGGCAGCCAACGCATAAGCGAGTTAACCAGACTTATCTCGGGTTTGGCAATTAAAGAGTTAAGCATAATCCACAGCTATGTTTTTTTTAAATTATTGTTTATTCTATTTTTTATTTAATTTTTTTTCTGTATTTTCCACCCATCCCAATTTAGTCGTTATGCCAATTCCCTTCCTGGTCATTGCATGCATTGCCCCACTGTCATCCTGGGGAGGGTGTAGAACTACCACATGCCTCCTCTGATAAATGTGGAGTCACCAGCCGCTTCTTTTCACCTGACAGCGAGGGGGATGAATGGAATTCCACAATGAATGGAAGCGGACATGGCCGGTTAGCCTAGGCATTGTCCAACTAACACCTCTCCCGAAGGCTAACCGGCCATGTCCGCTTCCATTCATTGTGCTAAGCTAGGCTAACACGCAGCCAGATAGCTTTCTAATGAACGCACAGAGGAAACTGGTATCTATCTTCTTGTCTCTCTCTGGAGAAGACGGTATTTCCCCAAATGTTGGCGTGTTCCTTTAAGTTTATTTAATTTGTTCCTCGGGTCAACCTCTGTTTATATTCCGTTTTTCTCAAGCTGTGCTGGATCACACCGGGCTTAGTTTGACATTTCAGAGCAGTCGTTAATTAGGTGCGCTTTAGGAGTGCTTTGTCTCACAGAACAAGTGTACTGCGGCATTAAAACGATTGATATCCTCTCCTCCTGTAAGCTTCACAGGTTCTTTACATCAACAAGGCAAAGCTTAAGGGCCTGCCGGGAGTCAGTTCAGAGGATGTCACGTTACAAATGTATGAACCTTCAAAAGGTCCTGAGGCAAAATAAACACAGCTTAAAGCCTGATGGAGTAAAACCAAGACGACAGATGTGGGTCAATGTGCATCAGTGTGTTGTGTAGTAGAATAGCTTCACCTCCTAAGCTTCTGTCTGAGACAAAGGAGTAGCTACTCTAGAGACCGTGTGACCTTGTGGCGCTGAGGCAGGGGGAATATTGATGACAAGGCAATGACAAATATGGGTAACTCATAATAATAATAATAATAATAATAATAATAATAATAATAATAATAATAATATTTGATTTGTAGGGCGCTTTATAATTGTGGAGCAAATCTCAAAGCGCTACATTGTAAAAGAACATAAAAGCTAGCAAGAGAGTAAAAAAAGAATATAAAATAAGCAAGACTAAAACTATTAAGGAGTAAAAAGAACACTAAAACTAATAAAAGAGTAAAAAAAACTAAAACTGGTAAAAGAACACAACAGTGTGGAGCTAAAACTAGATAAAACTAGATAAAAATCAACAAAAGGCTCCATTAAAAAGATTAGTTTTGAGGCCCTTTTTAAAAGCATCCACAAGCCTGATCTCCCATGGTGCAGTTTGGTCCTTGGGTGCTGGAGGAGGTTTGCCTGGCCGGAGCGGAGATGTCCGAGATGTTTATTCAAATACATAATCTTAGAAACATTAACATTTAACAATTAACATTTAAAATCTTACTTTTTTCTTCTCCAAAAAACACACTTTTCTAAATACTCAAGTATGATTTGTGTTTGATGCCATCATGCTTGATAACATGGGACTATCTTGAAAGGAAACTCCACCATAAAACATAATTCACATTCATTCTTCCTCATGATCTTTGACGGTACAATCAATAGGCTCCTTATGAACATGGACAGCTCTTTCAGTTACACTGGAATCCAGAGAACGGAGAATCTGTGAGGTCATCGGGAGAGACTTTCTGAAGCTCCTTCATTCACAGTGAATGGGACATTTGATTTGGTTTATTTATTGATTGGAGCATGGATACTACTGACTCAAGTCAATTGTCTCTCATTCATTATACATAAATAAGTCATAATAAGTCTCCCATTCATTATACATAAATAAGTCATAAGTCCCGATGAGCAGGTTGGCACCTTGCATGGTTGCCTCCGCGGTTGGTGTGTGAATGTGTGAGTGAATGGGTAAAATGTGAGTAACAAATTGCAAAGCGCTTTGGATAAAAGCGCTATATAAAAAAGCAGCCATTTACCATCATAATACATCTCCCATTCATAATAAATAAATAAATAAGTTATAATAACTCTCCCATTCATTATAAATAAATAAGTCATAATAACTCTCCCATGCATTATAAATAAATAAGTCATAATAACTCCCATGCATTATAAATAAAGCAGTTTCAGAAAAAAAAGCTTTTTTTGGCATAGCCTATGGAGATATGGTTTTGTACTTTGTAGGCTATTTAATTGAGTAGACTGAACAAACACCACCGAATAACAGAGTTATATTTATTGTGAACTTCCCTTCCTTTATCTAGCAGCCCCCTTCAGGCTGAGATGTGCTGCACAGCGTCGGCCCAGAGGCTGCAGAGATAGTGTGGAGAGGACATCCTCCCATTATCTCCAGCCCTTCCTGCTCGCTGCTCCGCGTCGCAGCCGGCTCTCTCTGTGATGTGGTTCAGATAGCAACGCACTGCTCACTCCACACCATCAACACGCTCTGCTGAGATGAAGGGCTGAGACTGTTAACCTACAGAAGGTTAACAGTCTGTAGTGTGGTTGTGAAAGGGTTAACCATCTGTAGTGTGGTTGTGAAAGGGTTAGCCATCTGTAGTGTGGTAGTGAAAGGGTTAACCGTATGTAGTGTGGTAGTGAAAGGGTTAACCCTTTGTTGTGTTGCAGTGAAAGGGTTAACCGCCTGTAGTGTGGTTGTGAAAGGGTTAACCGCCTGTAGTGTTGTAGTGCAAGGGTTAACCTGCTGTAGTGTGGTTGTGAAAGAGTTACCCCTTTGTCGTGTGGCAGTGAAATGGTTAACCATTTGGTAGTGTGGCAGTGAAAGGGTTAAAGGGCTATTTATATTTGCGCATGATGTCAAATACAGCGGGCAGGATAGTGTGCCAGGTCTGTGTGTGTTAGGTTCAGGGGCCGAGACTATGCGGTGCAGACCTTTAAAAGGGGAACTTCACAAAAACAATGCCAATTTATTTTGCACATAATCTCATGCACATCCAAAAGCTCTAAACGGTTTTGTACACATTCATTGAGTTTGACAGTTACTGAGAGTAAATGAGTTTGAAAATTAATTATGTTGTGTTAATTTCATAACTCTATGAAATGATAAGGTAGCAGTCCCTATAAGACTAAGGTATTGCTATTTTGTCATCTACACCATTTCATGGAGCTGTAATTAACACAACACATGGATTCAATGTCCCCCAATGACATCACAGGTGGCCACATTCAAACTCATTTACTCTCAATAACTGTCAAAGAGTTTTTATACATTTCCTGGTTCTCTTCCTGGAGATCGAGGCCCAACACATATCTCCCTGTCACTGATACAATAGTCTGTATAGGCAGGCTGTACTGTACACAGCACACATGCTCTCCTCTAAAAAGATGACTGTATAATTGACCAAGTCCAAGAGAAAAATAAAACAACATTTTCAGAGTTTCCTAGATTACCAGTGTATACAGAAAGGCTACAGTATATTGGCCGAGGCTGGGGGGGAAAACGGAGACAGTTGACTTTGCAGAAAAAGTGTCGGCGCCAGATGATGAGAACCTTTCACACAGATATAGAGGGATTCTCAGCAACCAGATCCAAGACATAAGACACCACAAGGGCCTGAATGCCAGCCCAGACTAACCCACAAATCAGCTCTAACAACTATCTCCCTTCGCCAGGCCACAACGCAGCCAAACCTCCCTTATCTTTGCAAATAAAAGGGGCAAAACCGGCACTACTGGCCAAAAAGACTAGGATATGACAAGATTTACTTTGAATTGGTGTATATCTGTTTCTGTTCATCATTTCGCCCAAAGTTCTGCAAAGCGTAACCAGCTTCTTCAATTGAAAAAAAAGAAAAGTCTTGACTGGAGTGCCCATTTCTTATCTGAGCAATGGTGTAAATTGTGTACCCCCCCCCCCCCTCTCTCAGCTGAGTTGACACTTTCAGTCAAGTTATCTGCAAACCAATCAATCACTACAATACACACACTAAGAACTCATTAGGTCAAATGATACCAGCTCGCCTGACTGTCACCCTTCAAACACAGTAGCCATACTGACCGTGATCAAACCATGCAAGCCTGCCCTCTTTTCTTGATCCTCCAATCACAAACTGTTGCTTGTCCGAGGGAAACAACAGTTGTGATTGGAGGATCGAGAAAAGAGGGCAGGGCTTCAGATAAGTCAATTGCAACAGCTTGGATATCTGCTTAATATCAATAGCAAAACAAATGGTGTGCATTTAGAATGTTTGTTTGTTTTTGTTGTTGTCAAGTTGAAGCGGTCTATAAGAGCAGCATCTTTTTGATTATATTAAACCCCCTACATGTATTTAAACATCAATACATCAGATTCAAATCCATGTGGGGTGCTGCTGGGGGGGGGGGCAGGAACAAGTAGCAACATCTCCTTTGCAACAGGAAGCAAGGGGGTTTATGGCAAATGTGGTCCTAGCATGAGAATTAGGGCACGTTCACACCTACCCTGTTTGGTCCATTTTAAGTGAACCATGGTCCCTTTAAATCAATAGTCCGTTTCGTTTGGAGAGGTGTGAACGAACACAAACCAAACTATTGTGAGAACCAAACAACCGAACCATGATCCTCTTGAAAAGTTGGGACTCGGTCCGTTTCAAAGTGGAGCATGGTGCGTTTTGCTGTTGGTGTGAACGCAATCGAACTATTTACCTAATCTAGGAAGCAAAGTAGCCTACTGTAGAAATTGTCGGAAAGGAGAAACGCACAATTTCTATCTTGCGACAACACAAAGTCATCGTGTGTCATTTATTTTATTATAGCACAAGTGACAGCTGTCAGAACTATGCCGTGCTACTTGCTAGCCTCTGACCGCTCGTAGTAACCAAACATTTTATCAATGCAATCCCACCAAATCAAACAAATCACATTTATTTGTAAGGCCCGACAACACACATTAATGTCCCCATGGGCCGGACACGTCTTCTTTAAACAAGTCAAGAAGAAACATAACAATAAGTCAAGAACAAAACAAGAACACCATAAGGTCCAACAAATTTAAAATAAATGCAAATAAATGAATGAATGCAAGCACTCCCAGACATACCCCACGCGAAGGTAAGGAAAAACTCACTAAAACCTAACAATAGGGGAAAAAATGCTCCACAGGCAGTGTAGAGGAGAGAAACCTTAGAAGGGCCATTCAAGGGGGGGATCTCCCTTCTTAGATGTCGGTGATAGTAGTGTTGCAGACTAACAGTTGGTAAGCATGCACTCAAGTGTGTAGTGAAACACAGATGAGTGCATGCGCAATAGCAACTGAACATTTTGAAAAATTAAAGATAGAGCTGATAGCGATAGCAACTGAACATTTTGAAAGATTAAAGGCACAGGGGCGACGCAAAGAGGGTTGCGTCCTCCCCGTCTTAATCACGGGACGTTCAACACTCTGGTCATCGCTCCGAGACAGCCACCAGGGCGTCTTCTCTCAGCCCAACCCCAAAACCAACTTCCTTAAAGCGACAGTGCCCCAGCAACAACATCAAAACAATACAATGGTGAATTATGTCTATAGAACCCACTACACTACAGTGCATTGCAGTGTGCGCTCTGTAGTCAGACTCGCACCGCGCGCGTAATGTCTCTCTCTCTCTCTCTCTCTCTCTCTCTCTCTCTCTCTCTCTCTCTCTCTCTCTCTCTCTCTCTCTCTCTCTCTCTCTCTCTCTCTCTCTCTCTCTCTCTCTCTCTCTCTCTCTCTCTCTCTCTCTCTCTCTCTCTCTCTCTCTCTCTCTCTCTCTCTCTCTCTCTCTCTCTCTCTCTCTCTCTCTCTCTCTCTCTCTCTCTCTCTCTCTCTCTCTCTCTCTCTCTCTCTCTCTCTCTCTGTGCAGTGTGAACGCAAACCAAAATCAAACAATGTATCATTCTCACATTTGGTCCACAAGAAAATGCGGACTATCCGTGGACTTTCAGACGTGAACACGGCCTTAGTCTCGTTTGTTTACAGGAGGTACACAGAGGTGTCAGAACAACTGTAGTCTGACAATGATATGATATATTAGCCCCAAAAACATATTCAAAAAGGTCTTTCATCCCACTGATGAATTCCTAGATTTTCATTTGAACCATGGTACTGGTTAGGTACCTGAAGCTCTGTCTGTGTTTGTGTTGTTGTTTCTCTTTTGTCTTTGTATTTAATTGGGCTGTTTTGGGCCAATGTCTTTAGTGCCTGTGTGGTGTTTGTACTGTGTTGTCTTGTTGATTGCAACCACGGTGGAGCCAAAGACACATTTCCACGAAAGTGGACAAATACAAATATATATCTATCTATTGTTACATCTCATATTCAACCCTACATTACATAGGTATGGTTGGTTACTATCACTACGTGGTAGGAAGCACCGTTAGTTCAGTACTTTACCCTCGTGGTTTGACTTCAATGTAATTCTTGGGGATGAGGCCTTCCTTCCCGTTCTGTTCTGCTTTGTACCAGTTTTGGTCACAATCTTCATTCAAAACCTGCAAGTATATAAAAAAAAAAAAAAAAAAAAAGCAGAAGAGTGACTAAGCCTGATATGCTGATAATGTTCATGGCAAGGTAACACTGTCAACACTGTCGACACGTAAATAACAAATAAAGCTGCAGATATACAACACAAAAATTCCACTCTCATTCTTCCGGATACAGGATTGGCTGAGCCTTGGTCAAGCCCTGCTGTCCTCCAGATGGACACAGTTATTCAACCTGAACAACAGCCTCATCCGACATCTCCTTTCACTCAGCCAGATTGTGTGTCTGTGTGCGTGTGTGTGCATGTGTGTGTGTGCATGTGTGTGTTTGTATCTCCACTGTCCCCAGCCTGCCTCCGCTGAGTCCATCTGTCAGCGGCAGCATGCTCCAGCAGAGCCGCCCAGGAGACGGATGCCCTCTAACCACGACAGGGCAGGCACACACAGATACACCTCTACACAGCCAATGGTGATATATACAGTAGATCTGTCACATGGGTGGGGTGACGATGATACCATTCTACATGAAATATTGTTGTGGTGCTACCCTGGCCTACAAATCATATTCCACAGACTTAATTAAAAAAAAAATCTTTTTGGTACAGACACCCTGCAAAAATCCCATCATGATCATTTGAATGAAAGGGAAAATTATGAAGCATAAAAAAGCACTCTCAGACTAGAGCTCCCAGATACAGTATTATTAGGCTATATATATATATCAAACCAGAGCTCTCATATAGATAGTATTATTAGGCTATATACATAACAAGTAGAGCTCTCACATAGATATATAATATAACCTAATAATACTATATATCAAACTAGAGCTCTCACATAAACACATTATATTTCCAATAGTGGTACACTACAAATGTAATGTGTACTAATGTATTATATACTGTATAGCTAAACTGTGCAGCATATATTCAAACATTTCCCCACAGTGGTTGATGAAATGGGTAAATGGGGCAGTGTGTGCATGGACACACACACACACGCACGCACGCACTCACGCACGCACGCACGCATGCAGCAATGTCAGCATCGTCACATAATACTGTGGCTCTATTCTCCGTTTCCTCCTTGCTGTTGCTAAACCAAGCCCCAAGCTCTGGTTCCCCCCACTCTCGCATGGAGCTAACAGTCAGAGAAACAAGAGATTGGAGATTAACATTGGAATCAATGGAGAATAATGGCCTCATGCTTATATAGCTCTAAGGGGCTGTATCTGGTTCCAGTAAATGCATATTAATCTCAGCATATTAAGTGCAGCTACAGTGAGGTGGCGTGGCTACAAGTGAAGTGGGCCACCGGAGGAAAACAATACAACCTACTGTACCAAAGCAGAAATACAAGCAACAATGTAGGGGATTCATTTAAGGCTACTGCCACGCCAACATTTTGGGCAATTAGCTTACCGTCTTCTCCAGAGAGAGACAAGAAGATATACCAGTTTCCTCTCTCTGCGTTCAGTTCATAAATCTATCTGGCTGCTCGTTAGCCTAGCTTAGCACAATGAATGGAAGCGGGTAGTGCCGGTTAGCCTTCGGGAGAGGTGTTTATTTGGACAATGCCTAGGCTAACCTAGGCACTGTCCGCTTCCATTCATTGTGCTAAGCTAGGCTAACGCGCAGCCAGATAGCTTTCTACTGAACGCACAGAGAGGAAACTGGTATCTATCTTCTTGTCTCTCTCTGGAGAAGACGGTATGCAAATTTCCCAAAATGTTGGCGTGTTCCTTCAAGTTAATCATGAATATGCCTTAGTGTTTTTTCATTCTCGATCGTTCTTTCTTTCTTTCTTTCTCTTTCTTTCTTTCTTTCTTTCTCTCTTTCTTTCTTTCTTTCTTTCCTTCCTTCTTTCTTTCTGCTAGCCACTATGTTATTGCATGACTGAATTATGTGCTGCAGCTATTTCTTTGAAACCCCAGATATCGCCTGAAGCTTGTGTTCCAGCTTCCCTTCTCTCTCGCTGCAGAAGGAAATCTGCATATATGCTAAATCTGCCCCAATTTCTGGCATTTCCTGGCAATCCCCCAGTGGCAGGGATGAAGGTTTTAAAAAAGGATACGCCAGCGGAACGAACCAGATAACACTTAACCCTTTCACTACCACACTACAGAAGGTTAACCCTTTCACTACCACGTCTGTAGTGTGGTAGTGAAAGGGTTAACCTTATGTAGTGTGGTTGTGAAAGGGTTAACCATTGTTGTGTGGCAGTGAAAGGGTTAACCATATGTAGTGTGGTAGTGAAAGGGTTAACCTTCTGTAGTGTAGTTGTGAAAGGGTTAACCATTGTCATGTGGCAGCAAAAGGGTTAACCTGCTGTAGTGTGGTAGTGAAAGGTTAACCTTCTGTAGTGTGGTAGTGAAAGGTTAACCTTCTGTAGTGTGGTTGTGAAAGGGTTAACCATTGTCATGTGGCAGTGAAAGGTTAACCTTCTGTAGTGTGGTAGTGAAAGGTTAACCTTCTGTAGTGTGGTAGTGAAAGGTTAACCTTCTGTAGTGTGGTAGTGAAAGGGTTAAGACAGGCAGACGGTGATAGGAGAACTGGTTGGGCAAGTCCTTTGGAATTATATGAACGATGTAAAGAAAACGAATTTGGTGTAGGGCTGAACAACTAGCCTAATGAATGAATGAACGATTTTTATTTTCAAACAAGTATAAAAACAAAAATATATCTGTTCATTTGACATATAATTTTTTTTAA
Organism: Notolepis coatsorum; assembly: GCF_963971535.1. Lineage (NCBI taxonomy): Eukaryota > Metazoa > Chordata > Actinopteri > Aulopiformes > Paralepididae > Notolepis > Notolepis coatsorum. The sequence goes on from NC_140171.1 coordinate 127,583,165, forward strand.
AGACAACCAAAAGAGAAACAGATAAACAAATCATAGTCTACCCTGTTTGAAAGAGTAGGAAGAAGTATACACTTTTAAAAATTCCTACCCCTTTTTAACTATAAAAGATTATAGTTTTATTCTATTGTTAATTTTTATGTATAAACGCTGTATCTCTATACAATCCAATACATTTATATTTAAATACATTTATATAAATATACCTATAAATATGTAATATATATACTAAATAAATACCATATGATATACATAATTTCTTAAATTTTTTATTTACATCTTACACATACTCCCAATCGACACTTACTCTTCCAGATACCCATTTAAAGGTCAACCTTCACGTTGTATTTTTGTTCAATAAACAATGTGGACTAGGCCAACAGTGACTTTCATGAAGAATGGAAAAAAAAGTATTGAAATTGACCCAGTTTTAGCGTTTTTATCAAACATTTTGTCTGCCCAACACAATCACCACGCACGTGCATATTTTAATCAATGGTTCATAACGTGCGTGTGTAATCGAAATGATCATCACAACAGGTGCAGGGCACCAGGGGGCTCACCAGGGGGCGCTGAGAGTCACACACAGCTAGTGGCAGGCACTGATATATGCTTGCTACTACTAGCCGAATGAAAATGTATGTTTCACCTAACACTATTGCTCCGTGATTATAGCCACCCATCTCTAAAGCCACAACCACGTTACCATATTTGTAATAATGTAAATCATTGTGTCGTTGTACACATATTGTGTTTATAACGTTAGTAGCTAACATAGCTTAGCTTGGTAGCTATTGTGCTAACAAAATATCCCGACAACCGGCTCGCTGGCCGGCATGAACGGCCGACCCAAAATGGTTCTCTCCTCTCTGTACACCCCGTCCCCACGGGTACCCTGCCGGGGAGCCCATGGACGCGACAACGGCGACAATGGTGGCAGCCTGTAGCCGTGCTCGAGCCCGTAAAGGCTAGTGGTACACGATAGCTATGAGCTAACAACGGCCGCCGCTGTTGTCGCGTCCACAAGCTCCTCCGCAGGACACCCGCGAGGACGGGGGCACACAAAGAGGAGAGAACCATAGGCTAACGTCAGTGTAGTGGTCCCGACTGCCTGTAGCAGGGACGGCGGAGCTATATAGGCTAACTGTGATGCACCGAGTGGGCCACCATTGAACTAGTACTATGACCCGGACGGGCAAGGCATTTCCTGAAGTGACGTCACGGCCGTGCTAGCGTCTGATAAGCTTTTAGATTCGGCTCATTAATATGCACCTGTAGTGACGTCAGCGTTTGATAAGCTTTTTTGATTCGCGCGTGCATGTTATTCGTGCATGGACCTTTTTAACTCTTTCAGAGTGGCATTTCCGGTGTCAAATGGAAAAAAAATTAATTATGAAATTATATACCAATGATGTAAACTACCCATAATTGATCAGTAGGGTTTAACCTGGAGGTTGGGCTTTAAGAAAGATTTCTTGTACATCTTTTTAAACCGATTTATCTTTGTACTCTGTTTTAGCTCTAACTCCAGACTGTTCCACAATCAAAATCAAATATGGCCTGGTGCAATATTGAAATGGCTGAAATAAAGGAATGAAGGCAAAATGTGTGTCAGAATACCATTCTAAATGAAGTATTGTCACACTGCAGAGACGTCACAGTCTATACATCGTATTCTACAGACTTAAAAAGACACCTTCTTGCTGCTAAAAATCACACCGTGGTCATTTTAACGTATTTCAATGAAAATGAGAAAAACGAGGCTGAAGAATGATAATTTCTTCTTACTGTATATCATAAATCGCAATTGCAACATCAGTCAAAATAATCACAATTCGATATTTCTTCCCAAATCCCCTAATTTGGTGGTGTGGGAACCCTGTGTGGCCCACAACATACTTGTGCACAAATATTTATCTAATAATATTGTACACACACACACACACACACACACACACACACACACACACACACACACACACACACACACACACACACACACACACACACACACACACACACACACACACACACACACACACACACACACACACACACACACACACACACACACACACACACACACACACACACACACACACACACACACACACACACACACACACACACACACAATTATCAATGGATGTGACAGAGGATGAACACACAGCAGCTGTTGGATGCTGGTGACTCACACATGCAGTCTGCAGCCTGGAGGTTGTAATGACCCGACGACACAGCGGTACAGACAGCAGAGCCAGTGGGGTTGTATGAGGTGATGCTGTGATAACAGTCTAGACCCACACACACAGGGATGAGTCACTGTGAGGCTGTTTCCCCACCTGGCATGAAGATCCCATCTGGGTGATCCCGCCACACAACTGGACAGCTCTGTTCACACCTGCTGGCATCAGAATGAGTCTCCACAACATGCGCCTTGAGTGACCACTTGTGATCGGATCTCGCTTCCCCGCTCAATATGCGAAGAAACACATGTGCCTACATAGGGAGGTGTAGTGGTTACGTCATTGCCGTTTTTTCCTGTTCCACCCTCTGTTCCACTTAATGTATTTCCCCATTGACCATTTCTAAATAGGCTCGTTTTAGATAAATAAAGCAGTAACGTTGGCATGGTGTACCTTTCTGTGCGTATTCATCCACAATCTATAGCTCAACATGAAAATATTCGCAATTAATCGCAAAGGTAGCAAAATAACAACGTTTATGTTTTCGTTCGCTGGGAAACTACACTGCTATTTGGCGCTGCTGACTGACGTCACCACAGCGTAGCCTGCCTGTAGTACTAGTCACAGACCTAGGATCAGATTTCCCTTACATTCCATAAGCTTAACAATTCGTACAATGGAGAAATAACTGACCCTGAATCTGTGGCTATTATCTCTCTGGTGGTCATAACCATTAACACTTTAAGGACCAGCCACGTATATATACGTGTTTCGGTGCCATGCGTTGTGGACCAGAGGCACGTATACAGCCGTGGCAAGTTGTTATTGTTTTATTCCATATTAATAACCGGATCAAGATCCTCGATCGACTCTGCAGATCTACCCGCCTCTGTGGAATCCGCAACATGCAATACCGGCCAGATCCTCTTAGGGGCATCATCGCTCCACTGCAGTATCATTGTGGGTGAATGGAATTTTTAATTTTTTTACCCTCCAACGGAGTATCATATTACTCTGATCACAAACCAACAGCATGCACCGTGTATCACGTTTCGAAGCGGAGATTTCACCATGGAATAAGGGGATTTATCATCAACCAATGGACATATCGATCTACCAGATGCCGATCGATAACGGGAAAATGCTGCCGGGTATCACACAGGCTGACGGTAAGACATTTATCACCTAATTTATAGTCGGATCGGAGCTTGTTGTGCAACGCAAGCAATTGATCTGTGAATGTGGCTACTTACACGGACACTGTATTGGTAGGGATGGGTACCGAATTCGGTAGTTTTGAGGTACCGAACCGAAACACGTCGGTACTACCAAGTATCGATTCAAGTGAGATACCGAAGAAATAAAAAATAAAATAAATAAAAAATAATATATTTTTTTTACCTTTTTTCTTTTCATGTCAACGTTCACACGCACAATATATGCTTACCTCAGGGCTGTACACTGCGACGAGATGATCGCAAATTGCCCCCTAATTTGGTCCGTGCAAGTTTAAAATAATATCTGGGGGCAAGTTTGCGAGTACTGATTTCAATCCTTCATTCGCATTTCACTCCTAAATTAATCCATACAAATTGGATACAAAAGGCATGTAGATTTATAATATTTTAACTTAAAACTAGGCTACTTTTGCGTATACAGTCATTATATTCCAAATAAAATAAGTCCCGAGTCGAGACTCCGTGCTGCTCCCAACGAATCCCAATAGTATGCAACTGCAGAGCCGCAGAGCAGGGGCGCTTTCAGGTCCGGTCACAGGCCCGGCTCAACAGCGCCCCCCACCCAACGGCTGAATTGCCAATGGCTGAATTGGAGTATTGCACTGTGCAGGTACAGCTGTCCAGCTCTGCGGCTCTGCAGCTGCATGCTTCTCGCAAAATCCAGCATCCAGCTCCCGCTGCCCAGCCGTCGTTATCAGAACACTACACACATATCATAATGTTCACGGCAAACTGTAGTTGATCACCAGGTATGTTTTATTAACGTAGAATAATTCATATAAGAAAAACGATAGGGAAATCTCTTCCCTTTCTCTACTGGTTAAAAATGCCAGGAACTGAAATTGAAACTTGCTGTGCTCCGCGGTTATATGTGTTTATTATGAAATGACAATTGCGTGTTGACACGCCCACTGCGCGAAGCCTCCTAAATAACTTTTTCCAGTTTGCCCATATCTATTATCTAGGGATGCCCCGATCACGTTTTTTGCCACCGATACCGATCACACTTGTACTTGTATTATCTGCGAGACATCGCCACCACGCAACAAGCTCCACTGTCTGTGTGTACTCTAGTAGCCTCCAGCTACGGCCAGGATTCTCCGGAGCTGCACCTGGACCCTATACTCGAGTAGCCTCGAGCTACGGCAAGGATTCTCCGGCGCTGCAGCTGGACCCTAGTATTGGTATAACGTTAAATCACATTCACAAGCCCTCAGCTCGAATACGCATCGAATCAGTGTTATAAGACATTGATATCAGGAGCCATCTGTAGCTACTGCTAGCCGGATATATAACGTTAATACAACGCCTCAGTGAATTATTTAGTTCAATGGGACATTTCGTTTTGAACAGTGAACTAGCTTGCGCTAACGTGAGCTAACAGCTAACAGGTATCATACACTCTACTAGACTTTGTGGAGCGTTTGTTTATGTCAGGAGCTATCGGTAGCTGGCCGGCTAGATACCGTTCGGTTAGACAATGCCTCATCATGTATTAAACTAAAAGTGAATAGTTGACTGGGTCATTTTGTAACGGTAGCTAAGCTAACGTTAGCTCATGGAGACGCCGTCCTCCCGTGTCCCGTCCCACTAGAGTAGACCACTACTAGACCCGTGTTTACATGCGTGCTGGAGGGATGAGCAGACGCCGCACCACCCGGTGTTGAGACAGAACTCAGCGACAGCGAGTGAAATCGGATTTGACGATCGGCGAAAATAAAGCATTATCACCGATCACCGATCGCATATTTATACTGAGTATCGGCCGATAACGATCGGTGGCCGATCGATCGGGGCATCCCTAACTAATTCTATCTATTTTTAGGGGCAAATGCGAGTGAAATAGTCGCGCTGTGGTTACATGACGTCATTGCTATTTTAGAGCTGCTCTACCGGTTACAAGGTATAGTCAAAAGTGGATAGAAAACACAGTAGGTACTGTGTAAAAGGCACCCAAGAATTTTTATATAAATTGTCTTAGATGTAAATACATTTTTTTATTAGTGTGTCAGTAGACTACTCTTAGTACATTTTAATTAAATAATTTTTTAAAGCATCTTCATGGTTTAATAATGCAAACATATGTTGCAGGGACTTATTATAATCATCATATTGGCGTGACTGTATGCATCAAAGGGTTAAATCAAGCATTTTTAAGTGCTTTAGAGGAAATGTCAAAATATCGCGATATCATTTAGAGGCCATATCACCCAGCCCTACTATAATGGTAAAATAGTTATTAAAAAAGTGTGCCCCTAGTGAAAAAGCTTAGCATACAGCCCTGGCTTTGGAGCAGTCGGAGCAATGGCAAGCCGAAAACTGTCAAAATTGTTGTTATTTGAAGTTTGGATTTTTTTTTCACGACTGAGGTAGGTAAATAAAATTTCTTGAGACTAAAGTACAGAAAAAAAAGGTACCGTTGGGTACCGGTATCGATTCACAGGTACCGGTACCGTATCGGTTAAAATGTGGAAGGTACCCATCCCTATGTATTGGTAATCGTCGCGATAATACTAATCGACGTCCCCCGCCGCCCCCCTTTCATCCATAGATGCTCTGGGATAGTCCGGATCATAAGCAGTTTATGTTATTTCATTAGCATATATACAACGGAAATGCCATTGAATATAACGTTAGTAGCCTTTAGCTCTATAACTTTTTTTTCATAGAAAATAGATGATACGAAATCTGCGATAAAGCTTATATTCACGGCGCTATAAAATGACAACCTACCGATGGATTTTTTTTTTCTTTAAGCCATTCTGAAGGGACGGTTTATGCACTCAATTAACAATGAGAATGGACAGATAGCAACACTATAAAGTATAGATATAGCTGTTAGAAAACCCACATGTTTGTTTACATTCCCCGGTCCTCTAGCCACTAATTAGACTAAGCCCATCGGTCGTCAAAGTGTTAATCTCTAAAGCCAACCACCATTTTTAAAAGCAACAATCACGTTACCATATTTGTATTTTAAATCGTATAACGTTATTTTGCTGCATATTAAATCACTGTAAATACTCATGTAAATCATTGTTTCATACATATTGTGTATAGTTTATAACGTTATTGTTTTTTTACATGACGTTAGTAGCTAGCTAGCTAGCTTGCTAGCCGGCATTCCCGAAACTCTAACATGCCCCGATTTAAAATGGTTCTCTCCTCTTTGTATATGTTTGTCCTCAACTCCTCACAAACAAAGTATTCTGCCAGGGAACTTATGGACATGACAGTAGTAGGGGTGGGAATCACCAGTTTCATCACGATACGATACCTTTCGGCCATGGAATTTAGTGGATCATATTAAGTGAACTATATGTACTGAAGACACTGTTGGACTGTAACAATTCCATGTACAAATAAATAAAAATGATAATGATGATGAAGGATGACCAGCGAGTGTCTCTCTCCAATGATGACAGCTGATCATCAAATCACATAGCACTTTCCTTGCGTATTCATTTCATACTAGTAGGGATTTATATTTTTCCTGAAAATAGGACGTTTTCTGTCCTGGGAATAGAAGCACACTATCCTGGGACTCCCAGAAAATGTTACTTGCTTAAGGCATTACTTCAGCTGCCAGTCAAAATGCAATGGTCAGGACTAAGGAAAATATGCATAAACATATGGGTTCTAAACAGTTTTATTTGTTGTTATATTAACCCATTCAGTGCCAACCACGAGATTAGTCGGGTTAACTCGCCATGCTTTGCGTGCTAATCACGCACGAGTTCGAGTATACTCAGGTTTTAATCGTTATTTCTTTTATTAGCGATATCCATACATTTTTCATCCATCCAGCCTGATGTTATCATTGGGAATGGGTCTGAGCTTGCAAAGGGCAAATACCGCCGCCTATTGTCTCCTGGATGGTATTGCACATCATTGGATTGGATTGGCTGGGACTGTGCATCAGAAAAAAAAACTCCGGTCCGGGGTTTCCCTTCTCGGGCAAGCAGTATCGTGTTACCACATTCACTGGCGAGGCTGGGAGCAGCTTCGATTATGTGTTTTGGACTATAACGTTGGATCAATAAACGCGATCGATATTTGGAATGGCGATCAGAAATTGGATTAATCTTTTTGCAGAACATCTGATGTGAGGTAGGAATTTATGTTACGAATCTTGGGTTAATCAGATGTTCCTATCACCGCCATCGGAGCGTGCGTGTGTGTGTAACGTTAGCGCTGAGCAAGTCACAAATAAGCGATTTTTCAGCCCGCTTCTCTAGCGTGCATAAGTACACATATACTATCGATAATCTAGCATTTATTTGAAAACTATTCATAAATCAGCCAAAAAATTACAACGTGTTTTGTGTATTCCACTAAAGGGCTATTATCGCGGATTTCTCTGGAATTACTAGAAATCTCCAAAACAAACTATACTCGTATTCAAAACGGTATAAAACGGAAATGTACCGATGAAAAAACAATCCGTTTCGTACATGTTGACTGCAAGCAAGTCATTGATAAGCGAGGGGTGTATTAGACCCATAGCCATAATTTAAGATATAGGTTAATCGTTCGCAAATTTCCCCGTCCTCCCATTGACTTCAGTGCTGACACGCTAGCCCTAATTTGGTCATATGGGCGTGGCTCTGAATGAGTTAATAATAATTATTACGGCAAAAGAATATAGTTTAGCGAGAAGCCTGGAACATTTGTTCCCAAAATGTTTCTTGGCAAATTGACAAGACACAGTACATGCAGAGGGAGAGACACGCAATGTTATGTTTGCTACGGTGGGGCGTATCGAAAGGACTGGACACGGACGCGTTAAACTAACCTAAAGTTAGTTGTTCACCAACAATCTACAGACACAAACAAACACAGAACCGGACTGTTATATTAAATTAATTGATTGCTGTTTAACGCGTCCGTGTCCAGTCCTTTCGATACGCCCCACCGTTCATTGTAAACAATGATGCATGTAGTTACTGTGTGTTGTTGTAGCCACCGGTTCATTCGAGATTTTTTATTGGTTTGTCATGACAAACAAATTACATAATCCAACATATGTGTAAAGAAACAACATATTCCAGTTAACGGTATATTTTTTTAATGCGCATGCGCGCGCTCGGCCAATCAGAGCAACGCGGAAGGGCAAGTTGGCTGCCGAAAGTATTCACGCATCCCCAGGCCATCAGGATGCTCAATGACAATGACACTAATCACTATGTAACAACCCATCATCTACACTCACTGTACACACTCACTTTAAACAAACACTCACCTTACCACTCACTTTAGACACTTTATAGTTATCTATTATTAAAGAGATTTGTAGAGCCATATAAAATCCGCGTTCACGGAATCGCGGACGGAATCGCGGAATTAACCAATAAAAATGGAATCAACTGCAAAACGTGGAATATTGCAGAATTTGGCCTAATCTGGACTGAAATTTCGTTTTTGGGTGGAACGTTTGGTGCACACGCGACCGGGGAGGCGGGGACTCTACAGCGTGTTACACACAACACAGCCGCGGTGCTCAAGCGTCTGGCTGCTTCAGTGTTAACATCGTCAAGAAGCTAAACAATTCCACAATAAGCCCTCAATTCAGAGCAGAACAGTATCCTAATGACTTTTATGCCTCCGGTGATAAGGTGTTTTGCTAATTCTGTCAACGTTCCGTGGACTGGACCCGCAAAAACACTTGCGACACTATTGTGATTAAATAGCTATAACCTTAGGACGTTTAGCTTCTAGCTAAATCTAGTGCACCCATCCATTTGTTTAATGCAAACGATTGTCATTATACACTGCCCTTTATAAACTAAATACACTTAAATAGCTATGTAACGTTATAGGACTATCTATGGAAATGATAGCTTCTAGAAGTTCTAGCTAAATCTGGTGCACCCATCCATTTGTTTAATGCAAACGATTGTCATTATACACTGCCCTTTATAATCTAAATAAACTTAAATAGCTATGAAACGTTACAGTACATAGGACTATAGATGGAAATGATAGCTTCTTGCTAAATCTAGTGCACCCATCCATTTGTTTAATGCAAACGATTGCCATTATACACTGTCCTTTATAAACGAAATAAACTAAAGGTGCCTAAATTATGCATTACTATATTTCATCACAATATAATAGATATAGCTAGGTTACTGACATTGTCATTGTGATAATGTCAGTAGTAGCTAGCTGTATCTATTGTTTACACTTGAAATATGTTTTTTTTTTTTTTTTTTTAGATCTGTGTTCTCTTCGATACCTGACCTCTCCACACATTATCTGATATTAGGAGGGGACTTCAATTGCTGGCTTAATCCATCATTGGATTGCTCATATGATGCTATTGTCATATCGGACCACTCTCCAGTTCTAATGGAACTGCAAATTAGGGGATGTGATAACACCCGACCACCCTGGCGACTGAATACTAGTTTGTTATCGAACGAAGATTTTGTTACTTTTATTTCCAAGCAGATAGATTTTTTTTTGGATATCAATAAGACGCCTGGGATCTCAGCTTCCTTACTATGGGAGACACTGAAGGCATACTTAAGGGGGGAAATTATTTCTTACTGCACTTATGAGACTAGAGCCAGAAAGAAGAAATTAGATAATTTAACCAAACAGATCACTCAGATTGACAACGTTTACTCTATCGCTCCATCACCTGATTTATATAAGGAACGCCTATTGTTACAAGCAGAATTCGATACTCTGACTACCACCCATACCGAAAAATTACTATTCAAATCCAGATACAATTACTATGAACACGGAGATAAGGCGAATAAACTATTAGCTCATCAATTAAGACAGGCATCAGCTTCGCATCAAATACCACAAATCCAAACTTCAACAGGCAGAACTACAGATCCCAAAGAAATTAATGAACAATTTAAAAACTTCTACTCATCTCTCTATGCTGCAGAACAACCCACTGACCCGTCTGCCTTTAGCAACTTTTTTGACTCTCTTGATATTCCTAAAGTTGACTCCGACTCAGCGGTGAAACTGGAGGAGCCTATCACAATAGAGGAGATTGAAGAGGCTGCTCACAACATGCAGGCAGGTAAATGCCCAGGCCCCGATGGTTACCCAATTGAATTCTATAGGAAGTTTTTTGGCAAATTGGCGCCACTTCTTATTGATATGTACAATGAATCCTTCTGCTGTTTTAAATTGCCCCATACACTCACTCAGGCCACAATTTCCTTAATCTTGAAGAAGAACAGAGACCCTCTCCTATGTGGGAGCTACCGTCCTATAAGTTTGCTATCCGTGGATTTAAAGCTTCTTTCCAAACTACTATCTATGCGCTTAGAATCGGTACTACCCTCTATTATTTCCCCAGATCAGACTGGATTCATAAAAAAACGGTACTCTTCTTTTAACACTAGACGGCTTCTTAATATCATGTATAATCCCTCTTCTTCCTCAATATCAGAAGCTGTGATCTCACTAGATGCCGAGAAGGCTTTTGACCGGGTGGAGTGGAGCTACCTATTCTACACCATGGAGAGATTTGGCTTGGGTAAAACATTTATCACTTGGGTGAAACTGCTTTATACCTCCCCTATAGCCTCAGTCAGAATCAACAACACACATTCTGAATATTTCCCTCTCTTTCGCTCTACTCGGCAAGGCTGCAATTTGAGTCCCTTATTATTTAATATCGCAATAGAACCATTGGCCATTGCTCTCAGATCAAATCCTAACATAACTGGTATTCATAGGTTTGGCATCGAACAGAAGACTTCACTTTATGCGGATGACTTGCTTTTATATGTATCGAATCTCTCTGTCTCTATTCCAGCTGCCCTTGATGTTTTCAGTTCATTTGGTGCAATATCAGGATATAAACTAAACTTAGATAAAAGTGAGCTATTCCCTCTGAATGCTGAAGGTCGAAATTACCCCTTACATACTTTACCCTTTAAAATTTCCCCACTTGGCTTCACATATCTTGGCATTCGTTTCACAGACAAATTTAAGGATTTATTTAAATCTAACTTCTCCCCTTTGTTAAGCAAACTGCATAAAGACTTTGAACGATGGTCGCTATTACCCCTGTCCTTAACGGCACGAGTCAACTCAGTTAAAATGAACTCCCTGCCAAAATTCTCATACCTTTTTCAATGTTTACCCATCTTTCTCACACAAGCATTCTTCCAGAAAATTGACAGTTTGGTGTCGCAGTTCATCTGGAATAGGAGAGTCCCTAGGCTCGGTAAAGCCCTCCTACAAAGACCAAAGCCTCTGGGAGGGATGGCTCTGCCCAATTTTAAATTCTATTATTGGGCAGCCAACTTTAGAGCACTACAACATTGGGCAAGGTTTGAAGACACACCTTCATCCCCTGTATGGTTGCTTTTGGAATCCTCTTCTTCCAGCCCTGCCTCACTGGCTGCTCTGGCTCACGCACCTCTACCTTTTCCCACCTCTCCCTACTCTAAAAATATCATTGTCAAATCAACACTCAGGATATGGAACCAGTTCAGACGACATTTTGGTTTACAATCTTTTTCTTTACTAGCTCCAATTACAGCTAACCCTGTTTCCCCCCCCTCTGTGATGGATAGAGCTTTTCTCTCCTGGTCCCCTCTTGGTATTAGAACGTTCAGTGATTTATATATAGAAAATATTTTTGCATCATTTGAACAACTGTCTGACAAGTTCTCTCTTTCGAGGTCACATTTCTTCAGATACTTGCAAGTCCGCAGTTTTGTACGTAATATCAACCCACAGTTCCCCAAACTCCCAGAAGCCACTCCTATTGACACTTTACTAAAGCCTACACTGGTCACAAAGGGTATTATATCTGTCCTGTATGGCTTGATTTCCTCACTGCGTCCTACCTCATTAGAAAAGATCAGGAGGAGATGGGAGGAGGACCTGGGTGAGGACATCACAGAAAACCTGTGGGAGGATATTCTACACCGGGTCCACTCCTCTTCAATTTGTGCCAGGCACGGACTGATCCAATGTAAAATTGTTCACCGTTCACACTTTACTAAAGTCAGGCTAGCCAAGATCTATGGCAACATTGATCCCACCTGTGACAGATGCCACCGTGCCCCTGCTACACATAGTCACATGTTTTGGTCCTGCCCTTCCCTGCATAACTTTTGGTCTGAAATATTTGAAACTATCTCAAATAGTATTGAGATCCCAATCAGCCCGACAGCCATAACTGCTTGCTTTGGTGTCTCTATCTCCCCTACTACTCTGTCTCTGCCACGATATAAAGCTGACCTGGTGGCATTTGTTACTCTCCTGGCTAGACGTCTCATTTTACTGCATTGGAAGTCACCCACTCCTCCATCTCACTCTATGTGGCTCAGGGATATTTTGCACTTCCTTAAGATGGAGAAAATAAGGTGTGTCATAAGGGGTTCTACAGCTAGATTTTATAAAACATGGGGCCGTTTCTTTACCTATGTTGGGGAACAAGGCTCAATCGACCCCCCATAAATAATGCTCACTCCTAACCTAGCACAGTCCAGTCGAGTGACCTATCTACTTGTGCAAATGTAACCGATGTCTACCTTCTCATTTAAAAAAAAATTTGTTCCATTCCTCTATTCCTGCTGTACAGTGCTTGTCCTGAGTGTACATATCTGTTTAATTGACTATGTCCGAAACAATATCTATATTTATTTTGTGGTGTACTATTTTTTAGTCTATATATTCAACAGACCTATACTTTGACTACTTATACGTAGCCATGTGCAACATGTATATTATTTACATTCAACAGACCTATATTTTGTTTATTTATACATAGTTTTGTGCAATAGGTATATTGTTTATCCAACAGACCTATATTTTGACTAACTATATGTACCTTTGTGCAATATGTATATTGTCTACATTCAACAGACCTATATTTTGACTACTTATATGTAGATATGTGCAATACGTCTGGCATATATGTGTACAATTTGACCTTGTGATGATCTCATATTGCAATGAAAAAACTTCAATAAACAAAGTTTTGAAAAAAGAAATATGTATTTTTATTTTGTCACAATATTAATTGAAAAATATTGTGTAAAATTGAACTGTATTTCTGAGTTGCAGCACTTAAAAACATTAAATGGACTGTTATATCTTATTCAATTGTGGACATTTATTCATTCCCACTTATTAGACACTATTTCTGATGGTAAAATGAGCATAAAAGGCAAAATACAGAATTCTGAAATATTAAAACGGAAAAAATGGAATTTGGGAAAAAATAAAATGGAATTTGGAAAATAATAAAACGGATTTCATATGGCTCTAGAGATTTGCACTACATTCTAGGGCTGCACGATTCTGGGAAATAATCTTAATTGCGATTTTTCGTACAGATATTGCGATTGCGATAAAATTTGCGATTATAATTATATAAATATTTTTAAGCAGCCGCATAGAGGTTTATTGTAAAATGCGGCTTGCATCTGGCCTACGTGGTGGGTCTGTTCGGGACACCGAGCCTGAAAATGTTTCTTTTTACCAACGGTACCTTTTTTTCTTTTTTTTTTATCCACTTTTTCTCCCCATTTTCAATTTTTCTCCCATTCCAATTTCATGTTTTCAATTCTACCCTCCCCTGTCTTGAACGTTGCTAGACTATGCCTCCCACTGGTCGGCTGTAGTGAAGATAGAAGCCTTGCATCACGTGTCCCCTCCGGTACACGAGGAGGCAGCCTGTCTCATCTTTTCACCGCAACAGCTCGAACTCTCAGCGGCGAGGAGTAGCGCGTGGGAGGCTCACGCTGCCCCCAACACTTCCTGTTTCCGCCGTACCGGCGTCTCCCAACCGACCTGTAGGAGTCGCTGTCCACAACGTCCAATCCCCACCCACCGGCTTTCCCACCCTCTAACACTGCCAATTGTGTTAGTATGACGGCCGGCCAAGCCAGTAGCAACGCCGAGAGCTGGGCTCGATACCAGCATCTCCTGCGTTAGTCTAAACTTCACAACACAATCTAAAACCCCTTACCTCCCTCTCCCAAACCATTCCTACAACAATTTTGTTTATGTTGCATGATCATGTATATTTATTTTGTATTATAAATTTTTTTTATGTTTAAATATCAACATTATCTGGCAATCCTCAGTAAATACTATCAAACTCCTCTGATGTCAGACCTCTGATGTCAGATATGAGACGTGTGCACACACACACACACACACACACACACACACACACACACAAGGAGAATGGCTTAAATGATTTTAGAATACTTCAGCTAATGAAGTTTAATGTTTATGATCATCAACTATCCAGTTAGTTTTTATAGTGCAACTTTCTTCGACTTAAACATTAATTCAACCAGTAGAGAGAGAGAGAGAGAGAGATGGTTATTCTGTATTTTGTTGTGTTGTGACAAATAATAAACAAACTTGAAACAAACTTGGGATCTTATTCTGTGTTCTCACCTGTACTTAGAGCTGACCACTTGTGATCAGACACCCAGATCAGATCTTAATGCTCTTAATCCTCTATGTGAGGTGCTGGGAATCACTTCATACACAGGTCTTTGTTTTTGTAGCACAAGAGAGAAACAGTGAGAACTGAAAAGCAAACAGATTTTTGGGTGGGTGTTATTTTATTCAGAAAATAATGCATTTAGTATCTGAGAGCAGTGCACTGCTGATGGGAATGGAGACAACTGTAACACACACACACACACACACACAGGGAGCGCAATTAACTTTTTGACTCACCGGCCAGTGGCGGGTAGATGGGAAGAATCTACCCGCCAAGCATATTTCTTACCTGCCAACTTTTTTTGATAAATTTTTTTTTAATTGTTTTATATCATTTTTTTTTAATAAAATATATATATTATATAATCATACTTGTGATTGTGTTATCGGCGAGACATTGCCACCTCGCTGTCTGCAAACAGCTCCACTGTCTGTGTGTATACTCGAGTGGCCTCCAGCTCCAGCAAGGATTCTCCGGCGCTGCAGCTGATCCCTAAACGCTACATTCTGTTCAGCATGCAAAAGGATTCTCCTGAGCTACAGCTGGACCCTATTCAGCAGCCCTCACTCATGCGATGTAAGCCAGGGACTCGAATACGCATGTTGTTGTAGGACATTGATGTCAGGAGCTATCTGTAGCTACTGCTGGATGGCGTTGGGACAACGCCTCAGTGAACTATTTAGTTTACTGCGACATTTCGTAGTGACTAGTGAGCTACCTAGCCAACGGAGGTATTATGCACTGGACTATTGCTGGAGGATTTGTTGATGTCGGGAGCTATCCGTAGCTAGCCGGCTGGATAACGTTACACAATGCCTCATGTATTAAACTAAGTGAATAGTTGACTGGGTAATTTTGTAACGGTAGCTAACGTTATCTCACGAAGGTCCCACACTGACTAGACTAACGTCACGGTGAGGCAATAGCCTCTGTTTACATGCAGGCATACAGAAACAGGTGGGGAGGGGTAGGAGCAGCAGCAGCAATGCGCGGTGCGCTGCATGTCTGTGCTGAGACAGCGAGTGAGAACTCCGCTAAAGAATTGGATCATGATTTTCGGTTTTCACATGACTATATGATTGCCCGCCACACGGCGGTCAGACCTCTCAGTGGGAGGCGCCAAACGTAAAAACTGAGTGCCAATGGCGGGTGGCCCTCTCTAGTTTCGGTCCCTGCACACACACACACACAGGGCAGAAAAATGATTCCTCAAGAAACTCGATTACTAAAAGTTATTTGCATGGAAGCTTTGTTTAATCCATAGAACTACATAAAGCAGCACACTGTGTTTCCCACAGATGAGTATGACTGTCGCACTGCCTTTTAAGGCTCCAATGGCTACTTTCACCACCTGCTTAAAGCTTTCTGGGGTATTTCATGCATCACGGTGAGGGGAGTAGGGGTGTGTGTGTGCGTGTGTGTGTGCAGCCCTGAAGGTCCGCGCTGGTCTATGTCTATAAGGAAATGACAATTGCACGTCATTGGAATTCGGATTCTTTTGTAACTGGGCGGGTCTTAGGTACCGAAATGTGGCACCGATTGATCTAACGTGAATCGATACTGGGTAGTACAGACGTAATTCAGTCGGTACCCTTAAAAGTACCGTCGTGTTCTGTACCCAACCCTAAGCCGTACTGTTGACAGGCAGGTTTTTGACAACATTCCACTGGAGGTCCGCCACACGACACCTCAGGAGGCCTTTTCACAACAACGACACAGAGAGACGGCCAGACACGCCGGAGGTTAAGAGCACAATTAAAGCCTCAAAGACCCAAGCAGCAGAATGTCAGCTCAGCTCATAGCTGAATATGGGAACGCGCTGTCGCTCTCACCCACAACAAGCGCACACAAAGCTGCCATTCTCAACCGGAATATAGGGCAGCGATGATTATTCATGCAACCCCCCCCCCCCCCCTGGTCGACTTCTTCTCTCACCTCAAGATAGAAAGGGGGGAGAGGAGATGGAGGGGAGAAGATGATGATGAGAACAGGGGAAGGAGGAGAAGAAAAGACTGAGATTTGGTGAGAGGGAAGCTTATGCCATGTGTGAGAAGACTGGGCAGCACAACCCTGAGGCTATAAAACATGTCCCTACTGGGCTTCCGTTCCCTTACTACTCACTTCTTTCTTCTCTTGAGGCCAAAAACAAAACAAACATAAGAATAAAAAAACACAAGGCTGTTTTTCTCTTCAGAGGAACGATGAGGTATATTGAGGCAAATACTGCTGAGACATGAAGAAAGATTAAGAGATAAGGAGAAGGTTTTACAGAGTAGCAGCCAGCGAGTAGAACATGAGAGATAGCAAAGGAGAGAAAGAGAGTAGAGAGAGAGACATATGAGTAGAGAAAGAGAGCGAGAATGGGCTTGATGAAATATATTGCAGGAGGGAGCCTGTCTGTCTAGATGTTGGAGGACCTCTGGAGGCATTTGTAATTATGACAGCTATGGCATGCGTTTGTATGCCCTCAGGGAGCGAAATTTACTTTTTGACTCACCGGCCAGTGGCGGGTAGATGGGAAGAGTCTACCCGCCAAGCATATTTCTTACCTGCCAAAAATTTTTTGATTAAAAAAAATATATATATATATATTTTATATATAAAAAAAAATTAAATAAAATATATATTATATAATCATACTTGTAGTTGTATTATCTGCGAGACATCGCCACCACGCAATAAGTCAAAATGCTTGCTATCTGCAAACAGCTCCACTGTCTGTGTGTATACTTGAGTAGCCTCCAGCTCCAGCAAGGATTCTCCGGCCCTGCAGCTAGACCCTATATTCAGCTAGACCCTACATTCAGCATGCAAGGATTCTCCGGCGATGCAGCTGGACCCTATTTATAACGTTACGGTTCTTTTGTCAAATCACATTCAACATGCCCTCAGCTAGAATACGCATTCAATCAATGTTATAAGACATTGATATCAGGAGCTATCTGTAGCTACTGCTAGCCCGGTAGATAACGTTAAGACAATTTAGTTTACTGGGACAGATAGATCTAACGTGAGCTAGCTAAGCTAGCTAACGAGGGAACGGAGGTATTATGCACTCGAGTCGACTATTGCTGGAGCATTTGTTGATATCAGCAGCTATCAGTAGCTAGCCAGCTAGATACCGTTAGACAATGCCTCGTCATGTATTAAACTAAAAGTGAATAGTTGACTGGGTCATTGTTTAAACAGTAACGGTAGCTCATGGAGGTCCGATATAGACTAGAGCAGACTGCCTGCATATCGCAATGGTGGCGTTTCAGGAAGTAAACAAGCCAAATGAGAGCTTCCGATTGGTCATTTGCTTTCTTTCTCATGAAACCAGTCACGTCACTCTACTGTGATTGGACCGTTGACTTGAGTGCAATGTGGGACTTGTAGTTTTTTAACGATCTCGCGGCGGAGAAAAAAAAGACGAGAGAGGCTATAATCTGTACTCGCACAATGAGTATCGTTATGAACTACACGTCTACACGCCACACGGCGGGCAGCCCTCTAAGTGTCAAGCGCCAAAGGTAAAAACTGAGCGCCCCTGGCGGGCGGCAGGCTTTAGTTTCGGTCCCTGTATGCCCTGAAGAAGGCCGACAGCTAGGCCGAAACATGTTGGCAGTTTTTTTATTGTTCAAACATGAACTAAGCAATATATTAAAGCTTTATTATCCTTGGGCATCGTTTGGATTTGAACTATTCCGGTTCCGATACCGATTCTCCATTTCGATTCCTGTTCTAAACGATTCCCGATTCCGATTCTTTGAGGTGCAGGTCAAAACAGGTCACAGCTTATTTCGCAGGAGATTTTTTATTTTTATATCTTACATTTTGTTCATACTATTCACATTGTCAGTTGACTTGATACAGTTTAATTTGGTTGCTGTACTGTAACTAGGGTATTAATTAACAAAGTATATAAAAAAAAACAAAGAAAAAAAAAAAACAAAGAAAAAAAATTTAAGAATCGAAATTAAGAATCGAAATGCAAATATGTTACTTCCGGTTCCAGAACCGTAAGTTAGGAACCGGTTCCTATGAGAACCGGTTCTCGGTGTCCAACCCTAATGAAGAGTGCCTTGAACTTTGTTGTTTTTATACTGGCTCCCCAATATCCAAAGAGCACCTTCTAAACATGAGATTCACACTAAAAGAACGCTGTAGCCCTCCTTCTTGTTAAAGTTATGATCTATACACAGGGTTCTCACAGACATTGCACAATTAAATTCAAGGACTTTCAAGTACTTTCCTAAGCACTATTTAAAAAGGGCATTTAAAAAAGATACACTTTTAAATGCAATTTTTAATAATTTTTTTTTTAATTCAGAACAATTTTATCATGGATGAACAAAACTTTCAATGTGAATGGTTGATTTGAATTTCAATGACTTTTTAAGCACCTTGTTAAAAAAATGGGCTGTTCAAGAAGTTCCAGACCTTGACTTTTTTTTGTCAAAAATCAAGCACTTTAATAACCCTTAATAACACAACACAGGGTTAACCCTTTCACTACAACACTACAAAAGGTTAACCTTTCACTACCACACTACAGACGGTACCACACTACAGAAGGTTAACATTTCACTACCACACTACAGAAGGTTAACCTTTCACTACCACACTATAGAAGGTTAACCTTTCACTACCACACTACAGACGGTTAACCTTTCACTACCACACTACAGAAGGTTAACCTTTCACTACCACACTATGTAAGGGATAATGTATGGCTACGAGGTCATTGTCGCAAAATAATTGACCGACACGGAGTTTAAAATACCGAGGCGCCGCGCCGAGGTGTTTTAAACGTAGTGAAGGTCAATTATTTTGCGACAATGACCGAGTAGGCTATACATTATCCCGCTTATTACATGGCTAACTTACTAACAATATACCTAATTCATTTGACAAATCGCAGTTGTTCTGTGGCTCTGTCAGCCCAAATAAAGTGATTATTATTATCGCGGGCAGCCTTCTGGCTCCGCTGTGTTCTGGCTCTGCTCGTCGCTCCGCCCCCTGTCATCGCCGGCAGCAGAACACTGTCTAATTGCACTGAAACAGTGTGTGTCAGTGGGCTTGATTGCCAACAGCTGTGCACTGCGGTCATTATTGAAAAAACAGCGGTCATTATTGAAAAATAATGACCGCAGTCGGGGGGCTATTGACCAATCACAAGCAAGCATTTCGGCGAATGTGAAAACGCCATGTAATAAAGAAGGTTAACCTTCACTACCACACTACAGAAGGTTAACCTTTCACTACCACACTACAGACGGTTAACCTTTCACTACCACACTACAGAAGGTTAACCTTTCACTACCACACTACAGACTAGGGCTGGGCGATATAACGATAAATATTGCGATATATTTTAATAATCGATATCGAATATCGAAATAAAAAAAAAAACGATTTTTTTTTTTTTTTTTTTTTGTGACCTGCAACAGGGCAGTTTTAAAACCAGAGACAGTGGACAGACTTGTCTTTCTTGCCTGCAACTTAAAGTAATGGCTTTGCTTGTCCAAATGACAATACTGACCAAATTGAGATTTATTTTTCTCTTGTCCATTTATTTTGTTTGCTTTCTAATTTAAAATACAGTTTGAAACAGTCTATACACAGTAGGCCAGGGATCGGCAATAGGCGGCCCGCGGGCCGACATTGGCCCGCCAGCAATAATTTCTGGCCCGTCAGATTATTTTGAGAATATGATATTTATTTTACGCGCAGGAAATATTCACTCGGGACGCCAGGGTGTCTTTTATTGTGAAGCTGTATCTATCTACCGGTAGTCATCAATAGCACTATAGCCAATTGAAATGCTAGAAATGGTCACGTGGACTGGGAGAACCAATGGAATAGTCCCTAACGAACTTTCACTTCCGCGTTCGAGATGGAGCGAGTAACAAATGTGTTAAAAAACAAAACAAACATCTTTGGATAGGGAAATGCAACAGGGAAATATAACGCTTCTTTTAATAAACAGGAGCCATACTTAAAATACGGGTTTATTGCAACAGGTCGGTGATTCTTGCGTGCCGAGCCGACGTCCTCTCTGCATAATATGTGGCGACAACAACAACGAGGAAATGGTTGTTATTACAACTGTGTTAAAGTTGGCAGATAAAGTAGCTGCATTCAACGCCAATCTGGAATTGGAGGGCGGCGAGTGGATATGTGACATGTTTCAAACATTAGCAGGGATTTTGGAGGACTGAACAACAAACAAGGTATGGTGAGTCGTGTTTTCATGCATTCTGTCTTCTGATCTGTTCATCACCCGCCGCGGTGATCTGCAACAGCTGATCTGCTGTTCATGAATGAATGAATGAAAACTTTATTTAACAGATTGCAGAATGGGTACAATACAGTACGGCGCAATACACACAATTGTTAAGGGGATCTGCAACAGCTGAGAGCTGTTCATGAATGAATGGATGAGTGAGAACTTTGTTTGGCGGATTGCAGAGTGGGTGCAGTGCAGTGCGGCGCAGTGCACACGGTTGTTGGGGGGATGCAGACCAGAGAAAAACGTTTGTCTTTTTTCAATATCAGTATATTAAATTAGCCATTGTTTTTGATCCTGGCCCGCGAAGCAACGGCTTGGGGAAAATCTGGCCCGTGGGCAAATCTAATTGGCGACCCCTGCAGTAGGCTATGTGTGCTAGCAGAACTAGACTCCAGTCACGAGTCACGGTGCACATGTGCGGTGGTTTGTCCACCAAAAAAGCGCCAAAAGATCGAAAATAAACGAGCAGAGCCAGAACTGTTCAACTCCCCTGGAGCCACAGCCAGCAGAGAAGCCGGTTTACTTTCGCTTTTAAACCAGCTGCAGCCTGAGAACTGGAGTGTGAGGGGATGTAACACTAAAGATGGCGGCAACGACAAAGAATTGCTGCAAAATAAACAAATAAAATGTTTTTTTTTTATACTTATAACAATTTAGATAATTATTGTTACAAAGGGTCAGATTAAACCGAATATATATATTTATTGATTGATATATATTGCATAATATTTGTATATCGTCTGATATCCCTTGTGTATTCTTTGTACATATACACGGAATATCCCTTAACCTAGTACAGACCATAATATTTCGTTCTCCTATTGGACAGCGGTCCCTTAGGCGCCACTGCCATACCCCCAAGGTCTGGTTCAAAGTCACCGCCGGGGACATGCCTGCACATGAACGGCTCGGCGCAAGAATACGAGACAGGAATAAGGCTGGTACTAGTTTGTTCACCTAACGTATAAATACGGCGCAGGTGAATACAGCAGTTAGTTAACCTAGTTCGAGTTACCCAAGTGAAGCCTCACCCACGATACAACGTGCGGTGAAGTAAGGCCTGTTTGGCCCCAAATAGAGCATTGAGACCGCGTGCGAATTGATAGCTGAAGTATCAGAGTTTAACGCTGTACCGTCGAGTTCGACCTATTCTATTAATTCAGTAATAGTCTATTTATGTATAGTGTATCGTGCGGCTACCGTTCTACAGTGACCAGCATCACCAACGCTTCCTCGCACCAGCTAGTGTGCTTATCCAGGCTGGGCAGCTTAACCTGGCGCCTTCATCCGAGGAGCCCTAGACGAGGACCGTGTGGATTATGTACACTGGATAACCTACCCGACGACTACATAGCCCTTTTCGGCTGGATTATATTTGCTTTGGTCCTGACCATTGGAGCGGAGAATCGTCTACACCCACAACTGTGTGGGATTTACCCTGTGAGGAGCAACGTCGAGCCCGCCTCTCAGAAGCCTGAGGCTGGCTAGCTTTCTTCCATGCGGAGCTGCATGCTACGGAGAACAGCTGTTATTCGTCTGCGGATAAAGAGATTATTGCACCGTCTCCTGTACTTGGAGTCTCTCTATTCATCGTTGACCCAGACTCTACTACCGACAAATCCTCTCCCCTTGCTGGCTTACAACCGGAGGGACCCTACCAGTATCTCCCGCTGCCTTACTAGAGTACCATAGATATAATTCCTAATATTCAGGTTGTATTCATTATCTCCTGCGTAATATGAGAATGGACATACGTTATTGATTTGCTTACGCACATTCCTTTGCCTTATAAGCGACCCTACGTAAAGTATTGTTATATACTATCATTGCTACTAATAAATATTCTTAAACCCAGTTTTGTGTGGAACCGTGTCATTGTGGGAAGTGTTCATCTAATATACCTGTGTACTGTATGGCCAGTAGTAATGTACATAAGACAGTAGTGGTTTAATGATACCATACTTATTAATACAGTCAGGGAATTGTACCCCTCAGTTACAATTATCGATATCGCGATATGATTTTTTTCCATATCGCCCAGCCCTACTACAGACGGTTAACCTTTCACTACCACACTATAGAAGGTTAACCTTTCACTACCACACTACAGAAGGTTAACCTTTCACTACCACACTACAGAAGGTTAACCTTTCACTATCACACTACAGAAGGTTAACCTTTCACTACCACACTACAGACGGTTAACTTTTCACTACCACACTACAGACGGTAACAGAGAACCTGGATCACCAAACATCAAAGCAGATACTGACTTGCCCAGTCTTCAATACTGCATTCCTTTTGGAGTGAGTGCTAGAGCTGAATAATTTAATAACATTACAGCAGTTACTCGTTATCTATATTGGTAGCCAGGTTAGATTAAATTAAGAGTTGGATATTTATTTATCTCTGTGTAGAAAACACTTTTATTATGATAATCAAATAAAGAGCTATTTTCCAAAACGCATATTTTTTTAACTTTTGTAACTTATTTTCAGAAATGACTGATATTTTTAAACTAATTAAGGCCGTGGCGGCCGGGTAGCACAGCGGACTAAGCGTCCGTCTACCACTGCAGAGACACTGGTATCGAATCCGGCTGTCAGTGTTGCCTCCGGCTTGGCCGGTCGTCATACTGGCTCAATTGACAGTGTCAGCGGGAGGGAAGCCGGTGGGTGGTAATCTGGTCGATGTAAACAGCGACTCCTACAGGTCGGTCAGGGCGCCTGCACAGCGAGGGAGGGAATGGTGAAGGTAGTGTGACCTCCCACGTGTTACACTTCACCAATGAGAGTCCTCGCTGCCAGGTGAAAAGAGGCTGCCTGTATCGGAGGAAGCATGTGATAGACTTCAGGGCTCCCTGGACCGACCAGTGGGGGGCACATGCGTGCAACGACCAGGAAGGGGAGGGGGGAATTGGCATAACGACTAAATTGGGATGGGAGGAAAATACAGAAAAATTGTGGATAAAAAATATAACTATTTAAGGCCAAAACATGGAAAAAATTGATAAAAGAATAATAATATATATATATTAATATCGCCCCATCTTGATATCGGACCGATACCGATGTGTAAAAAAAAACAGCCATATCGGCCGATATTATATCGGCGGCCGATATATCGTGCATCACTACAAAAAAAAATTACTCCAGCCTATTGGTCCTTTAACTAAACTTAATTTGGTTAAAATGCAACTTGAAGCACATTCCTGCAGGGAACAAAATTTACTTTTTGACTTACCAGCCATTTGGCTGGTAGATTTTAAAAACTACCAGCCAGGCAGATTTTTTACCAGCCAAAAATTATAAATAGCTTTTTAGTATATCGCCATGTGTTATTATTATTACTATTATAATACTCTCATATGCTATTTTCAATTAATATCATAAACAACATAAGGAATATTAGCATAATTTTGAGTGGACTGAAGGAATGAGTCGGCGTTAATAGTTTTAAATGCAAATAATTTATTGAAACATAGAAGTGGGGTCGGACACACACAGACACTGTTTCAACTCACCACCCCTGCATCATATTGTAGTCTAGTCTGTCTTCAAACTTCCACTCCTCTCGAAACTTTTTTATATTTGAATATCAACATTATCTGTCCATCCTCAGTAATCCTCAGTTTACTATAATATACTCCTGTCCTGAGTCCTGACTAGTGACTTCATCGTCTTTCCAAACGCACGCACACACACAGGGAAAGGGAGAGTGCCCCCCCCCCCCCCCATTTCCCTTTCCTCAGTCCACACTGACTGCTGTTCACTATGGCTCTGCCTCTGATCAGGATTAGCTTGTTAGCTTACGCTAACGTAACGTTCATTTCGGGCGATGTGGGCATAAAGGAATGGCGACGATGCAACGCATGTTAGATGCATTTGACCCGTTGTGAGAGAAAAAAAACACCACAGACTTATTTCGGCTCGCAAAATAGGCGCACTGCTGTGTAGCCCTGCTCGGCTTTAATGCGAACAGAAGCACGGACTGGGCGGATATGACTTGCGGAGTTGCCACAGGTTTTTTCAAAATAAGAGTATCATATGAACCGAACGTTGCTAGCTGCCGGAGCCATAGATATGACTGGAGCTGCGCTTGGGGCGGAAATGAGACCCGCATAGGATTTTCAAAATAAGAGTATCGATATGAACTACACGCCAGGTGGCGGGCAGACCTCTCATTGTTAGTCGCCAAACCTTAAATCTGCCCGCCATTGGCGGTTGGCGGGTACTTATTTTGTTCCCTGCCTGAGATAGTACTATGAAAACAAATTCATGAACGTGTCCAAAGATGATCCCTTTAACTAATGAGCCAATTGAACTACTAGGCAAATGCTTGGTTCCCTACAGGTCTGGACCCAAAGGACAACCATTAGGACGGCTCCAGCACAGAGAGGGAGAAACAGGCACCAAACCATCTAGAACACCAAGTATGTGACCATATATAGGACCTTTATGGTCTTGGTCCTTTGTCCTTGGTCCATGGCTTTGTAGCCATGTTTTTGTAAATTATTGTTATTTTGTTTTAACATGTTTTTGTATTGCTCTGTTTTTCAATTTTATTTGTTTTAGGTTTTTTGGACTGAGGATGAACATTTGCATCTCTTGCTAAATCCTGTGTATTTACAGTGCATTATATGTATTGTCCATTAACTCATTGACCGCCACGCTTAAGTGCGCCAGAGCGCCACCACTTTAATCAATGGGAGGACTGGGAGATTTGCGAGTGCTTCAAATATATCTTAAATTATGGCTATGGGTCTAATACACTCGTCGATTATCAGGGAGTTGCTTGCAGTCAACATGTACAAAACGGATTGTTTTTTTCATCAGTACATTTCTGCTTTATACCGTTTTGAATACGAGTATAGTTTGTGATTTCTAGTAATTCCAGAGAAAGACGCGATAATTGCCCTTTAGTGGAATACACAAAACACGTTGTAATTTTTCGGCTGATTATCGAATCTTCCTGAAATCAACGCTAGATCATCATTATTGTCCTTCCTCGTGCATACATGAAATGGCCCTCGTAGCGCGGCGCGCCATGCATGGTCCCTGTGTGCCGGGGGAGCAACAGACGCTGTCCCGCCCTCCTCCTCTCACCTCTTCTCAGTGTCCTGCTGTGGTCGCTGCCTGTACAAGGAGCAGGCCAACAGTGTGGAGGGAACACAGAGAGTGAGTGGAGTCTCTGCCATGCTGCTAGCAAGCTCCACACCATCACCATGACGGCAAGGACTGAGCTCTAACCAGTGAATCATACAGTATAGGTAACAGAGCTTAATGTATAGGCGAATGGAGTTCAGAGTTCAGAGTTTATACAGTATCAGGGGGGGGGGGGGCTGTCATAGTGGTAGTTATAGTAGTTCAGGGAGATGACAGCAGAGGGGAAGAAGCTGTTCCTGAGTCTGCTTGACTTGGAACGGAGGTTCCTGTAGCGCCTCCCGGAAGAGAGGAGGGCAAACAGTCCATGATTAGGATGATCATGTGGTGTCCCCGACAATGCCACGTGCCTTCCTCAAACACCGTTTGTGATGAATAGTCTCAATTGCATGGAGTGATCTATGTGTGATGCGTTCTCACCACCCGCTGCAGTGCTTTCCAGTCTGAGGCAGTGCAGTTGTCGTACCAGATTGATGCGGTTGGCGAGTATGCTTTCTATGGTGCGCCGGTAAAATGTCACCAGATTCTGAGGAGAAAGGTGGGCTTTCCGGTCTCCTCAGTACGAAGAGGCGCAGGTGAGCCTTAGTGACGCTCTCCCTTTAACTTGTTGTTGAGCACATTTGATATAACATTTTATTGAATGACGATTGACCACAATGCAAACTGTGTGTGACCTGCACAGCCCTTGCAAGTCCATTCGTAATTTCAGGCAGGCAACAGCACTTTTCAGGTCCCATGTTGGACGAGCGAGATGACAGTGGTCAAAGAGAACTGGAAACTGAAGAGGACACTAGAATGGCAATCAGCGACCTGTAAACCTGCCCTGCTCCAGCCATAACTATTTAGGAGAATAGCAGCAGACAGAGGCGAGTCATTATAAACCGTAGTGTGAGTAGACCTTGTGTCAGCCTGGCTGCCCACAGTCGGCTAAAACGTTCACCTTGATTTTTTAATCAGAATCAGAATCAGAAAGGTCTTTATTGCCAAGTCGTTTTCACATACAAGGAATTTGCTTTGGACGTTTTCGGAGCGACATTAGCGGTCAGACATTAACAGACAGATAATACAATAAAGAGGTGGAGTAAAATAAAATGAAATATGAACTAAGTTAAGCACAATAGAATAATATAATTATGAAATAAAATATAGGCCAGGGCTGTAAAACTGTAAATAAGAGGGATTGTAACTGAGGGGTACAATTCCCTGACTGTATTACTAGATATGATACTTACTACCACTACCTTTGTACTTTATATTCGGCCACCCAGTACTCGGCATAAATATATTATGATAAACACTCTCACGTAGATGAAACGGATCCAACACAAATGTACGAAGTCGAAGTATGCGTTTATTCCTACACAGCAATGGTGTGTAGAGCAAGCACTTAATCACTTAATTACATTTATGAATTGAAATAGTATGCACTTTTATGGCAAAGAGTATTCGTTGGTATATCAATAGAGAATGTCCAATCTCTGATGGCGCAGGTGGTAAATATACGACCTGGAATAGTTAAGGAATAACAGCAATGATACTTTAATGATTATAAGACTGGATACACTAGGGGGGTTAATCCGGTCGCTTGTAAGACAACAGGAGTAGGAGGGGGGGGGGGGGGTAGAGTCTGGCTGCCTCGTCCGGCCAAGGGTATCCTGGGTGAACCCACAGTTGTGCAGCTCGGTGCGCCAGCGATCCTTGGACCACAGATGAAAGCAGGTAGACTCTCTGTGAGCCGGCTCTCTCCGGTCCACGGGGGAGAGACGTGAAGCGACCTCGTCTTGCAGAGCGTCTCCTCACCTTGCGTCCTCTCCAGGGGGGGGGGTTCCAACACACGGCAGTGTCGGGGGTCTTTATCCATGGAATAATCACTGTACACAAAGCATAATCCGTGCCTGGGAAGGCGGGCTGTCGTCGGTAGAATAATCCGGTATACAGGTCCACTCGCTCGTCGGCTCTGGGGCTCCTCGGATGCAGTCTCACATGGGGTCGATCATCCTGGATAAGCAGCCAGTTCTCTGCCCGAAACGATGGGGTACTGACTACGGTAGTATTCTCACCGCACGAAGCACTATATATTAACAGACTATTATTAGCTTAATAGACTACGTCCAACTCGACGATATAGTGCCAAATATGACTATTCAAATATTAATATACACGATGTCTCAATACCGATGGTAGGCCGAACTTGGCCTTACTCCCACACGTGGCGTCGCGGGGAGGCTTTACGTCTGTCACTCTATTGGAGGGTAAGAAACTGGACTGAAAAGGAAGTCCTACTTTAGTAGCGCAGTATATATACGCACTATGAACAAATAGTACCGTTAGTGGTGCGGTAGCCAGATTCCTACGCGGAACTAGGACTTGTTCGTACATGTTGAGCGGTACGTTTGAACTGGGTCTGGGGGGTATGGCAGCCTGGCACCAAGGTCTCGACCAATAGTAGAATGGAGACTATTATGGGATGTTCAGTAGGCTAGAATGGATATTCAATGCATATTGTACAAGGAATATACAAGGGATATCAGGGAATATTAGAGAATATACAAATGCAATTAAATATATATATATAATAAATATATATATTCGGTTTAATCTGGCCCTTCACAACAGCCACCCCCTGATTGGTCCCAGACCTAATCAGTTAAGCAGAGACAGATTAATCGCGTTGTCTGTTTACACATAAGGGTTTGCTGTAGGGGTCAGTCAACTTCACAAAGTCATAGGGTTATAGGGTCATGGTCATCATCGATTGTGTCTGGGAGTCGGGGCAGTTCTATGAGCCTCGCCACGGGACGGGTGTAAGTGCGACCCTGGACAAGCACTTCAGCTGCTCGGACCTTGCCATCGGCACCGGTGATCACTTTGCTTACGCGGCCGGCCGGCCACATAGCTCTGGGCAGTGATTGATCAATAATCATGACGACCGTTCCTTCTGTCAAATTGTCTCTCTCCTTTACCCACTTCTGGCGGGTCGGTAGAGACGGTAGGTAGTGCAGTAGGAATGTCCTTTGTTGTGCACTCTCTATGGTAGTGCAATCATCTATGTTGGGGTCTGCGGAGATAACAGTGCTCAATCCACAGAACACAGGCTTCTTATTCTCAGCCTCCTCCTGACTGGCTTCCCTCGGGATAGGCGTGGGCCACTCTCCTTCCGGGAGCTTTAGGAATGCTGGGCCGTCACTGTAGACATTGCGACGGGTGAGGTCATCTAGGGGCATTCCCCGGGTGATGACGTCAGCTGGGTTCTGTTTTGTATCAACGTAGCGCCACTCTGTTTCTCCGGTTAACTCTTCGGTTAAGTCTTGAATCTCGGTGACTCTGACTCCCACGAAGACTTTGTACTTGCATGAGTCCGATTTGATCCAGGCGAGTACTGTCGTGGAATCTGACCACAGGATTGTTCTAGACACCGGTATGGTGAGCTCACGTTGGATGAGCGTGGCTAGGTGCGCTCCGGCTAGGGCTGCGCAGAGCTCTAGGCGTGGGATAGATTGTTGCTTGCGTGGGGCTATTCTCGAGCGGGCGAGGACAAATGCTGTGTAGATCTCTCCCCCCTCTTCTTGGGCCCGCAAGTAGGCTACTGATCCGTATGCGACCTCTGAGGCGTCACTGAAGACGTGTAAGTCCATTTTACATGTCTCTGGCCTCACCGTGGGTGGGAAGTAGCTTCGGCGCATATTAACGCCTGGGAGTGAGTGGAGCTCCATCTCCCACTCTCTCCAGGTGGATATAAGGTGTGCGGGAATGGGGTCGTCCCAGCCCTGGTCCTTGTCCCACAATGCTCGTACAATCATTTTTGCCCTGGTGGTGTACGGTAGAATACATCCTAGCGGGTCATATTGTCGGGCGAGTGTTGTGTACACACTCCGTCTGGTGGTCGGCGCCGCCGCCGGCCTTCCCTGCTCCGTAGTCAGGGGCTTGTGTCTGTAGTGAAGCGAATCTGTTTTGAATCGCCACACCAATCCCAGGGTCATCTCCTGGGCTTCTCCCGGGATTGTAGCCATCCAGGTCTCGCTGCTGGCTGCCTTGTCCTCGGAGGAGAGGCTGCGCAGTACTTGCGGATCGCTGCTGGCCCACTGCCTGAGATCAAAGCCGCCTTTGATCAATGAGGCGCGGAGTTTAATCAGGAGAGCCTCGGCTTCTTCCTGGGTTGAAAGGCTTTGTAGACAGTTGTCTACGTAGAAGCTGTTCTTTACGCTGTGTCGGACCTCTTCGTCCGCTGCTGGGTCCTCTGCTACATGTTTCTGTAGTGCAAATGTAGCACAGCAGGGGCTGCACGTCGTTCCGAAGGGGAGGACTTCCCATTGGTAGATGGCTGGGTGCTCATCTCCTGGCTTCTCTCTCCATAGGAACCGTAACAGGGGCTTGTCCTCCTCTACTAATCTCACCTGCAGGAACATTCCTTTAATGTCCCCGCTGATGGCCACCTTTTCCTGGCGGAAGCGGAGTAGAACGCCGAGTAGGGAGGGGCCGAGTGTGGGACCGGGCAGTAGCTCTTTATTCAGATTTTGGGATCCGATCTGGTAGCTGCAGTTAAATACTATGCGGTCTTTACCGTTGTGATGGACCTTGTGGTGAGGCACGTACCACGATTCAGTGGTCTGGTCAGCCTCTTTAATGTCCATCTTTGTGACGTGTCCCGCTGTGATGAGCTTCTCAATCTCAGCGCGGTATACACTCTCTTGGGCGGGGTTCTTGGCTAAGCGCCGCTCCGTGTTCAGCAGGTACCGTTCTGTGGCGTCTGTCTTGGCGTGGAAAGTAGGCATTCCTTCTCGCCGCAGGAGTGGCGTGGCGTATCTCAACACGCCGTTGACCGGGACTCTCTTGGTCCCTGTCTCGAGGAGGTGAATGGCGTAAATGTCATCTTTAGAGCGAATGTCTTTCTTTCCGTTCTTAAAGGGCATTTGTTCCAAGGTCCATAGCCGCTCTACGTGTTGCAGGAGTGCGGTTTCTCCCTCTGTGACTCGGGAGTGGAGACATCTAGTGGCTGTACTTCGGTTGAGAGATTTGGCGAGCGGGCCTTGGAGAGTCCATCCCAAACGGGTCTCGACTGCTGCAGGACAGCCTCGGGGTCCGGTATGAACCCGGTCTATCGGGACAATGAGGTCTGCATGGTCGGAGCCTATCAACAGGGTCGGCATAGCATTGTCTATGAGCGGGATCGGTAACTTGCGCAGATGTGCATATTTCTCCATCAGCTTGGCGACGGGGTATGTGTACCGCGACAGTCCTATTTCTTGGCTGGTGAAAGCGTCTGTAATCTGGTACCGTCGCTCAGGCTGGCCGCTTGCTGCGATAGAGAATGAGACATTCTCGCCCTTTATCGTCTTCAAATCTCGTCTTATTGTCCGAATTGTCATTTGGGTTTCGCTTCCCCGCAGCCCTAGCTGGGCCGCAGCGGAGGCGAGCAGAAGGGTCTTCTCTGACCCGTCATCGAGGACGGCGTAAGTGTCCAGGACTTTATTCTGGTACCTTAGTGTCACACGCACTACTTTTAGGAGTACTCGGGCTCCACTGCTGCTGGCGGGATCGATGTACATGACGCTCGCTTTGCTGCTGGATGGTGCGGGTGAAGGGCGCCGTCTGTTACTGTCGTGAAGTATGTCCAGATGGGCTCCATCGCACTTGGTGCAGCTTTTCTTTAAGCGGCATTCGGCTGCCATGTGTGAGCGCGCACAGCGAAAACAGCGCTTGTTGGACTTTATCCATTGACTTGCTTCCTCCGCGTTCAGCTTGGGGAAGGAGTCACATTGCGCTAGCCAGTGTTCTTTCTCACAGTAGGGGCACACTATCTTCCACTTCTCCGTTCTGGAGGGGGTACTGTGGCTCCTGCTGCTCGGTACTGACTCCGATTGGTGCATCACAGTCACCGATCTTCTTCCATCATTTAGTCGTCTGGTTCCTTCTCTGGAGCCAGGGGTGCTCCGTCCGAATGTATCTAGCCGTAGGCTGCTGACTTCTCTCGCCAGGAAGTCTGCTAGATCGAGGAGGTTCGGTTCGGGGCCATTTGGGTCTCGGTGGTCTCTCTGCCGCCTAAAACGCTCCTGTCGAGCGGGCGGCAGCTTCTCCAAGATCCTTTCCACATTTGAGTTGGCGTAAAGTTCATGCCTCCCCTTCTCTCTCTGCGCTCCCAACATCCCTACCAGGGACTGCACTCTGATGGACAGGTCGTCCAGTGCTCGATTGTCTATTGCTGGGGGTAAGCGGTCGATGTGTCGGATCTCCTGGATCACGTAATCCCATATGCGCCCATACCTCTGGTCCAATGCTACCAGCGCTGCTGTGTATGGGGTGGTGGAAGTCGCGTAGGCGAGCGCTATATTATGTGCGCGGGGTACCTTTAAGTGCTTCAGTAGGATGGCGTATTTATGGCGTTCATCCAATACATCCACCAACATGGTCTCCAAACACATGCGGAGTTCTGTATACTGGGCCCGGTTCTCTTGGGTGAAGTCGGGTACCATAGGCGTGCCAATGTATGACGCTGACTGTGGATACATCGGCGATCGTTGGGGGAGAGGCCTCCTAGGCGAGTCTCCTCCCGCTCCTTGGTATGGGCTGGTACCGGCAGTGTACCATGGCCCGCTTGTCCAGGTGCTGTTCCTCGGTGCGGGTCGTGCGTCGTGCTCACCCGTGTATAGAGTCGGGGGTCTGTAGCGCAGCTCCGCGGGAGTATAGCCTGGGCTGTACCGGACCTCCTGGTCCGGTAGAGTACTGTGCTGTCGTCGGGCGTGGTTCTCCTCCTCTTCCTCTTCGTCTTCAGTTAGGTCATCCAGTGCTTGTAGTCTCTGGTTTAGCCTCTCCACAGGATATGCTGCTCCTTCCCGGTTGCTAGGTCTCGCTTGGACCGGTGGGGGGAGGTGGTCTGTGGGGGGTATAGACCTCGTCTGTTGGTCAAGTTCAGGGTTGTTTACTCGGCTAGGGGATGCCGCCCTGGAGGTGTGTCTAGACGAGTTCCTGGAGCCTCTGGCGGAGGGAGAGGGTGTTGTCCGTCTGATCAGCTGTTCTATTAGTTGCGCTTGCTGTCTGTCGCGCTCTGCGTCCCGTAGAGCACCAGCAGCTGCTCGCTGGCTGTCTGCTCGGTCTCGGGCCACATTCTCTTCCCTCTGAATGCGTCTTATTTCTAGACGTATATGCTCTTCTTCGCTCCGCTGCTGGATCTGCAGTCGGTCGCGTTCAGCAGCGGCGTTCAGGCTGATGAGGAAGGCCTGCTGTAGGGTCCTCTCTGCCTCGCTGGGAGAAGGCGGTTGTATAGGGGAGCCTTCCCTCGGGGTACTCCTTGCGGAGCCTTGGAGCTCTATCTCCACGGTGCTCTCCCCGTCTTCTTCCGTGCCGAGTTCTCTCTCGGTAGCGTTGTATTCCTCCCGGGACTCATCGGGGACTACTTCTTCAGTGCTGGCGGGGTGTGAAGTCATGTCTGGTTCCCACTGGTCCCCACCGTGAACTTGGTCAGTTACATTAGAACCCGTAGGGGCCTCTATGGTCGGGGTAGTCTGGGCGTTGGGGTTAGACATACTTTTACTTTCTAGTTTTACCGCGTTTACTGTTAGTAGAAGACTAGGTTGTTGACTGACAGCGTAAGCCTCTAAGTACTGAGGGAGCCGTCGTTCGCGCTGCGGGCGTTGGTTAGGAGGATCGTTTCGTGGAGTGTTCATCATAGGCCATTTCAATATTAATAACACTATATTAATATTACACTAATTACCATCCGGTTCGAAGGACCAATTGTAACTGAGGGGTACAATTCCCTGACTGTATTACTAGATATGATACTTACTACCACTACCTTTGTACTTTATATTCGGCCACCCAGTACTCGGCATAAATATATTATGATAAACACTCTCACGTAGATGAAACGGATCCAACACAAATGTACGAAGTCGAAGTATGCGTTTATTCCTACACAGCAATGGTGTGTAGAGCAAGCACTTAATCACTTAATTACATTTATGAATTGAAATAGTATGCACTTTTATGGCAAAGAGTATTCGTTGGTATATCAATAGAGAATGTCCAATCTCTGATGGCGCAGGTGGTAAATATACGACCTGGAATAGTTAAGGAATAACAGCAATGATACTTTAATGATTATAAGACTGGATACACTAGGGGGGTTAATCCGGTCGCTTGTAAGACAACAGGAGTAGGAGGGGGGGGGGGGTAGAGTCTGGCTGCCTCGTCCGGCCAAGGGTATCCTGGGTGAACCCACAGTTGTGCAGCTCGGTGCGCCAGCGATCCTTGGACCACAGATGAAAGCAGGTAGACTCTCTGTGAGCCGGCTCTCTCCGGTCCACGGGGGAGAGACGTGAAGCGACCTCGTCTTGCAGAGCGTCTCCTCACCAGGGGGGGGGGTTCCAACACACGGCAGTGTCG
The DNA here is from genome assembly GCF_963971535.1 of Notolepis coatsorum. Taxonomy (NCBI): domain Eukaryota; kingdom Metazoa; phylum Chordata; class Actinopteri; order Aulopiformes; family Paralepididae; genus Notolepis; species Notolepis coatsorum. Next base: position 127,617,862 of record NC_140171.1, read on the forward strand.
GGGGTCTTTATCCATGGAATAATCACTGTACACAAAGCATAATCCGTGCCTGGGAAGGCGGGCTGTCGTCGGTAGAATAATCCGGTATACAGGTCCACTCGCTCGTCGGCTCTGGGGCTCCTCGGATGCAGTCTCACATGGGGTCGACCATCCTGGATAAGCAGCCAGTTCTCTGCCCGAAACGATGGGGTACTGACTACGGTAGTATTCTCACCGCACGAAGCACTATATATTAACAGACTATTATTAGCTTAATAGACTACGTCCAACTCGACGATATAGTGCCAAATATGACTATTCAAATATTAATATACACGATGTCTCAATACCGATGGTAGGCCGAACTTGGCCTTACTCCCACACGTGGCGTCGCGGGGAGGCTTTACGTCTGTCACTCTATTGGAGGGTAAGAAACTGGACTGAAAAGGAAGTCCTACTTTAGTAGCGCAGTATATATACGCACTATGAACAAATAGTACCGTTAGTGGTGCGGTAGCCAGATTCCTACGCGGAACTAGGACTTGTTCGTACATGTTGAGCGGTACGTTTGAACTGGGTCTGGGGGGTATGGCAGCCTGGCACCAAGGTCTCGACCAATAGTAGAATGGAGACTATTATGGGATGTTCAGTAGGCTAGAATGGATATTCAATGCATATTGTACAAGGAATATACAAGGGATATCAGGGAATATTAGAGAATATACAAATGCAATTAAATATATATATATAATAAATATATATATTCGGTTTAATCTGGCCCTTCACAACAGGGATAGTATTATTATTATTATTATTATTATATGGGATATAAACTAAATTAAATATAGCAGAATATAATACAATTATAAGTACAAATTAAATAGGAATAGGCCAGGGCTGTACAACTGGGCAGATGTGGTCATATACAAATTAGAATGAAGTAACAATACAGTGGGCAAGTATATCATTATCGTCATTACAGACACACACACACACAGTGCAAATTATTACAATACGCCCTCATACCAAAGAGAGGAAGACACGAGGCGTTGTTCTAGCAGACTACTTTAGTCAGCAGTGCACAAAAAAGATGCAGATCTCAAGAGCTCTGAAATGGGTGTAAAATAATTGCTTATAATGGTACCAGTACACAAGGCTTGTTTGTTCGAGCAAGAGCTTTGTAATGTGCAGGGTCTTAGAAATGTGTTGACATAATCAACTCAGAATGTCATTCAGTGGATCTTTTAAATTTTTTTATGGTTAATTTCTGTTCTCTTTTGGGCTCACATAGCGATTACATATTTGGCTTTTTGATGAGGATGCACAACCATAGAGGATAGTATGGTTGTTGTGGCTAACTGTAGCGTAGCCAAGGAGGAGGGATGAGTCACTATGGTCTGATTAAGAGATAAACACCAACCATCTTCTGCATCATCATCAACAGCAGCAGCATCACGTCACTCCACTCTCTGTTCCTCCCTCCATACAGCTGGGTACCAGGGACATGCTGGTGCTGCTGTCATGCTGACTCACCCACTGTCCTCTGTGTGTGTGCGTGTGCATGAGACAGAGAGAGAGGGGGGGAGAAAGAGAGAGAGAGAGTGTGTACACACCGGCATGTGTGTCTGTGTGTATATTTGTGTGCAGTGTTGGTACTGTATGTGTGCTTCAGGTGTGTGTGTGTGTGTGTGTGTGTGTGTGTGTGTGTGTGCGTGTGTGTATTTGTGTGTTGTGGATTAATCAGTGTGAGTCAAAGTTGGATCATCATCATCATCATCACCACTGGGAAATATTGTTACTGTAAATGTTCCATTTCACTCCAGAATCTGTCATTCTGAAAATTAAGAAATTGAAAATGTGAGACCTTTAACTTCACTTTGATTACCCATTGAAGTCATAGCATTGACATTGTGTGGTGTAGGAGTTAACATGTGTGCAAATATTAAAGTAATACATATCACATTATGGGTGTGGTTATGCTGTAATACATATCACAGTATGGGTGTGTTTATGCTGTAATACATATCACAGTATGGGTGTGTTTATGCTGTAATACATATCAGATTATGGGTGTGTTTATGCTGTAATACATATCACAGTATGGGTGTGTTTATGCTGTAATACATATCAGATTATGGGTGTGTTTATGCTGTAATACATATCACATTATGGGTGTTTATTATGCTATAATACATATCACATTATGGGTGTGTTTATGCTGTAATACATACAGTATGGGTGTGTTTATGCTGTAATACATATCACAGTATGGGTGTGTTTATGCTGTAATACATACAGTATGGGTGTGTTTATGCTGTAATACATACAGTATGGGTGTCTATTATGCTGTAATACATACAGTATGGGTGTTTATTATGCTGTAATATATATCACAGTATGGGTGTGTTTATGCTGTAATACATATCACAGTATGGGTGTGTTTATGCTGTAATACATATCACACAGTATGGTGTGTTTATGCTGTAATATATATCACAGTATGGGTGTGTTTATGCTGTAATACATATCACAGTATGGGTGTGTTTATGCTGTAATATATATCACAGTATGGTGTGTTTATGCTGTAATACATTCATGCAAGACTTTTATTTGCAGATTTCTCTTCTGCTTTTAACAAAATGCAGCCCCACATTTGAATTGAGAGTAGGGCTGACCTTCGAAGATTTTTTTGGCAATCGAAGCTTCGGGGCCGAGCTTCGATTTTAATTCGACGCTTTGAATATTTTATTTTATTTTTTTATCTTATCTTGTGGGATTTGTACAGCACTTTGGTAAACTTTGTTGTTTTTAAATGTGCTCTATAAATAAAGTGGATTGGATTAATTAATTAAGTAGCCCCACTACTCGGCTGCGCTGCCTGGGTGCAGTGGGGCTGCTCTCACAGCCAACGACATGACATTACATAATTATGTTGCAACCTTCGTCTATCAAGCAAACAATTATATAAATATTTATATGTAGTTGATAGAGACAAAGGCAGAATTCGACTTAATTAAGCACGTTTTATTAAGACATATTTTTATATGGGTCGGGACACTTTAAAAAAGCAGCACAATGAACACAAATCTGTCCGACAGTCTTAAATAACAAACGGCATTGCTTCGTTTCTTCGTCGACATGTCTGCTGCACATGTCCTTGTTGTTTTCAACACAGATAATCTCCACGTGCTTGTTGTAGAGAGGTGGAGTCGAGGCGCCGCTTACTTTCGTTTCATTGGAATGGAGGCGGGAAGGCGCCGCTTACATTCGTTTCATTGGAATGGAGGCGCAAGATTTTGGAGGCAAAAAAAATGTAATTAAAAAAAGTATTAAAAAAAATTACAATTTCTCTTTTTTTTACTTCGATTTTTTTTTAATGTTCGAAGCTTGTGCCATCGAACGAAGCTTCGAAGTATTTAAGACAGCCCTAATTGAGAGGCTTGACTCTTATTTCAATCTCCCACAGCAGCTTCTCATGCGGATTCTAAATGTCCTCACTGAGAGGGTCCAGCAGGTCTTTGTCAATGGACAGATGTCCAACATGTCTATTTCTAACACCGGCTCCCCCCAAGGTTGCGTGTTGTCTCTCCTCTTATTTATTATGTATACGGACAGCTGCAGATCGCTTCACAGCCACAGGCATCTGGTTACGTTTTCAGATGACACTGGCCTTGTATCCCTACTGCAGCGCTCCGAGACGGATCATGGACCTGTACTTCACGACTTTGTGAAATGGTGTGATGATAATTACTTGGACCTCAATGTCTCTAAGACTAAAGATATGATAATTGATGTTATTCACAACGAGGATGTCCAGATTGTTGAATCCTACAAGTATCTGGGAACTGTGTTTGATTGTAAACTAAATACAGAGTCCATTGTTAAAAAAGGTCAGCAGAGGATATACTTGTTGAGAAAGCTGAACTCTTTTAATATTAGTGAGAAGATCCTGTGTACTTTTTATGGTTCTTTTATTGAAAGCCTCTTAACATTTTCTTTTATCTGCTGGCTCAGTGGTCCATCTATTAAAGATAAGAACAGCCTACAGAATATTGTTAAGAGTGTGCTCCAAAATAATTGGAGTCAAACAGAGAGACCTATGTTCTCTCTGGACAGACCAGGTGGTCAAGAAGGGGACGAGCATCAGTAACCAATAGGGATGGGTACCGAATTAGGTACTTTTAAGGGTACCGACCGAATCACATCGGTACTACCGAGTGATCCGCCAATGCCACATTTCGGTACTGTAAAAACATTTAAAAATCTTTGTCCAACGACGTCAATGTTTAGTTTACCGCAAAACTAAACCTATGAAGTGTGCCGCACATTCACGTCAACGTTCACACGCACAATATATGCTTACCTAGGATTTGACTTGATTCAACAACAAAGCACACTACAGAAGGTTAACCCTTTCACTATGACACTACATCAGGTTAACCCTTTCACTACCAAATGGTTAAGCCTTTCACTGCCACACGACAAATGGTTAACCCTTTCACTGCCACACGACAAAGGGTTAACCCTTTCACTACATAAGGTTAACCCTTTCACTACCACACGTAGTATGGTAGTGAAAGGGTTAACCTTCTGTAGTGTGGTAGTGAAAGGGTTAAATGCCAGTGCGTCTGCCAAGGCCTGGGCGCTCGGCGGGAGGAAGGGATGGCCGGAGGGAGATTGCTCAACGTGTCTTTCGACAGAGAGCCACTGGTCTTTCGACAGAGTGAATTCCCCCCGGTGTCAAGAGGCGGTGGCGGAGCCGGTGAGGGAACCGTTTGTTACGACTCCTTCTTTGTCTCCTCTGCTCTGCATCACATCAAGATAACAACAACGTGTGAGAAGAAGCTCTGAAGAGCACAATTAAAGAGAACTGCGAGGGGGAAAGCACCGTCTCTCTGAAAGGCTGTCTCTGTTAGGAGAACAAGCAGCTTGGTCGTTCAGACTCATCGGTCAGTGCACTTATAGCTGGGAGCGGCCTGGTCGGTCCATGGTGTAAAAAGACCTTTGAAACCAGCGCTCTGCTAAGAGGGTGTTTGAAAGCCATTTGATATACAGTATATACACACACACACCAAACATTGTGTGTGTGTGTGTGTGTGTGTGTGTGTGTGTGTGTGCGTGCGTGTGTAGTCACTGTGCACCCACCCACTGTGTATTGGACAGGAACCCATGTCTCTGTTTCCACACTGTCAAACACATGAGTCTGGTCTGCTGGCTTTAAATCTGGGTGAGGACAGAATGAGGAGCACAGAGCTGTAGTGAGGAGGACAGAATGAGGAGCACAGAGCTGTAGTGAGGAGGACAGAATGAGGAGCACAGAGCTGTAGTGAGGAGGACAGAATGAGGAGAATACAGAGCTGTAGTGAGGAGGACAGAATGAGGAGAATACAGAGCTGTAGTGAGGAGGACAGTATGAGGAGCACAGAGCTGTAGTGAGGAGGACAGAATGAGGAGCACAGAGCTGTAGTGAGGAGGACAGAATGAGGAGCACAGAGCTGTAGTGAGGAGGACAGAATGAGGAGCACAGAGCTGTAGTGAGGAGGACAGAATGAGGAGCACAGAGCTGTAGTGAGGAGGACAGAATGAGGAGAATACAGAGCTGTAGTGAGGAGGACAGAATGAGGAGAATACAGAGCTGTAGTGAGGAGGACAGAATGAGGAGAATACAGAGCTGTAGTGAGGAGGACAGAATGAGGAGAATACAGAGCTGTAGTGAGGAGGACAGAATGAGGAGCACAGAGCTGTAGTGAGGAGGACAGAATGAGGAGCACAGAGCTGTAGTGAGGAGGACAGAATGAGGAGAATACAGAGCTGTAGTGAGGAGGACAGAATGAGGAGAATACAGAGCTGTAGTGAGGACAGAATGAGGAGAATATAGAGCTGTAGTGAGGAGGACAGAATGAGGAGAATACAGAGCTGTAGTGAGGAGGACAGAATGAGGAGAATACAGAGCTGTAGTGAGGAGGACAGAATGAGGAGAATACAGAGCTGTAGTGAGGAGGACAGAATGAGGAGCACAGAGCTGTAGTGAGGAGGACAGAATGAGGAGAATATAGAGCTGTAGTGAGGAGGACAGAATGAGGAGAATACAGAGCTGTAGTGAGGAGGACAGAATGAGGAGCACAGAGCTGTAGTGAGGAGGACAGAATGAGGAGAATATAGAGCTGTAGTGAGGAGGACAGAATGAGGAGCACAGAGCTGTAGTGAGGAGGACAGAATGAGGAGAATATAGAGCTGTAGTGAGGAGGACAGAATGAGGAGAATACAGAACTGTAGTGAGGAGGACAGAATGAGGAGCACAGAGCTGTAGTGAGGAGGACAGAATGAGGAGCACAGAGCTGTAGTGAGGAGGACAGAATGAGGAGCACAGAGCTGTAGTGAGGAGGACAGAATGAGGAGCACAGAGCTGTAGTGAGGAGGACAGAATTAGGAGAATATAGAGCTGTAGTGAGGAGGACAGAATGAGGAGCACAGAGCTGTAGTGAGGAGGACAGAATGAGGAGCACAGAGCTGTAGTGAGGAGGACAGAATGAGGAGCACAGAGCTGTAGTGAGGAGGACAGAATGAGGAGAATATAGAGCTGTAGTGAGGAGGACAGAATGAGGAGAATATAGAGCTGTAGTGAGGAGGACAGAATGAGGAGCACAGAGCTGTAGTGAGGAGGACAGAATGAGGAGCACAGAGCTGTAGTGAGGAGGACAGAATGAGGAGCACAGAGCTGTAGTGAGGAGGACAGAATGAGGAGCACAGAGCTGTAGTGAGGAGGACAGTATGAGGAGCACAGAGCTGTAGTGAGGAGGACAGAATGAGGAGCACAGAGCTGTAGTGAGGAGGACAGAATGAGGAGAATATAGAGCTGTAGTGAGGAGGACAGAATGAGGAGCACAGAGCTGTAGTGAGGAGGACAGAATGAGGAGAATATAGAGCTGTAGTGAGGAGGACAGAATGAGGAGAATATAGAGCTGTAGTGAGGAGGACAGAATGAGGAGCACAGAGCTGTAGTGAGGAGGACAGAATCGGGAGCACAGAGCTGTAGTGAGGAGGACAGAATGAGGAGCACAGAGCTGTAGTGAGGAGGACAGAATGAGGAGCACAGAGCTGTAGTGACTAGTGAGGAGGACAGAATGAGGAGCACAGAGCTGTAGTGAGGAGGACAGAATGAGGAGAATATAGAGCTGTAGTGAGGAGGACAGAATGAGGAGCACAGAGCTGTAGTGAGGAGGACAGAATGAGGAGAATATAGAGCTGTAGTGAGGAGGACAGAATGAGGAGCACAGAGCTGTAGTGAGGAGGACAGTATGAGGAGCACAGAGCTGTAGTGAGGAGGACAGAATGAGGAGCACAGATCTGTAGTGAGGAGGACAGAATCAGGAGCACAGAGATGTAGTGAGGAGGACAGAATGAGGAGCACAGAGCTGTAGTGAGGAGGACAGAATCAGGAGCACAGAGCTGTAGTGAGGAGGACAGGAGCCACAGCCACTTTAGCTCGCCTCTGCGGCAACATTTCCCTGCAAATATTGCAAAATTATTGCAACAGTGAGCACGTACAGCAGGAAACCTCTTAACCTCAAAAGAAAATGATAAATAGTGTAAGGAAAGCACTTGGCAGTAAACAAACTAGACTCATCACGCTGTTTGTGGTCAACACACAGCAAAGAATATATCCTTGAAAGGCCCCCGATCCTCAGGGACTGGACATCTTCACTTTAATAACGTGCATTTTTCAACAATTGTTGAAAGACAACGAAATGCCTCCACTGTTCTGTCAAAGCACACAGGAGGAGAAGCAGGGAAACAGGCTGAAAGCTTCAAAGAGAGAAGTCCCTGAACATGTAACTAACGGTAGCTTTCACTGTAGGTCTCCAGTGAATAGCTCAACAAGCACTGTTCAAAGTGACAGCATGGGTAGTGCGTAAATGTGTGTTCGCATGTGTGCCTGCGCGCATGTGTGTGTGTGTGTGTGTTGTGCAGTGACAGCAGTGCACAAGCCCTTCAGTCAAACACTCCTATAAATTGGGTCAGACTTGTTTTCAAGGCTAATAAGCGGCTCATCAATGCTCTCAGGATCGTATGGGGGAGGTGGGAAACACGGCTTGTCAGAGAGAACACCCAGACAAAATGCACAGTGTAAATGTACTAGTGTCCAACCTGAAACATGCTAGTTTCTGGTTCATAACTAGCCTTAGTAGAGCATATTGTTTCTTTCCAAATATCATTTGAATATGACCCTGTATATATTATTTGTAGGCCACTTTGCCCTCTCTTGTTGACTGACACAGTCTATCAGGGCTGTTCAGCCCTGTAATTGAAAACTCAATAACATAATGAAACCCTGCTGACCCCCTTGTCACCGTGGCAATGCCCTTTGGACCTGAGGCCTCGCATCAAGTCCACAACAAGATGGAGCAGACAGGGGGAGTAGCTGGTACAGGAATGCAGGTTTAAAGTGATTTAAAAATGATAAAGAGAAGGAGAAAGAGAACAATACAGAGAGAAAGATAGAGATAAATAAAGAGAACGATAGAGGATAGAGAAAGATACAGAGATAAAGAAAGAGAACGATAGAGGAGAGAGAAAGATCGAGATAAAGAAAGAGAACGATAGGAGAGAAAGATACAGAGATAAAGAAAGACAAATATACAGAGAGAGAGATGCAGAGAGAAATATACTGAGAGCGAGGGAGAAATATACATAGAGATACAGACGAGAAAGATACTGAGAGAGAGAAAGATACTGAGAGTGAGAGAGATACTGAGAGATATACAGAGAGAGAGAAAGATACAGAGAAAGATACTGAGAGATACAGAGAGAGAGAAAGATACTAGGGGTGGGGGGGGGATCGATACGTAGTAGTTAGGGGTGGAACGGTTCACAAAATGGACGGTTCGGTTCGTATCACGGTTTTGGGGTCACGGTTTTCGGATCGGTTCGATATACGTAGTTTTTTTATATAAAAAAAATGTAACACTCAAATCTAAACATGCTTCTCATTTATTTTTTATTTTTATCCACTTTTTCTCCCATTTTTCTATATTTTCTCCCATCCCAATTTTCGTATCATCCAATTCAACCCTCCCCTGTCACGGACGCTGTTTCTTGCCTCCCACAAGCCGGCTGCAATGTGGACTAAGTCATACATAGCACAAGTCCCCTCCGGTACTTGAGGTAACAGCAGTCGCATCTTTTCACCTGCGCAGCTCGATCGCTCAGTGGCGAGGAGTAACGCGTGGGAGGCTCACGCTGCCCCCGACACTTCCTGATTCTACTGCGCAGGCGCACCAACCGACCTGTAGGAGTCGCTGTCCACAACGCCCGATCCCCACCCATCAGTTTCCCACCCCCTAATACGGCCAATGTGTATTAGTACGGACGACCAGCTAAACTGAAAGCAAATGTGGAGCGCTGGGCTCGAACTGACGAGCCCAGCGTCTCCAGCATTTCGTGGCGAGCGCCTTGCCCACTACGCCACGTAGCCGCCCATGCTTCTCATTTATTAAAGTTAAAAAAAAAGTTACAGTGTTTACAGCCTTAAATAATGTTTGGCACACAAAGACCGAACTGACTGAAAAATATAGGCTACATTCAGGGGAGGAAACTAACTTTTTGGCTTACCAGCCAACTGGCGAGTATCTGATTTTTTTTACCAGCCAAACAGATTTTTTACCAGACAAAAAAAATCGCTAATTGTGATAATTACTTCTTTGTACGTCTTCGTCTAAATTGATTTTCAATCATAGCAAATTAATCACACTGTCTCTACTCTTCAAAATATTACATCATTAAATCACATATTAACATGAAAGAGGGAACTATTCTGGACTGGGTTGGGCTGAACTGGGCAGTGAAAGATGCTGGGTTGGGCTGGTCTAGGTTATACTGAATGATGAATTGAAAATGAATTGAAAATGGGGGACCCTGATGTAAACAAGACGAAAGTCTTTCTCTGGTCTGCATCCCCTTAACAATTGCATGTATTGAGCCGTACTGTACTGTACCCATTCTGCAATCTGTTAAATAAAGTTTTCATTCATTCATTCATCACAGCTCAACTACTAGGAATGTGTGTCTGACTCTTAAGTGCAGGAAATATTCATCAGAAAGGGGGGACATGATGGAGGGAATGGAAAGAGCAGGTTTGACAGGAGCAGGGTTGAAGGGCATATTGGAGTGTGGAGGAAGTGGACAAGGCATTATTAAGCAAACAGGACTGAAATGGGGGACCCTGATGTAAACAAGACGAAAGTCCTTCTCTGGTCTGCATCCCCTTAACAATTGTGTGTATTGAGCTGTACTGTATTTGTACCCAATCTGCAATCTGTTAATAAAGTTTTCAATCAATCAATCAATACTGGGTTGGGCTGGTTTAGGTTGAACTGAGTTGGGCAGTGAAAGAACCAAGCATTTCACTGTAATGTAATAGCTAAATAAAACAACTTGAACTTGACTTGTTACATTTGCACTCTGGTTGTATGCCAAATGTATTCTGGTTGTACTGTACTTGTGCTGTAAGATGACAATACATTGGAACCGAATCGACAACGCTAGGGGTTCAGCAGGTGTATTCTGAATGCCAAGTATGACAACATCACCGTTGTGAAGGGCATATGGGCGAGTGGTGATATGGCATATGGGGGGAAACCCGGTAATAATAAAATGTCACTCGGCTGCATTTAAGCAACGCCGCTCAGTATAGTCGTCCACTATGTTGAATGCGCGTTATGGTAGCTTGTTACATGCTAGGTAGCTAGCCGGCTAATGCTGGTTGACTTGTCATTCTCATCCGACTCGAAGGAGACGCGTCGCGTGCTGTTGTTCGCCCCCATGTCAGACCGCACTGATATCCGAAAGCGACGACTCTACATGCAATTATTTTCATCCACTGATGTGTTTTTGTAAGTTTGTCTACGTTGTCAAGCCGGCTGCCGGTGGCAGGAGTTTGTAGGTCTGCGCGCAGTGGTCTGTCCACTTCCCCTAGATGGGCGGCATCTTCTAGAAAATGAGTGTTCATTGGAGGAGCTTAGCGCGCATCTGTACAACGATGATGTTCATTGGTTATGGTCTGATTATTATGTGGCGCAAATGGGAGGAATCAAGGGGGGAGTCAGAGTTCGGTTTGTGCCAGTGAGCGAATCAGCAGATTGCAGAATGATTTTTTTGTTTTGTAATTACTAGTACTCGCCAGACTGGCGAGTGCTCTTCATGAATTACTCGCCAAACGTAAAAAATACTCGCAATTGGCGAGTAAAGTGGCCTAATTTCCTCCCCTGGCTACATTTGTCAAAGTATTAACTGATTAACAGATCACGGCGTACAACGTTATTTTGATCATATTTCATATTTTCGCCATGGTATTCATATTTCCCTCACGGAGCCTTGTCTGATGCTGTGGGACTCGGCACAACTCTGCAACGCTTCAATACTGCCACCTGGTGGATGATCGGCGAGTTGCCAAACCGGAAGTGGCCGGTTGGATATCGGTGCGTCTCCTAAATCCGTCCGGCCACTGGCATATCGTCACGGGACTCAAGACACACACCGTGGATATGGATCACTGCCATAACTCAATAATCGACATGATTTGGGCGTGTATTAGTATTATACAAACCGGAAATGGATCTACTCGATCCCCATCAAATAACTGGGATCTTTTTGCTCCAGTGTCATCGCCCAACGGTAAGAGGAGGCTGACGTTATTTTCAGCATGAGTGTTTATTATTATCCATACAAACTGCTCTGATCACCCATACTACATGAAGCATTTAACGACGATCACGGAATTATAAATGACCCCCCCCCCCCCCCCCCGTTCACCCGCGCATGATCAGTCATAACGTTTAGGACCATGTACAGTTGACATTTTTTATATAGCGTGGATCGGAACCAAACGGCATTTGATAATCTATATATGCATTTATGCCTATATCTCACGTTCTAGGAATTACTGCAGAAAACGATAAAAACATATTTATACTCTAGACCAGGGGTGGGCAATTATTTTTCCCGGGGGGCCGAATGAGCAACTGAAAATATGTTGGCGGGCCGGGCCAAAATTCCAAACTCAATTATGCATAATATACATTTTATTTCTATATAAAAAGCAGTAAATGGCATTGTTTTGACCCCTGGTAAGAGTGTATGTTATTATTTGGCAATTAAAAGGTGAGGTTAGCTTTAAAAAATATCATTTATTCAAATAGAATTTATTTCCAAAATGATAAACAAAATGTGAAACATTAATAACAAAGGGCATACATGAAAAAGTGCTATACAAATAAAGTTATTATTTTGAGTTTCATATACTATTGAAACAAGGATTTTCTTAGCTTTCTAAAGACATCACATCATCTTATAGCCAAAATAAACAAGACATGTCACTGAACTGTGTAAAGAAAAGTGTCCCAGTAGCCTTTTTTTACTCTACATGCCTAGATTAAACATTTAATGTTTTCAGAACTGTGCAAAAAAAAGAAAAAAAAAAAGATCAAGTGTCCCATTTCACTTGTTATATTTCCACATTTTAGTGTTTTTCAGCTATTTTCTTTTTCATTCAATGTGATAAATCCAGTCTCTGTTGAGCTTTAACAAGTCCATCAAAGTCAGGTTGCATGTCTGAGGTGGAGATGCGAAGCACAGCTGCCAGATGTTCATCAGTGAGAGAGGATCTGTACCTGGACTTGGTAAACGTCATGACTGAGAATGTCTGTTCACATATAGGTGGATCCAAAGAGAACCAACATCTTCTGAGCATGTCTCCTCATGTTTGGAAAGTTCTCCTCCTTGAGAGCAGAGTAGAACTCTAGCAGTGATGCTGACTTAAAGTGCTCTTTCAGTAGTGAATCAGACTGCAGGTCAATGAGTTCAAGCTGAACATCAGTGGGTGCACTATCAACACTGCAGGTAAAGAGAGAGGAAACCAGCTGCATTTCATCCTCAACCTTTTTGAAATCTTGAAAACGCCTTGAAAATTCATCATGCAGTGCTCCCAACATGGATGAGTACCTGTGCCGGTGATCAGCTGATGGTTTGACTTCTTTCAGGGTTTTCATGTGTTTGAGATTGTTGCTGCCTAGTTGCCTTGAAATTAATTGCAACTTTGTCATGAAGGCTTTCACATGGCTATGCATTTCATGAGCAAAAATGCCCTTGCCCTGCAGTTGTGTGTTCAGTAGGGATGGGTACCGTTCATTTGAACCGATACGGTACCGGTACCTGTGAATCGATACCGGTACCCAACGGTACCTTTTTTCTGTACTTTATATATAATTTATAATTATATCAGACAATGCACCTACAAAAGCAGATGATTATAATTAAATTAGCCAACTTGGTAACACATTAGTCATAGCAGCATAGGCATAGCCTTATTAATGTTTTGTGTGGCGTTGCCGTCGTGTACAACGATACTTACGTTTTTTAGGTGATTTGACAAAGTTGTTGTAGAGTTGTGATATGCCATTTTCTTCTGGCATATCTGGCACTCGGCTTTTTGGGCATTGTCTTTGCATATTTTAAAGTGTAACCACATGTCTGATGACTTCTTCGTCGACATGTCTGCTGCACGTGTCCTTGTTGTTTTCAACACAGATAATCTCCACGTGCTTGTTGTAGAGAGGTGGAGTCGAGGCGCCGCTTACTTTTGTTTCATTGGAATGGAGGCGGGAAGGCGCCGCTTACTTTCGTTTCATTGGAATGGAGGCGGGAAGGCGCCGCTTACTTTCGTTTCATTGGAATGGAGGCGGGAAGGCGCCGCTTACTTTCGTTTCATTGGAATGGAGGCGCAAGATTTTGGAGGCAAAAGAATAAAATAAAATAAAATCTTATTTTTTTTAAACTTCGATTATTTTTGTATGTTCGAAGCTCGTGCCATCGAACGAAGCTTCGAAGCTTCGAAGTATTTAAGACAGCCCTAATCGATACAGGGACGCCAAGTATCGATATTTAACACATTGCCCGCCGGGGGTTATGCCCATCTAATGCCCCTCTCTGCCAGCGCTATAAGTCTATGGAGATGTTTACCTTCTTTGCAGGGTATTGTTGTATTGTATTGTATTGCTATATTGACATTACTATGGCCCATTCAACATCGATTATCTATCGTTCAGGATGTGGGAACGTTATACTTTTTCATTCATACATTGTTGTGTTAATACCTTCTAGAATATAAGTATGTTTTTATCGTTTTCTGCAGTAATTCCTAGAACATGAGTTATAGGCCTAAACGCATATATAGATTATCGATTGGTGTTTCTTCCCTATACACGCAACGTCGTTTATAATTCCCTGATCATCAGTAAATGCTTTATGTAGGTTGGGTGATATATTGATCAGATCGGTTTGCTCACAAGGAAACTCACAATCGGGTTGAAAATAACGTTATATTCCTCTTACCGTGGGTCAATGAGACTGGCGGTGAAATATCCCAAGTACACAACGCTGATCGCCTAGGTCCATTTCCGGTTTGTATGTTGCAATAAACGCCAAAATCATATCGATTATTAAGTTTAGAAAGCGATCCATTATGTACATAACGTCTGTCGGGAGTCCCGCAATGATATGTGACGGCCGGATGAATTTCATCAACGCACATCGGCCACATCCTGTAGGCGAGTAACTCGCCCGACCATCCACCAGGTGGCGGTATTGAAAAAATTTAATATTGATCTCAATAACGCTGGACAGCGTGGTCTGGCGCTCAACGCATGGCGGCCAATAAAGCTGGAAAGCGATTTTGGCGCACAATATGTTAATAATTCATAATTAAAAAAAAAATTATAAGGAACTTGCATTGTTCATTTCAATACCTGTAATAGTACAGTAGTCCACACACACACACATGCATTCAGTTAAGTTGGAATATGACTGTAATACAAACAGTTCAGTTTGTCAGGTACATGCAACACAGATTACAGTGTTTACATTAGGGCTGCACGATTAATAGATTTTAAATCGAAATCGCGATTTGGAATGATGCAATTACCAATCGCAAACAAAATAAAACGCTTTTTTTTTTACACTTTTTTTTTTTTGAAATGTTTAACCAGGAAGTCCCATTGAGATACAAGATCGGTTTGGGAGAGGGAGGTAAGGGGTTTTAGATTGTGTGTTGTGAAGTTTAGACTTCAGAGAGGGAGAGTAAAGTACAGAAAAAAAAGGTACTGTTGGGTAGGGGTGGACGGTATAAACGGTATACGGTATAAACGGTATGAATTTGCTCTACGGTATGGATTTTGACTATACCGTGTAACCGGTAGAGCAGCTCTAAAAGAGTCATGTAACCACAGCGCGACTATTTCAATCGCATTTGCCCCTAAAAATAGATAGAATTAGTCATAGATAATAGATATGTGCAAACTGGAAAAAGTTATTTAGGAGGCTTCGCGCAGTGGGCGTGTCAACACGCAATTGTAATTTCATAATAAACACATATCACCGCGGCGCACAGCAAGTTTCAATTTCAGTTCCTGGCATTTTTAACCAGTGGAGAAAGGTAAGGGATTTCCCTATCGTTTTTCTTATATGAATTATTCTACGTTAATAAAAACATACCTGGTGATCAACAATGTTTGCTGTAAACATTATGATATGTGTGTAGTGTTATGATAACGACGGCTGCAGCGGGAGCCGGGAGGACGGCTGCAGCAGTGGAGTTGCGAATAGCATGTAGCTGCAGAGCCGCAGAACCATGGGCGCTTTTAGGTCTGGTCACAGGCCCGCTCAACAGCGCCCCCCCACCCAACGGCTGAATTGCCAATGGCTCCCGAAAGCGCCCATGGTTCTGCGGCTCTGCAGCTACATTATGCGTCTAGCCAAATCCAGCATCCAGCCTCGCTGTTTGCAATGGGAGCAGCACGGAGTCTCGACTCGGGACTTATTTTATTTGGAATATAATGACTTTATACGCAAAAGTAGCCTAGTTTTAAGTTAAAATATTATAAATCTACATGCCTTGAGGATGTCATTCTTTATATAGCCTGCCTATCAGCAGGCCTGTACATTGCGACATATATGTCGCACGTGCGACACTGACGTCAGTCTGTGCGATGAATGAATTGACTTCAGTAGCACTGGTGCGATGGCCCGTGGAGCAAGCAAAAAAAAATAAAGTGTGACGGTAAATTGAATGGACCACAGCGCCACGCTATCCACTTGGTACTTGTAGTCTCGTGCGATTAAAAACAATGTCCCGTCTCGCGTAGAGTCCATAATCAAACACCAAATCCCATAATCCCTAGCGAACAATATCCCCGCGACTAAGTTGCGAGCTCAATGTACACTGACTGGGTGACTTCGACAAGATGAAGCGCTTTTTTAAGGTATTAAATCCAACAAAAGAAGTACAAGATCAAAACCCCAAACGAGCCCGAGAGGGACCACCGTTAATAGAAACGAGACAAAAGGAGAAGATTAACAAGATGTACAGATATAACGCAGAGTGGGAAAATGATTTTCCGTGGATATTTTTTAATGAGGAAGCACAGCTATTATTATTCTGTCACTGGTGCCGGGAGACTCCGGAAAAGATCCGATCAGAGAATCCCTTGACTCGCGGGTAACAATATCCTAAAAAGGGATAACATTAATAAACACAACGTCCCATCGACACATTCTTGCCCGGGATGCCTTCAACGCTAAACAAACTCCTGAGCGCGGGCCGGCACCCTCTTGCACTCGCTGAGTAAACAGACGACCAGAGCGGATGATGCTGATCTCCGTGAGGTAAAGTTTAAGATGAATGTGGCATATTGCATCGCCAAGGAAGAAATGCTGTTCACTAAATTTAAGCCGCTAATTTTACTCTGTAAAAAGAACTCCATCGTATGGCTACTTAAATTCCCCTCCGGGATCAATAAAGTATTAATTATCTATCAATCAATCTATCTATCTATCTAATAACGAGACAATATGCAAATAAGGTAATAATAATAATAATTCATTTTATTTATAAAGCCCTTTTCATTCATGCAGAGTTCCTTGTACTTAGTTCTGATTAATGCAATAGTGTGTGTGTGTGTGTGTGTGTGTGTGTGTGTGTGTGTGTGTGTGTGTGTGTGTGTGTGTGTGTGTGTGTGTGTGTGTGGATCTGAAAAAGTGGCCAGCAGACATGATGCTGGAACTGTGACACGTGTGCAGTGCACACACACACACACACACACACGCACGCACACACACACACACGAATAATTATAATAATAATAATAATAATAATAATAATAATAATAATAATAATAATAATAATAATAATAATAATAATAATAATAATAATAATAATACATTTATTTATTTGGTTCCACAAATATGTACAGGTGTTTGTATGCATTATATCTATTTGTTATGTTGGTTTCTAGGTGTTTCTAGGTTGGTTTCTAGCTTTCCCTGTAATCTGAGTCCACACCAGCGCTGCCTGGTCTCGGACTGCTTCATATCGGTTATATGGTTATGTCCTTGTTCTTTTTGTTTTACATTATGGGCAAATAAAGAAAGAATTTGTCTAAAAGCATTTCTTGTTAAAGTTTGGATTTTGTGTGCCCTGTATGCAAGATTCATGTCCCTTGCCAGTCACATACCTATTTAAGTAATGAACTGCACTACTTGTGGTTGTTTTTAGAGATTTTAGAGACGTTTTATACTCGTGCTAAAAGATTTTGGCCTGTGCTACAAAACTATCAACCTCTGTAGCACCAGTGCTATGTGCAAAAAAAGTTAACGTACAGCCCTGCTATCAGGCAAAAAAAATTATTCTAACGGAAACACTGATACCGTGATATATACCGTTACCGTCTATGCTTCAAATTATACCGTGATATACATTTTAGACCATACCGTCCACCCTGACTGTTGGGTACCGGACCGGTATCAATTCCCAGGTAAAAAGAAACATTTTCAGGCTCGGTGTCCCGAAAAGACCCACCGCGTAGGCCAGATGCAAGCCGCATTTTACAATAAACCTCTGTGGGGCTGCTTAAATTTTTTTTTATTATAATCGCAAATTTAATCGCAATCGCAATATCTGTCAGAAAAATCACAATTCGATTATTTCCCAAAATCGTGCAGCCCTAGTTTACATCCGTCTGCTTGAGAAAATACCATGTTCTGCAATAAAAATGATTGAAGTGAGATGAACAGGCTGAACTTTATTTTATTAGATAAAACATGTTGACAATGTTTTACTTTGCAGTTGAAAAAAAGTTATAAATAAATAAATAAATTCGCAATACTCAGCGTATCGCGATATATTTAGTATCGCGATACTATCGTATCGTGACGCAAGTATCGCGATAGTATCGTATCTAGGGGTGGGTACCATTCACATTTGAACTGATACGGTACCGGTACCTGTGAATCGATACCGGTACCCAACGGTACCTTTTTTCGGTACTTTAGTCTCTAAAAATGTAATCTACCTACCTCAGTTGTAAAAAATCAAATCAAATCAAAACTTCAAATAACCACATTTTCGACCATTTTCGGCTTGCCATTGCCCCGACTGCTTTGTTGGTGAATCAAGTCAAATCCTAGGTAAGCGTATATTGTGCGTGTGAATGTTGACATGAAAATAATTTTTTATTTATTTATTTTTTAACAGTATCTCACGTGAATCGATACTCGGTAGTACCGACGTGTTTCGGTAAGTACCTTTAAAAGTACCGAATTCGGTACCCATCCCTAATCGTATCGCGAGGTCTCTGGCGATTCCCACCCCTAAAAGATACTGAGAGAGATAGAGAGAGAAAGATACTGAGAGCGATACAGAGAGAGAAAGATACTGAGAGAGATACAGAGAGAGAAAGATACTGAGAGAGATACAGAGAGAGAGAAAGACACTAAGAGAGAGAAAGATACTAAGAGATCAGGGGAGGAAATTAGGCCACTTTACTGGCCAAATGCTAGTATTTTTTACGTTTGGCTGGTAAAAAAAATAAGATACTCGCCAGTTGGCTGGTAAGCCAAAAAGTTAGTTTCCTCCCCTGCTGGCGAGTATACAAAAAAATAAAACATTCTGCAATCACTGCACTGGCAAACGGTGCGCGTCTTCTGAGTGTTCGCTTTAGTTGACAGTGCCACGAGAGCACTGCACAAGACCACCCGCGGACATATAATAATAAAAGTCCCGCGGTACTAGGCTAGCCATCAGGAGCACTCGCAAACAGATAACGTTAAACACAGCAGAAGATGGAAAACAGACAGACTGACCAACGGGGAACTGCATCCAACCCTAGTACAACCCTCGAGTATAAGTTACTAAGGACACATTTAAATCACAGAGGTGTAATGTTAGTCTACTGGAACTGTATACAGTGGTTAGCTTCTAGTTAGCGTTTTAGCTATAGCTGCTTGCTAGCTAACGTTAGCCCCGTGTGCTCAAAGCAGCCAGCTAGGTGTATCTGTTATGACTATAATGTTTCCAAAAAAGCACCGGACTACGACGTAAGGTTAGACATTTTATTTCATGCTCAAAAGCCCCTGGCTTGCACATCGCAGTCACGAAAGGGGCTAGCTCAACCAGTGCACTGTGCACAACAGCACACCAACCCAACTGACGTTACCACAACACTTGACGGTACTTCACAGCACTGTCGTAAGACCACCGTGCTGTCTTAAAGGCACAGTGTGCCTACCCAGATGCATACACAACATTGACGCAGCTTGACATACAAAGAAGTAATTATCACAATTAGCGATTTTTTTTTGTCTGGTAAAAAATCTGTTTGGCTGGTAAAAAAAATCAGATACTCGCCAGTTGGCTGGTAAGCCAAAAAGTTAGTTTCCTCCCCTGTAAGAGATACAGAGAGAGAGAAAGATAGATAATGAGAGAGAGAAAGATACTGAGGGAAAGATACTGAGAGAGAAAGATAAACACGTTTCGCAATTATGCCACATCAATGTGGAACGCCCTACCCACAGCTGTAAAGGAATGTGAATCACTACCCACGTTCAAAAACACTCAAAGAGCACCTACGGGAGACTGCAATTCAAAACTGGCCCCTGTAAATGTCCAAACCCAACCCCCTCCAATGTAGTCCCCCCCCCCCACTCCACCCACCCAACCACCTCCAATGTACAGTTTCCCACCCCACCTACCAAACCCCCCCCCCCACCTAGCCAACCTCCTGTAATGTACAATTTCTTCCCCCTCAAATGTATATACTCTCTTTTTAGACTCCTTTTGTACAAACAGTACTGTATACTTGTAGATCTGGTATGTCATAAATGTCTAGATGCAACAGTACTGTCTACCTGACCTGTATGTCATGTATGTCATATATGTTATGATGAATTGAAAATGGGGGACCCTGATGTAAACAAGATGCAAGTATTTCTCTGATCTGCATCCCCTTAACAATTGTGTGTATTGAGCAGTACTGTATTGTACCCATTCTGCAATCTGTTAATAACATTTTCAATCAATCAATCAATCAAGAGAAAGATACTGAGAGAGAGATACTGAGAGAATGATACTGAGAGAGAGATACAGAGAGAGAGAGAGAGAGAGAAAGATACTGAGAGATAGAAAGAAAGATACAGAGAGATACAGATAGAGAGAAAGATACTGAGAGAGATACAGAGAGATACAGAGAGAGAGATACAGAGAGAGAGAGAAAGATACTGAGAGATACAGAGAGAGAGAAAGATACTGAGAGAGATACAGAGAGAGAGAAAGATACTGAGATACAGAGAGAAAGATACTGAGAGAGAGAGATACAGAGAGAGAGAAAGATGAATACACCTTCGGGAGAGGTGTTAGTTGGACAATGACTAGGCTAACCGGTCATGTCCGCTTCCATTCATTGTGCTAAGCTAGGCTAACGTGCAGCCAGATAGCTTTCTACTGAACGCACAGAGAGGAAACTGGTATCTATCTTATTGTCTCTCTCTGGAGAAGACGGTAAGCTAATTTCCCCAAATGTTGGCGTGTTCCTTTAACAACGATACATCCACTCTCTGCACTGTTCAGTCACGAGGCATTTTGAATCCGACCCGAGGTTCCTCTAAAGAGTACTCACCTCATGGCACGGAGGGGGATAATTGCACCATATCCTGTGTATATTTGGTAAACGTTGCAGACTTGGGTGTGGACATCGGACCGTCGCGCAACAATCCCTTCCGCCGTTTGGCGAAAAGGAAGAGGTGTATCACTATCAACTGGTTGAAGTGTGTCTGTGGTCTGGGCTCGACGCCTGCTTGTGGTGGAGTGTTAGCAGCCTGGTGGAAACTCAACACCATGTGCCACGGAGCTTCTTCGTATTGCTGACAGAGGGGGGAGAAAGGAGGAGAAAAGAGTGTTTTTCTCGAAAAGGCCCAAGGCTGGGTCTAAAATTGGATTTGCTGTGCTAATGTGCTGTGAAGGACATGCCCTATCGGATAACTCTGCCAGTGCCAGCATAGGCTACTCACTCCTTTAGCTGTCTATATAGCATTCGGTTGTCAAAGCGTGGTCCGAGGACCTCCAGGGGGTCCTTGAAGGGGGTCCCCAGCAAAATGAGGAATAGTTACATTTCACTAATATTGTATTCACTAGAAAGTCAGCACAATGAGAGCATGTAAAAAATATCATAGGTTTCACTGAGAGACGCCCCGGCATGTGAGCGCCACCATGGCCGCCTAGTTATAGTTGAAAGTGGGGGTGCAAGTATTTTTTTTATTCTTTTTTTTTACTTTTTTTTTTTTTGCAAGGGGTGGTTTGGAGGGGGTCCGGCACGACCCCCTCCACGGCAGATTTTTTTACATTTAATGAACACCTGTATGTGCAATTTCCTGCAATATAGAGCCTTCAATCTTGACCAAAATAAAGCTGCTCTTTTCACTATAAAACTCAGTTTATATTGCAGTATGATAGCTATAATAATAATAACTTCACTGCGAGGGCTCTTTTAGCTAACGCTAGCTAGGCACGTATGATAGCCAATTACTATTATAATAATAATAATAATAATAATAATAATAATAATAATAACTTTCCCATCCTCCCAAAGCCCCCCCAGCCCCGTTCACATCCGCAGCACCAACAACAACAACAACTAATTGACGCTATCAATAGCCCCAGTGAGCGCGGCGGCTGAATGAATGAAAACTTTATTTAACAGATTGCAGAATGGGTACAATACAGTACGGCTCAATACACACAATTGTTAAGGGGATGCAGACCAGAGAAAGACGTTTGTCTTGTTTACATCAGGGTCTGTGCTGCACCGAGTGAATCCACAGTCACTTGCTCCTCAATGGGAAACCAACCTAGATTTACCATGAAGGACTGGTTCTGGCCGAACCGTTCGTTATACAAGTATCACAGAGACATTACAAAGGTGCTCACAGTTGCACGAGGGGTTCGCACAGAGATACGGGATGGTTTGAAAGCTCGGCGTTGCTAATAAATATTTTTTATATTTTTTTTATAAACTGCTCAAAGGGGCATTATTTCCGTCGTTGGGTGATCACAGCGCCATCACCATCGCGTATCTCTGGATTCACTCGGTTCAGCGCCGAGGCTCACCATACGAGAAATATTCAGTTTCAATCTGTTTGCGCATTTAGTATACAGTCACAGTGTTCGACTTACGTGATGATTTGCTCCATTTTAATGTAAACGCCGAAGAATAATCCTCACGAGTCACAATGTTATCCAATATCCAGCCTGAATTTCGAAAAAGGTTCGAAAAAGCCGCCTCCCCCAACATGTCGTACACGTCATGCCGACAAACGCCCGTGGGCACTGGATCAAACCATTAAAGTGGGGGGTCACACAATCTTTGGAAACTTAAAAACTTGCTATTAAGTGTCATTGCGTATTATTAATTTGATTGAAATTACGTAGTTATGGTTCGATAAGATTTATAAATTGGGGGGGATATTTATATCATATGATATGATCAAAAAGTGAGGGAGCAAAAAGACAAGCTTGCTCCCCCAAGTTAAATAGTCCTAGAGCACCCGCATCTTCTGCTCCATTAAGTGGGCGCCTATGAGCGCCACTATAGGGGAGCTGTCAGGGGAGCTCAGGCTGCTTTTACATTTAATTAATTGTCTTTATTCATTGCACGCATTGACAATGTCGTCATGCAGTGACACACACATGCGATGGGCGGCACACACGGATACACACATTTAAATGTTTGGGTCGCAGATGAAATGTTCCTCTCTGCGTTTGACCCATCTCATCGTCCTTCCCCCCAAGGGCAGCCGGGAGCAGATGGGGGCTGCGGCGTGGGACCAATCCAAGTGCTCCTGTCCGTCTTCGTCAGGGACGCGACAGCGTTAGCTATCTGTTGTGCATGTTTTTCCATTGGGTTTATCTTATCGGGAGGGGAAACCCTTGCGAGCACGGGGAGAACATGCAAACTCCACACAGAACAGGCCCAGGAGATACCCCACCTGGGTAACTGGCAACACGGCAACCTGGTCCACAAGCGGGAATCGAACCCTGGACCTTCTAACTGTGAGACGACAGTGTTAACCAGTGTTGCCTAATGACAAAAAGGAGATGTTTCAAGAGGGATTGCTCTCACTTCCTACAAAGCGCGATGTCGGTTACGTTCTTCACGGCATGCCATCGGTGGGTTTGTTCATCGCTGTGTGACAATGTAATTGTGATATCAAAACCAAAACTGCTATTTTCAAATAACATCCCTTCACATAGTGAAGATCTCATTTAGTGAGACATTTGAGTTATGCTATACGGGATATGGTCATTATTAGCATTAATTTAGATCAGGGGTAGGCAACCCTAGGCACACGTGCCTGCATAGGCACGCGGGGGCATTTGCATAGGCACAGGGGGCAGCAGCAAAAAAGATTTATATTTTTTTTTTTTTTTTTTTGCTTTGAAATATTATAGTGAAATATTTTGCACTGTTGTCACATTTATCTTGTTGAAATCCTCCCACAGGTTCTTTTTACTACCACATATTTAATTGAGACCCTTTATTTGTTTATTATTTCAATTGAGCTGGAAATACATTGCTACATCATTCAGTAACATTTGCAGAGCCTTATAACAAAAACATTATTACGGTCACCATTGTGACCAGTGGGATTAATCAACACATTTTATTATTTATTTTTCTATTTCATTGAACATTGCACATGTTAAAAGCCATTTTTTTTACTCAAAATGTGAGTATTACCAAGTCAACTTGTGTTCTCAAAACAATGACAATAAACATATTTTTTTATTAGGTTGAAATAATGTGGTTGTGTACTTATTTTTCTGTTAACTTATTATGGATTGAAAACTGAAAACCTTAATGCACAGTAACTAAACTCAATATTTTTAAGTTCTGGTAACTTATTATTATAATTTTTTTACAGTGTAGTCTTGCGATCAATCAAAACGTATTTACACGATATACCTCACATTCACCCTCCATTCACATCCTGGTGTTCTCCATTAGGCCTGTAGGTGGATCTATGACAGCACACGTTCAGTACACACACCGATGGTGTGTGATGTGTCCAAAAATGAATGGGCAAATGTGAGTGAAATGGTTGCACTGTATGCAGCCGTTTGTCTGCATTGCATCCCCCCCCCCCCCCCCAACTCAGATTTAGGGTAGATACAACCATCATAATAATATTGTTAATAATAACAATAATGATGTAATAATGTAAAAATTATGAAAAAAAAAATTACGATGCATGGAATATTGTTGAGGCACACTAGTTACAACTATATTTCAAACAGGCACTCCATGTCAAAAAGGTTGCTGACCCCTGATTTAGATGAACGAATGTGCAATGATTAGATGTGCAATGACTTCACCACAATATTATCCTGATAAGCTACAATAAATAATAATATTGAATTATTGCCCAACCCCAACTATAATCACTCTTAGATCCAGTAGATCAGGTGAATGTCAGGCAGCATCCTGACAGCATCTTATAATACAACCACTCTTTTCCAGCATCTCATTTAATGGGAATTCAGTAGAATTACAACCGTCTGCATGCACAGGGCACTCTTCCATCACATGCATAGAGCACTCTTCCATCACACAGAGAGCACTCTTCCATCACATGCACAGAGCACTCTTCCATCAAACAGAGCACTCTTCCATCACACAGAGAGCACTCTTCCATCACATAGAGCAGGGGTTCCCAAAGTCGGGGTCGCGACCCCCAGGTGGGTCGTGAGCCGCCGTGGGGGGGTCGCCAGAGGATAAAAAAAAATGGTGGGGAACAACCAGGAGATCACTGCAACTCACACAAGTTGGAGAACTATCTCTCTCTCTCTATCTCTTGCTCTCACACACACACAAAGGGAGCCGCATGTGATTGGTGGAGGCGGGACCCTTACAAAAAACTGCTAATCATTGACACATGCTAGCCTGTAATAATCCCCCCCAGAAAAATCTACTTTGCATTTGATATATTGCAAATATATGCCATCACACACACTGGCATTTAAAGGGTTAGAATTATAAAATGAATATGTGGTATTATGATCAGGGCTGCAGTTGAATAAAATTGTATTTCTTATCAATTACAAAAAAACTGAAAATCCATACAAATCTGTGTTGTGTTGTACAGAGCACTCTTCCATCACATGCACAGAGCACTCTTCCATCACATAGAGCACTCTTCCATCACATAGAGCACTCTTCCATCACATAGAGCACTCTTCCATCACACAGAGCACTCTTCCATCACACAGAGCACTCTTCCATCTTCCATCACACAGAGCACTCTTCCATCACATGCACAGAGCACTCTTCCATCACATAGAGCACTCTCCATCACACAGAGCACTCTTCCATCACACAGAGCACTCTTCCATCACACAGAGCACTCTTCCATCACAGAGCACTCTTCCATCACACAGAGCACTCTTCCATCACATAGAGCACTCTTCCATCACACAGACCACTCTTCCATCACACAGACCACTCTTCCATCACATGCACAGAGGATTCTGGGGATCTTGCACACTAATCCAGTGCTATTGAGCGCACAATAAAGTTAGGCCTACAACAACTTTGCAGATTTATGTTGAAAGGGTATTTTTTGGAGTGGGAAATGGGATCATAGGGAATGTATTTGTTGAAGAGTCAACTGTTTTAATTCACAAATATTCTGATTTATTTAGCATAATCATCTAACACATATTGCAAAATTCGAAACCCCCTTTGCACACATTCACTTAGTTTGACTTTTAATGAGACTGTGGCTTGTACATGTTGTCACCAGATTCTAAAGGCCTAACTAGACCCAGGCTCTGACTGCTGATGCGAGTTTCAGGTAATGACAAAGCTGATGCCACATTATATAACGAGTACTACACTACAGTATGTAGCCCGTAATGGCAACTCAACAAACCCTGGCCCTCTGGCGATGTGGGTTCCAAGTGTCGATAATCCCAAAACTACCTGGCATTGCATTATAATAAACTACTATGCTATGCCTCCTGACAACATTTAACCCTTTCACTACCACACTACCAAATGGTTACCTTTCCCTGCGACAATCCAGGTTAACCCTTTCACAACCACACTACAAAAGGTTAACCCTGTCACTGCCACACTACAGACGGTTAACCCTTTCAATGTGACACTACAGAAGGTTAACCCTTTCACTGCCACACGACAGTAGTGAAAGGTAGTGAAAGGTTAACCGTCTGTAGTGTGGTAGTGAAAGGTTAACCGTCTGTAGTGTGGTAGTGAAAGGTTAACCTTCTGTAGTGTGGTAGTGAAAGGTTAAACTTCTGTAGTGTGGGTAGTGAAAGGGTTAAACAACGACATACCTTACTTATTTCTACCCCATGCCCGTGTGCCCAGTCCTCATCCAGAGCCACCTAGCCTCCCACCCACCACGTACTGTAGCTTTGACAGCATGTTGTATCCTCTGCCCCCCAAATGACAAACCTCCCAAACAACACGGTGCGACAAACCTGTAACCAGCCTTACAGATACTGGATTTTAAAAACCCTCAGAAGATTCAAGAGATTCATTTGTCACATACACATACAGACATGAAGGTGGCCATGCCCGCCTTGATTGTGCAAAATAGAATAATAAAATAGAATAGATAATAAAATAGACATGATAAAATACAATAAAATGCTAAGCTAAGAAGCATTGTAACACACTGTATACATACAATAATATACAATATAGTTATGTTTTTTAAAGTGACCTTTTTTGTAGTGCGTTTGTGTGTGAGAGAGTGCGTGTGTGTGTGTGTTCAAGTGTGTTTGTGTGTGGAGAGATCAGTGTTCAGTGTTCTGATGGCCTGGGGGAAGAAGCAATCCAGGAAATGTACCTTGATTCTTATAGGGCCTAACAAAAATAATGGTTGGTTTCAGGTTGCCGACCGACCCTGCCGATTTAGGTGCGACCCAATATATTTTATGAGTTTTTAAAAAAAATTATATATTAAAAAAAAAAAAAAAAAAAAATCGATTTTTTTTTTTTTTTTTTTTTTTTTTTTTTTTAAGAATAAAGTTTCATAGAAATCTTAGTCAAACATTTAGTATTATGGATATTAAACATGCTGGCAGAGTACATGCATCCATGTTGTTGTGAACATTTTAATTAAATAAAGAAATTCCCTATCCATAGTCGCCGTGGGAAAGAATAAAATAAAAAAATAAAATAAAATAAATTCCCTACCTACCCATGGCCAAACTGACAACCAACCTGAAACCAACTATTATTTTTGTTAGGCCTAGAAACCATAACTGACAGAAGGAGGGGAAAGAAATAGGTTGAATAAGGAGTAACTGGGTTGAATGCATCAACATGAACAGTGCCGGCAGAACTCTGGAAGTAGAACAAGAATATACTCAACAGTAACACCCTCTTAGTAGATCCCTCCTGCTCTTGCTGATACCCCAGTTTCACACTTGCATACACCCTCTCACACACAACATACTTAGCACTCATTCATCTTCATACTCGCAACTAGACACATGCATCTGTTTGCACACACATACACATACTTTGCATGTGTTTATTTGTTTATGTGTATGATTCTTAACACTTTGGCTGCCGGAAAACGCCTAAACACGTCATTCCCGGCCATGCTCAAGTTGCCGAAGACGCTTTACAGCGTCTTTAATATCAATATTTCAAAAATCTGGGATCGGATTCATATTTCCCCTCCGCTGGCCTGAGATCCACCAGGAGGACCCACTGAGCTCTCTGGCGGTTCAGGAGCGCCATCTGGTGGCCGATCGGCGCAATCGCTTAACAGGAAGTGCTATGGAGATTGTGCTGGTCGGCCGTATTACTTCCGGGCACTAGCTATAGGTTCCGGGACTCGATCTCGACACACTACATAGCGATCGATTGCCAATAACTCGATAAACAACATGATTTGGACGTATATACCATTATACAAGCTGGAGATGGACCGGGTAAATCGACATCCCATAATGGTAAAATTTCTACTCTGCGATGATCGCCCAACGGCGCGCGGAGACTGGGGTGAGTTTTAGCGTGTAAAGTTACCGTCTTCGATACTAACTGCTATTATCAACATTTGACCCACATTAGATGATTGGTATAACGCTGCCCACGGAATTATAAACGCCCCCTAGCCCATCCGGTCAACATCAGATGACGTGTAGTAACTTCTAGAAGTACGTCTAGTTGGAATTTTTTATATCGCGCTGATTGCCATAAAACTGTATTGCATCATCAATATAATGTATTTGGGGCTATAGATCACGTTCTGGAGAAAGCTGCAGAAAGAGATGAAAACATACTTATACATTAGACCATACTTTACTATGAATATGTGAATGAAAAAGTTTAACGTTGCTACACAATGAACAATACATATAGGACTTTGAATGGGCCCTAATAATGGCAATGTAGTAGGGCTGGGCGATATGACGATATTATATAAATATCGGGTACAGTTCATTAACGATACACTTTTTCAACGTATCGTGGATATCGTGATGTTTTGCCCAAGAGGATTGTGTCGCGTCAATCTGTCCACACGTTACTCGTTCATATCTCAGCCTGTGCTGAGATATGCCCATTCCGCGGTCTGTTAATAAAGTTTTCAATCAGACAGATGTATGGAAAGGCTTTTATTATAACATTCGTTGTAGTAAAATCATTATGCCTCATTTAGTCATCCTGTGAAGCACTGGTCTCCTACTCGACGGCCGCGGGGAGCTAACGTTAGTAGCTTTGTTGATGTTCAGCACACGGGACATTCAGGAAGTCAAAAAATAATAACGCTTGACGATTGGTGCTAAGAACAGCAGGGCGGGTGCAAGCGGTGTGACGTCATTGGCAGACTCGACTGTCAATCAAAATGATTATGTTT
The DNA here is from genome assembly GCF_963971535.1 of Notolepis coatsorum. Classification (NCBI taxonomy): domain Eukaryota; kingdom Metazoa; phylum Chordata; class Actinopteri; order Aulopiformes; family Paralepididae; genus Notolepis; species Notolepis coatsorum. The sequence continues at coordinate 127,647,115 of NC_140171.1, forward strand.
CCGTCAGAATGAATGAATGAAAACTGTATTAAAAGGTTGCAGAATGGGTACAATACAGTACAGGAGGATGAAGACCAGAAAAAGACTTTCGGCTTTTTTACATAAGGGTCCTCCATTTTCAATTCATCAAAACATTTAGAGACATACATATATACAGTAGTTTCATAAAAATGCTAAAATGCTATTTATTTATTTATTTATTGATTGATTGATTTAAAACTTTAACATATTGCAGAATGGGTACAGTACAGCTCAATACATACAATTGTTAAGGGGATGCAGACCAGAGAAAGACTTTAGTCTTGTTTACATCAGGGTCCCCCATTTTCAATTCATCATATTTCATATCTAAATCATATAATATCTCATATGCAATATATAATCTAATAATCTAAATCTAATATAAAAATGCTAAATGCATGGGTATTTTATTTTGTCTTTAATGTTAGCTTGCAAACTCAAATACTGTCTTGGTAAGCCTCATAATGAATTGTTTGGGGTAAAAAAGAAAAACATCGTGATGTGTATCGTGTATCGCCGAAAGGTCAGAAACAGGGGAGGAAACTAACTTTTTGGCTTACCAGCCAACTGGCGAGTATCTGATTTTTTTTACCAGCCAAACAGATTTTTTACCAGACAAAAAAAAATCGCTAATTGTGATAATTACTTCTTTGTATGTCAAGCTGCGTCAATGTTGTGTATGCATCTGGGTAGGCACACTGTGCCTTTAAGACAGCACGGTGGTCTTACGACAGTGCTGTGAAGTACCGTCAAGTGTTGTGGTAACGTCAGTTGGGTTGGTGTGCTGTTGTGCACAGTGCACTGGTTGAGCTAGCCCCTTTCGTGACTGCGATGTGCAAGCCAGGGGCTTTTGAGCATGAAATAAAATGTCTAACCTTACGTCGTAGTCCGGTGCTTTTTTGGAAACATTATAGTCATAACAGATACACCTAGCTGGCTGCTTTGAGCACACGGGGCTAACGTTAGCTAGCAAGCAGCTATAGCTAAAACGCTAACTAGAAGCTAACCACTGTATACAGTTCCAGTAGACTAACATTACACCTCTGTGATTTAAATGTGTCCTTAGTAACTTATACTCGAGGGTTGTACTAGGGTTGGATGCAGTTCCCCGTTGGTCAGTCTGTCTGTTTTCCATCTTCTGCTGTGTTTAACGTTATCTGTTTGCGAGTGCTCCTGATGGCTAGCCTAGTACCGCGGGACTTTTATTATTATATGTCCGCGGGTGGTCTTGTGCAGTGCTCTCGTGGCACTGTCAACTAAAGCGAACACTCAGAAGACGCGCACCGTTTGCCAGTGCAGTGATTGCAGAATGTTTTATTTTTTTGTATACTCGCCAGCAGGGGAGGAAACTAACTTTTTGGCTTACCAGCCAACTGGCGAGTATCTTATTTTTTTTACCAGCCAAACGTAAAAAATACTAGCATTTGGCCAGTAAAGTGGCCTAATTTCCTCCCCTGGTCAGAAAATATCGTGATATCATATTTAGGCCATATCGCCCAGCCCTACAATGTAGCAATAGAATTTAAAAAGTTATAGCCCTGCAAAGAAGGGGACTTTCTCTATAGACAAATAGAGCCGGCAACCTACGGTTGATAATGAATTTAACCCATGGCAGCCAAAGTGTTAAGTGTTTTTTTTTATTATTAATATATATATATCTTTTTCTTTTTTGTATTCCTGTTGGGGCCTCTTGGACCAGATCGACATTGTAAATAAGAAACCGGTTATTATCTGGCTAAATAAAAGGTAGGGATGCCCCGATCACGTTTTTTGCCACCGATACCGATCACCGATCGTCGTGAGCCATATCGGCCGATACCGATCCGATACCGATCGTTTTTGATTAAAAAGAAATTAAAAATTTTATATAATTTTTTTTTTTTTTTTTTTTTTTTAATAAAATATATATATTATATAATTAGACTTGTACTTGTATTATCTGCGAGACATCGCCACCACGCAACAAGTCAAAATGCTCGCTATCTGCAAACAGCTCCACTGTCTGTGTGTACTCTAGTAGCCTAGCTCCAAAAAGGATTCTCCGGCGCTGCAGCGGGACCCTATTGGTAACGTTATGCTTTGGTCATTTCACATTCAGCAAGCCCTCAGCTCGAATACGCATTCAATCAATGTTATAAGACATTGATATCAGGAGCTATCTGTAGCTACTGCTAGCCGGTTAGATGACGTTAAGACAACTATTTAGTTCAATCGGACATTTCGTTTTGAACCGTGAACTAACGTCAGCTAACGCAAGCTAACGCAAGCTAACAGAGATATCAACATGGGCTACTAGACTTCCTGGGGCATTTGTTGATATCCGGAGCTATCAGTAGCTAGCCGGCTAAATACCGTTAGACAATGCCTACTAAAAGTGAATAGTTGACTGGGTAATTTTGTTTAAACAGTAACGATAGCTAGGTAGCTAACGTTAGCTCAGGTCGAATGCACTATCTAGACTCAGCAGAGGAGGTCCGCCTCCTCTGTGTTTACAAACTCTACACGGGTACGGGCGGGGCTAGGGAGGAGGAGCAGTTTGCAGGTCCTGTGCGTCTGAGACAAGCGAGTGAGATATCCACTTGATCAGTTTCCGGAGATCGGCGAATATGACTAATTATCGGAATTCCCCGATCGCATATTTATACTGATTATCGGCCGATAACGATCGGTGGCCGATCGATCGGGGCATCCCTAATAAAAGGTAATAAGAACAATAATAATAGAACAGGAAGGATGGCCTGTTGTCAAGCCCAGACCAACACAGAGACGTTCAAATAGCCCCTATCTTCTGTGAGCCATTATTCAGTTAGGAACTATGGGGATAGCCAACATTCTTGAATGTGCTCCAGAACCTTCTCTTTGCTCTCTTCATCCATTAATCAAACCCCTTCTCTCTCTCTTTTTCTTGTCTATCTCTCTTCCTCCTTCTCCCGCTCCCTCCCTCATTCTGTCCTCGGGATCACGCAGGCAAGGCAGCTTGCCATAGAATTGTCCCAGAAAACACAACTTGCACAACTCTGTAGTAGCTACACCACGGAGGAGAGGAGTGTTCGAGATCTAGGCCACAGGGTGAAGGGTATTACTAGCCAACTGTTGATACACATACACACACACTTATTACACTTTTGGATGATTAATATTTTAAAGAGCTGCCAAGCACAGCCACAGGCCCTTGGGAAATAGACAGGCTGGCACTTTCCAGCAGTGTGGATAAAAAGAGGTTTCCATGGATAAGTTTATCCAGAGGTTAGAATTCACACACAGAGAGAGAGAGAGAGAGAGAGAGAGAGAGAGAGAGAGAGAGAGAGAGAGAGAGAGAGAGAGAGAGAGAGAGAGACACAGGTTAGGTTTCTATGGATGCACACAGTGGAGTCAGCCAGAGAGACTTGAACTAGTTTGTTTTGTAGTGTGTTTATGTTGCCAGTTTGTGGTATTGACTTCAAACTAGGGTGACTGTCTGTCCAGATGACTGATGGTTGACTCTCTCTGTGTGTGTGACTGTGTGTGTGTACATTTGTAATGTATACTATGTGTTTTGAGTGTGCATGTATGCGTGTGTGTTGATTTGTATGGTTATTCCAGCCTGCACTCACATGTCTCCATCAGATGTCCTTCAGCAGACCTCATCCTTACCAGACAACTGCTGGCTTGTTAGATACAAGGTAGACATGGCTTAGTTCCTTAACTGACTAAGTTGTTAGATACAAGGTACAGACGTGGCTTCCTTAACCGACTAAGTTGTTAGATACAAGGTACAGACATGGCTAGATAGCTAGAGAGATAGCTAGAGAGATAGATAGATAGATAGATAGATAGATAGATAGATAGATAGATAGATAGATAGATAGATAGATAGATAGATAGATAGATAGATAGATAGTACAGACATGGCTTCCTTAACATACTAAGTCGTTAGATACAAGGTACAGACATGGCTTTCTTAAAGAACTAAGTTGCTACACACAAGGTGCATTCATGTTACTGTAGCTGCCTGCAGGTTATGGCCCAGATGGAATATTAGATAGCACTGACGTATTAGCTGCCTGCAGGTTATGGCCCGGATGGGATACTGGATACTCGGGACTATTACAAATCTGTTCTCTGACTCATCATACTGCCAGCTGAGGTGGGGGGTGGGTTCTGACAGACCCTGAAATTACAGGGCTGTCAAATTCCCATGGAAGGGGTGTGGTTGTAAGCATACTGTTAGCCCCCCACCCCCCTCATCTCTTCTATCTCTCTCTCTTTCTCTCCCCCTCATCTCTTCTATCTCTCTCTCTTTCTCTCCTGTCTCTCCATCTCTCTGTTCAAGTAATGAGTGGGAAAAGCTGAGAAGCAGGATGATACGAGAGACTTCCTGTGACAGAATTAGCACCTCAGTATAGAAAACACTCAATATTGCTACAACAACAAAAACTACAACTAGTTCATAAGGTCTTTGAGGACTTTTCTTGAGTGGCATGTCTTGAATTGAATGTCCTTCTTTTGCACATGTGCTCTGAACGTTTGAGCAAAACACTCCTGTCTGGGATCCCAATAAAAGTGAAAAATAGCCCAATTACGGATTTCATTATACTCTTTTTTGTCCATAGCATAATGATGCCACTGGCTACGTTGTAGACCTAGCTGTCAATGTTGAGACCATATGGAAATTGACATAATAGGCATATAGCGCCTACTTTAGTGACTTTTCTGTCAACTTTGACATTGTTCCTGGAACCACGAGTATTCTCGAGTGTATTATGTGAAATGTCGTAGTTTCTAGTGTAACAAGGCCCAATATTAATAAAAAATAAATAAAGGAAAACAAAGTAGGCTTACTAACTACACGTAGTAGCCTATTTATAACAGCACGACGTTCACAATGGTTGTTGTGTGTTGTTGTATGCTAAAGATAGTTCGACAAGAAAGGCCACACTTACCTTCAGAATAGTTCCACGTTTAAAACTCATTTCATCCTCCGCTGTGGCCGTGAAGTCGAACTTGGCGACGGCCTCCATGTTGTGTCAGAGCCGCTGCGCTGCCGTTAGGAGGACGTTGAAAACTGAAGAAAGCCCCGTTTGGAGAGTTTATTCCTTCAAGAAAGGCATCGAATTCTGCACAAAGTCAGAAACTAAAAAAAAACCCGTGTTCCTCCTCCCCCCGGCCCCCCTGACTGACCGCAAGCAGAGACAAGAAGACTCCTCCACACAACCAGCTCCTCTTTAAAACAAGGAAGAAGCGGTTGTTGTTGAATGTTGATACACCGGGTAGAAGAACAATATGTCGCCCGCCAGCAGCACCGTGACACCGGGGCAACAGTAGCGCAGCACGAGCCCTACCTGGTTCCGCTGCTCCAGTGTGTCGCTAAGCTGCTGCTGCCGCGCCCAGACCATACGTTGGAGGGGGGACGCACGTGACCAGCGGAGGAAGGAGGAACCATAACGTCTGATTGACATTACCTCGGGCCAATTACAGTTCACTCTTCCACCCAATAGACCAATGAGGGAGAAGACTAACCAACGACTGTACTGTACTGGAGGATTGACAGCCAGATGTTTATTTGCAAATCGCGACACAGAAGGCGGGGGGGGGGGGGGGGGGTATAGGGGAGGTGAGTGGTCTATATATAAAAATGGTGGGTTCTATTTTTTGAGACTGCAAATGTACAATGCAGTCATACTACAGCTTAAAAACTATAGTTAAACAACTCAGCATCAAATAATCTTCATTAGTCAGTAAATCAATCAATCAATCAATCAATAATAATCACAGTAGCCTAAACTAGGAAAGAAACGTTTAAAGTTTACAAGTTTACTTTTAAAACAGGTATTTCAGTGCCTGTTTTATAATATATATATATATATATATATATATATATATATATATATATACTGTGTTGTATGATTTTCTTTGCCTTTGAATATAAATGTTTTCCCAACACCTCTCTCCCTCTCCCTCTCGCTCTCTCTCTCAGTCCTAATGTATCAAATAATTGATGTCTGTCCAGTAGACCAATTAACAGCAACATTAATTGGGATGATTGATGTCCAACAAGCTTATTGGTGACCAGCGATCAAACTTCTCGCATTGTTGTGGGGAATTCCACAGCAGGGACATGCGGCCATCTAGTGGTTTAATTTAGATCTGTTAGGAAATAATTCAACTATCATATAGGCCTACTTAATTGCAAGAACATTTACAAACGCATATTAGCCTAATTGGTAATAAAGTACGCCATTGATTGCAATTCACCTATACTGGGATAGCCTACACCTCCTCAACCCGTGAATCGGGTTAGCAGCAGCTATACCTAAACAATGAGTCTATAACACCAAGAGTTAGATATATAGCCTATTATCATAAGCATTGTTTTCCAGCATCGACCCTCACATAACTATCAACATAAGACTGAGAAAGATGGAGATCACACAAACACAGACAAAATATTTAATAATTAGTTTTAGTTCATATAGCTCACACCTCACACAATAAACTTCGACAAAGACGTAAATGTGCCATGATAACATATTCAGAGAGAGAACAAAATGTATGCTAGCGTGGTTTTTAATGGGAAATGTTCTACTGGATGGAGAGAAATTTGCAGGAATAATTCCTTTCGTTGTGGGAGCTTTTGTCCGCAGCCATTCTCACCGTGTCACCCTGAAGACTCTGGCAGGAGCACTCATTCAAGGGTACTACGACTATGCTTGCACCTCATGGTACCAAAGCACCTCAAAGGCACTAAAAACCAAATTACAAACATCTCAAAACAAACTGGTCAAGACTACTGCTTGACCTGACTCCTAGAACCCACCTCACCCCTGCCCACTTTGACAACCTAGGATGGCTTAGAGTAGACGACAGAGTACAACAACTTGCAATGGGCCTGGTCTACAAGATGCACCACACCACTCAGGTATATGTACATGTCAAAATACTTCCCAAAGGTCAGTGAATACCACGATCACAACACCAGAGGGAGCTCCACAAATCATGTTAAACCCAGATTCGGCTCAAACAAGGGACTAAACACGTTTCGCAATTATGCCACATCAATGTGGAACGCCCTACCCAAAGCTGTAAAGGAATGTGAATCACTTTCAAAAGCACTCTCAAAGAACACCTATGGGAGACTGCAATTCGAAATGCATGGCCCCTACAAATGTCCTACAGTTGTACAGTAAATTACCAAGTATTATGGCTTTGTCAGTATTCCAATGTACAGTGTACAGTATCAATCAATCAATCAATCAATCAATCAATCAATCAATCAATCAATCGGAGCGGAGGCTGACTGTGTGGAGTTTCAAGTCCACTCTCGGTTGCCAGGTTGGGCAGGGAGGGGGGATATTTAAGCGTAGTAGTGTATGATGGACATATACCGTTATCTCAATAACCTGGCAACACATATCCCAATAGAAATCTCCGACTTAGCGTTCGTGTCACTATGGTACAGTAGTACACTCAATCAAGGCAGTTTTTGTCGGGGAAAACGGGAGATTGGCGGGAGAAATGACCAAAACGGGAGCAATTAAATTATTATATTGGCAGGTAGGCTATTCCCTCGTCAATTTAATTGAGCTACAGGGTTTTCCATTTGCTTGCAGAAGGCATCGCAACTTCAACCCTCTCCTATAGCACCGGTGTCGTGAGAGTGTCAAATCTCGGACTTATCCAGCAGGATGTTCGCGTCATCAGCAGCAGTGCTGGATCGATAGGTGATTAATGCCTTGTTGAAGATAGTCAGATAGATGTTCCTCTTGATATAATACGTCGTATATAGCCAGGCTACATGGAATTGTTTATATTTGTTTTGTATGTATTTCTGACATTGTTTCAAGAGTGTTACAGGCTACTCTTATTTCTGGCAATTTGGCAAGAAATCACTTTAATAGGCTACTTTCTACCATCACTCACTTGACATTATTTGGGATTTTAGTATTTACCGATGGATTTCCTTAACGATTCTTGCGAGAATGTTTCCCTCATGGCTGTCAACTCTTCAACAACAGGTAGGTTGAACTATATCGACATTGTTCTAAATCCTGTTGTCTTTCAATGCTTTCAAATATATGCATGGACCACCTGTGAGCACCGTCCGTGTCCTTGAAAATATGTATAATTAAGTATTGTAAATTAATGTTCATTAATTTAAAACACACGTTTTCCTTATTATTATAATATATATATTTTAAAGTATTTCATGCAAAATTCGCATAGAAGTTAGCCATATATTCAATTGCCATGCCTTACCTTACCATCTAAAAAGACTCACGAATGGGTTTGGATGGCTTTATAAGTCAATAATATCAGTCTACTCTTAGGCCATATAGGCCATTGATTGTCTATCTATATTGTGGCCTCAGTATTATATTAGGCTATAGGCTGATATTCATTACGTAGCCATTCTGATACACATTTATATTCATAACATAGCTATATACACTGATAAGATCATCACCACCTATGATTTTTCTATTATTGACCATCATCATCATCATCATCATCATCATCATCATCATCATCATCATCATCATCATCATCATCGGTTTGCTTTATGCCGTTTTACATTTTAAACAGACTCCTGAACAATTAGGATAAATACTGTAGATTGTAAATCTAAATAACCAGTTAAGTAAATAAGAAGACAACAAGTGTTGTGGACTACAGGATACTGTGAACCTATATATTCCTCTGGGAATTTTAAATAGTTGATATGAAAATACTTATTCTGCTGCTTCTTGATCTGACAGGATAGAGAGAGTATGATATGAGATTGTATTTGCAATACAAATAGATACAAGATACAAGAGTTTTATTTGTCACGGCATACAAGTATACAATGAAATGCGGGGGGTCTTGCCCGCAACGATGTGCATAATTACAATAGTAATATATAATAAAAATCCAATAGAACGACATTGTGCAATAACAAGTAACAAAGTAGGGCATATCGGTATCTGTACATGAGTTATTTACAGATCATGATAGTGCAATACACTGTTAGCTACGGATGAGGCACTGGGTCTTTATGTACACTGCTATACAATGCTATATTATACAATCTCAAGCTATACTATACTATTCTTAAAGTGACCTTTCCTTCTGTAAAGTGACCATAAGTGTGAGTGTGTGCAGCATGAGTGTGTGTGTGCTCATGTTAAAGTGGCTGCTAGTGTGTGAGCGTGTACAGAGCGTGTGCATTTACAATAATAATGTACTAAAATGACGACTGTATTCCTGTGCCCCTCTGCCCTGGTCCACAGCTCTGGACCCGGCCCTGTACTGCAGTGCCGTCCTGCCCGTCATCTTTGGCATCATCTGCTTCCTGGGCATCCTGGGCAACTGCGTCCTCATCTACACCATCCTGAAGAAGACCAAGTGCCGTGCCAAGCACACGGTGCCCGACGTCTTCATATTCAACCTGTCCATCGTGGACCTCCTGTTTCTCCTCGGAATGCCGTTCCTCATCCACCAGTTGCTGGGCAACAGCTCCTGGCATTTCGGAGCCGCCATGTGCACGGTCATCACCGCGTTGGATTCCAACAGCCAGATCGTCAGCACTTACATCCTCACCGCCATGACCTTGGACCGCTACCTCGCTACGGTCCATCCCATCCGTTTCAACTACGTCCGGACGCCCTGCGTGGCCGCTCTGGTCGTCGGCCTGGTGTGGACACTGTCGCTGCTCACCATCCTTCCCGTGTGGATGTACTCGGGCCTGATGCCCCTGCCGGACGGCCTGGTGGGCTGCGCTCTCCTCCTGCCGAACCCAGTGGCCGACACGTACTGGTTCACCCTCTGCCAGTTCTTCTTAGCCTTCGCTCTGCCTTTAGCCGTCATCTGCCTGGTCTTCTTCAAGATCCTCCGGCACGTGTCCACCAGCGCGGCCCCACTTCCGCCCCGGAGCTTGAGGGCGCGCACGAGGAAAGTTACCCGCGTGGCGGTGGCCATCTGCCTGGCTTTCTTCATCTGCTGGGCCCCTTACTACATCCTTCAGCTGGTGCACTTGGGGGTTCAAAACCCGAGTACGGCTTTCTCTTACGCCTACAACATAGCCATTGGCATGGGTTACGCTAACAGCTGCATGAACCCGTTCATCTACATTGTCCTCAGTGAGACCTTTAGGAGGCAATTTCTCAGGGCTGTACGCCCCACGGACAGAAACATCCGCGTGAACCCCAGCTCAACGGAGGGAGGGAGCGTGAGCCTGAGGACGCTTCCTGAAGGGAGCGGGGGTCTGAGGAGGCTTCCTGAAGGGAGCGGGGGTCTGAGGAGGCTTCCTGAAGGGAGCGGGGGTCTGAGGACGCCTCCTGAAGGGAGCGGGGGTCTGAGGACGCCTCCTGAAGGGAGCGGGGGTCTGAGGACGCTTCCTGAAGGGAGCGGGGGCCTGAGGACGCTTCCTGAAGGGAGCGGGGGTCTGAGGAGGCTTCCTGAAGGGAGCGGGGGTCTGAGGACGCTTCCTGAAGGGAGCGTGAGCCTGAGGAGGCTTCCTGAAGGGAGCGGGGGTTTCTGAAGTTCTATTTCTTACAGGATGGCTGTAACATAGCAACCATTATTCTGTGCAAAACACAAGGGTTGCTACTGTATGTGCAAAACAACGGTAATTATGTGTTGATTTATGAGAAATATATCAACAAAAACATCATTTGGTATCTTGTAAACAAATCACAGTGGAACAGTAAATGTCATGCTTTTTCAGTGTTTTACTCTACCATTGCACAGAAATGAAGCATTTTCTTTTGAAAGTGCTTATCAATGGTTACAGGCAGCCATCCTGGGAGAAAGAGAACTACACAGACATTCCGTATAAGGCCTCTATTGACCATATTCACACCATTTTGCTCTTATGACATGCTCAGGTTGGGATTCTAAAAGGAATAGACTAGATTGCAGCTGTCTTCGTTCCCTCTCCTGTGACCCTGAAGTTCTAAAGTCTGTCTCATGGCAACTGAGGTGCGCAGATTGTTAATAATGTACATTGTACTGTAACATGTGGTGGACAAACACAACAATACAGTGTGACTCAGATTTTATCGGTTCTTCTGGTCTAGAGTAGATAGCCGTGAATGCTGGAATATTTTCAAATGTCTTTCCTGGTGTAAATCTGTTATATATTAGACGGTCAGGTGGCGTAGCGGAGATTGCGCTTGTCACCAATGCAAGAGGCTGCGGTCTCGACTCCCGGAGTCAGCATTGCCTCTGGCTTGGGCTGATCGCTATACTAACCCGTTTGGCTGGGTTAGGGGGAGGGAAGTCACAGGTGGGGATCTGGCGTTGTGGACAGCGACGCCTACAGGTCAGGTCTGGGCGCTTGCTCAGCGGAGGCAGGACTTGATGAAGGCAGCGTGACCTCCCACGCGTTACACTTCACCAATGAGAGCCCTCGCTGCCAGGTGGAAAAAGAGTCACTGGCTGTCGCCGCGCGTGTCGGAGGAAGCGTGCGGATACTTCAGGGTTCCCTTGTACCGACCAGTAGGAGAACATGCGCACAACAAAAACAGGTAGGGGAGGGGGGGAATTGGCACAACGACTAAATTGGACAGGGAGAAAACAGAGAAAAATCGGAGAAAGAGAGGATTAAAAAAATAAAAATCTGTTATATATTTAGAGAGAATACAGCTAAAAAAAAGTGTCACCATGCTCCACCGTCTTGACAATAATTTCAACAGCCAACCTCTGCCCGTATGACTTGAGATTTTAAACGCAAAAGGTTTCAAGATGATCGTTTTGAAATCAGTGCTGAGAAATGCTTGATTTTATTTTCTCTGTTAAGTGAACACACATGGTAATCACTTTTGAGGCTGCTCAAGGCTTATAGGTTTAAACATAAGCCAACAATTAAAGGGGTTGAAAAGCCTGCACACTTAACCCTTTCACTGCGACAATACAGAAGGTTAACCCTTTCACTGCCACACGACAAATGGTTAACCCTTTCACTACCACACTACAGAAGGTTAACCGTCTCACTGTCGCACGACAACGGGTTAACCCTTTCACTACCACACTACAGGTTAACCCTTTCACTACCACTCTACCAAAGGGTTAACCCTTTCAATGTAACACTACAGAAGGTTAACCCTTTCACTGCCACACGACAAAGGGTTAACCCTTTCACTACCACACTACAGACGGTGGTGAAAGGGTTAACCTGCTGTGGTGTGGTAGTGAAAGGGTTAAAATAGGCCTAACTGTCATTTCCCCCTATTACTATGACAATGTTTTGATCCTGCTGGATCTTTGTCTGGATAATGGAGGTTAATACAAGACTGAAATGTTGTCATAGCAGTGGGATAAATGACATACTCTACCTGGTGCCTGATAATGAATAAGGAAGACATGATGACGTTTTATAGCCTGGATCCAGTCATATGAATTGCTTACAAGTTCTATGATTCTGCAAAAGGACTGGACCTTGCTATTAAACCTCAAACCCATTAAACCATGTGGTGCTGGTGGTGAATGTAGGGTGTGCAGTATGCGGTCAGAGGACCTGCCCAGCAGTAGCCTGTGACCACCAGCAGCATAATCATGCAAAACAAGAGCTTGATTCTTCTTCTGTCCATTTGGAATGTTCACATGGTCAGACGTGTTATAAATGGTAAATGGTGCATTTATATAGTGCTTTTATCCAAATAGCTTTACAATTTTTGTTCCTGCCATTCATTCACCCATTCATGCACACGCCGATGGCGGAGGCAACCATGCAAGGTGCCAACTGCACATGTGGAGCATGTAGGGGTTAAGGACACATCGACGGGAGGAGCAGGAATCGAACCGGGAACCTTCCGACTGCCAGACAACTCCTGGCAGTCGCCCCAGATAGATGTGAGCCAGCTGCCTCTGCCCTCACAGTGTGTGCCCCACTTTGAGACCCATGCACACTCCATGGGGGGGGGGGGGGGGGGGGGGGGGGGACAAATACAATCATAACATTAATTTATTAGATCTTATAATACACAAGTTTGTATTTACTGATAATCCGCTTAATCTGTTTATTCATACCACGGTAGACAAGTATTGCACATTGTACAGAGTAGACTTAGGTTAGCTACAGTACTGTATATGTGTACATGAGGTTGGCTTAGGATAGAATCTGTATATTATACCAGGGTTGGCTGTACATAGGCACATTGTGATATGTTTCACCTGTTCAGCAAATCAGACCTTTATCTTCATTTTATCTGTGTTTCTATTATCTACTATATTTATTATACTATATATATATATATTTATTACGCTGCCTGTACCTCCCCTCCCCCTCCTCTGTGCTGCTATGATGCCAGCATTTCCCCAAAGGGATTAATAAAGGATAATTGTATCTCCCATTAGGCTTTCAAAGTTTATTTTCAAGGAAAATCTTGGTAGGATTATATAAGATATCTCTCTATCTTTTAAAAAGAAAATTTACAAGGGGTGCTTTTCCTTTCTACTTACTAGTGGTAAAGTGAATAGCAGATATTCAGACCCTTTAGATTAGAACACCAGTATATTTGAGACCATTTTCACATCTATTTTGGCTCTGGTGTGGTCGCATTGCACTGCAGTAAAACTGACTCTAGATTATTTTAGATGCTGATCGATACTAAACCTGCCATGGTCACATACTACAACAATTATATTTGTTGTGAAGGGCCAGATTAAACCGAATATATATATTTATTTATATATATATATTTAATTGTATTTGTATATTCTCTAATATTCCCTGATATCCCTTGTATATTCCTTGTACAATATGCATTGAATATCCATTCTAGCCTACTGAACATCCCATAATAGTCTCCATTCTACTATTGGTCGAGACCTTGGTGCCAGGCTGCCATACCCCTCAGACCCAGTTCAAACGTACCGCTCCACATGTACGAACAAGTCCTAGTTCCGCGTAGGAATCTGGCTACCGCACCACTAATGGGACTATTTGTTCATAGTGCGTATATATACTGCGCTACTAAAGTAGGACTTCCTTTTCAGTCCAGTTTCTTACCCTCCAATAGAGTCACAGACGTAAAGCCTCCCCGCGACGCCACGTGTGGGAGTAAGGCCAAGTTCGCCTACCATCGGTATTGAGACATCGTGTATATTAATATTTGAATAGTCATATTTGGCACTATATCGTCGAGTTGGACGTAGTCTATTAAGCTAATAATAGTCTGTTAATATATAGTGCTTCGTGCGGTGAGAATACTACCGTAGTCAGTACCCCATCGTTTCGGGCAGAGAACTGGCTGCTTACCCAGGGTGGTTGACCCCATGTGAAGCTGCACCCAAGGAGCCCCAGAGCCGACGAGCGAGTGGACCTGTATACCGGATTATTCTACCGACGACAGCCCGCCTTCCCAGGCACGGATTATGCTTTGTATACTTTGATTATTCCATGGATAAAGACCCCCGACACTGCCGTGTGTTGGAACCCCCCCCCCCTGGAGAGGACGCAAGGTGAGGAGACGCTCTGCAAGACGAGGTCGCTTCACGTCTCTCCCCCGTGGACCGGAGAGAGCCGGCCCACAAAGAGTCCACCTGCTTTCATCTGTGGTCCAAGGATCGCCGGCGCATTGAACGGCACTACAGTGGGTTCACCTGGGATACCCTTGGCCGGACGAGGCAGCCGGATTCTACCCCCCCCCCCCCTCCTACTCCTGTCGGCTTACAAGCGACCGGATTAACCCCCTCTAGTGTATCTAGTATATAATCATTAAAGTATCATTGCTGTTATTCCTTAACTATTCCAGGTCGTATATTTACCACCTGCGCCTTCAGAGATTGGACATTCTCTATTGATATACCGACGAATACTCTTTGCCATAAAAGTGCATACTATTTCAATTCATAAATGTAATTAAGTGATTAAGTGCTTGTTCTACACACCATCGCTGTGTAGAAATAAAGACCTGTTTCGACTTCGTACATTTGTGTTGGATCCGTTTCATCTACGTGAGAGTGTTTATGATAATATATTTATGCCGTGTACTGGGTGGCCGAATATTAAGTACAAAGGTAGTGGTAGTAAGTATCATATCTAGTAATACAGTCAGGGAATTGTACCCCTCAGTTACAATTGGTCCTTCGAGCCGGAGGGTAATTAGTGTAATATTAATATAGTGTTATTAATATTGAAATGGCCTATGATGAACACTCCACGAAACGATCCTCCTAACCAACGCCCGCAGCGCGAACGACGGCTCCCTCAGTACTTAGAGGCTTACGCTGTCAGTCAACAACCTAGTCTTCTACTAACAGTAAACGCGGTAAAACTAGAAAGTAAAAGTATGTCTAACCCCAACGCCCAGACTACCCCGACCATAGAGGCCCCTACGGGCTCTAATGTAACTGACCAAGTTCACGGTGGGGACCAGTGGGAACCAGACATGACTTCACACCCCGCCAGTACTGAAGAAGTAGTCCCCGATGAGTCCCGGGAGGAATACAACGCTACCGAGAGAGAACTCGGCACGGAAGAAGACGGGGAGAGCACCGTGGAGATAGAACTCCAAGGCTCCGCAAGGAGTACCCCGAGGGAAGGCTCCCCTATACAACCGCCTTCTCCCAGCGAGGCAGAGAGGACCCTACAGCAGGCCTTCCTCATCAGCCTGAACGCCGCTGCTGAACGCGACCGACTGCAGATCCAGCAGCGAAGCGAACACGAGCAGATACGTCTAGAAATAAGACGCATTCAGATGGAAGAGAATGTGGCCCGAGAACGAGCCGGTGCTCAACGGGACGCAGCGCGCGACAGACAGCAGTCGCAACTAATAGAACAGCTGATCAGACGGACAACACCCTCTCCCTCCGCCAGAGGCTCCAGGAACTCGTCTAGACACACCTCCAGGGCGGCATCCCCTAGCCGAGTAAACAACCCTGAACTTGACCAACAGACGAGGTCTATACCCCCCACAGACCACCTCCCCCCACCGGTCCAAGCGAGACCTAGCAACCGGGAAGGAGCAGCATATCCTGTGGAGAGGCTAAACCAGAGACTACAAGCACTGGATGACCTAACTGAAGACGAAGAGGAAGAGGAGGAGAACCACGCCCGAAGACAGCACAGTACTCTACCGGACCAGGAGGTCCGGTACAGCCCAGGCTATACTCCCGCGGAGCTGCGCTACAGACCCCCGACTCTATACACGGGTGAGCACGACGCACGACCCGCACCGAGGAACAGCACCTGGACAAGCGGGCCATGGTACACTGCCGGTACCAGCCCATACCAAGGAGCGGGAGGAGACTCGCCTAGGAGGCCTCTCCCCCAACGCTCGCCGATGTATCCACAGTCAGCGTCATACATTGGCACGCCTATGGTACCCGACTTCACCCAAGAGAACCGGGCCCAGTATACAGAACTCCGCATGTGTCTGGAGACCATGTTGGTGGATGTATTGGATGAACGCCACAAATACGCCATCCTACTGAAGCACTTAAAGGTACCCCGCGCACATAATATAGCGCTCGCCTACGCGACTTCCACCACCCCATACACAGCAGCGCTGGTAGCATTGGACCAGAGGTATGGGCGCATATGGGATTACGTGATCCAGGAGATCCGACACATCGACCGCTTACCCCCAGCAATAGACAATCGAGCACTGGACGACCTGTCCATCAGAGTGCAGTCCCTGGTAGGGATGTTGGGAGCGCAAAGAGAGAAGGGGAGGCATGAACTTTACGCCAACTCAAATGTGGAAAGGATCCTGGAGAAGCTGCCGCCCGCTCGTCAGGAGCGCTTTAGGCGGCAGAGGGACCACAGAGACCCGAATGGCCCCGAACCGAACCTCCTCGATCTAGCAGACTTCCTGGCGAGAGAAGTCAGCAGCCTACGGCTAGATACATTCGGACGGAGCACCCCTGGCTCCAGAGAAGGAACCAGACGACTAAATGATGGAAGAAGATCGGTGACTGTGATGCACCAATCGGAGTCAGTACCGAGCAGCAGGAGCCACAGTACCCCCTCCAGAACGGAGAAGTGGAAGATAGTGTGCCCCTACTGTGAGAAAGAACACTGGCTAGCGCAATGTGACTCCTTCCCCAAGCTGAACGCGGAGGAAGCAGGTCAATGGATAAAGTCCAACAAGCGCTGTTTTCGCTGTGCGCGCTCACACATGGCAGCCGAATGCCGCTTAAAGAAAAGGTGCACCAAGTGCGATGGAGCCCATCTGGACATACTTCACGACAGTAACAGACGGCGCCCTTCACCTGCACCATCCAGCCGCAAAGCGAGCGTCATGTACATCGATCCCGCCAGCAGCAGTGGAGCCCGAGTACTCCTAAAAGTAGTGCGTGTGACACTAAGCTACCAGAATAAAGTCCTGGACACTTACGCCGTCCTCGATGACGGGTCAGAGAAGACCCTGCTGCTCGCCTCCGCTGCGGCCCAGCTAGGGCTGCGGGGAAGCGAAACCCAAATGACAATTCGGACAATAAGACGAGATTTGAAGACGATAAAGGGCGAGAATGTCTCATTCTCTATCGCAGCAAGCGGCCAGCCTGAGCGACGGTACCAGATTGCAGACGCTTTCACCAGCCAAGAAATAGGACTGTCGCGGTACACATACCCCGTCGCCAAGCTGATGGAGAAATATGCACATCTGCGCAAGTTACCGATCCCGCTCATAGACAATGCTATGCCGACCCTGTTGATAGGCTCCGACCATGCAGACCTCATTGTCCCGATAGACCGGGTTCATACCGGACCCCGAGGCTGTCCTGCAGCAGTCGAGACCCGTTTGGGATGGACTCTCCAAGGCCCGCTCGCCAAATCTCTCAACCGAAGTACAGCCACTAGATGTCTCCACTCCCGAGTCACAGAGGGAGAAACCGCACTCCTGCAACACGTAGAGCGGCTATGGACCTTGGAACAAATGCCCTTTAAGAACGGAAAGAAAGACATTCGCTCTAAGGATGACATTTACGCAATTCACCTCCTCGAGACAGGGACCAAGAGAGTCCCGGTCAACGGCGTGTTGAGATACGCCACGCCACTCCTGCGGCGAGAAGGAATGCCTACTTTCCACGCCAAGACAGACGCCACAGAACGGTACCTGCTGAACACGGAGCGGCGCTTAGCCAAGAACCCCGCCCAAGAGAGTGTATACCGCGCTGAGATTGAGAAGCTCATCACAGCGGGACACGTCACAAAGATGGACATTAAAGAGGCTGACCAGACCACTGAATCGTGGTACGTGCCCCACCACAAGGTCCATCACAACGGTAAAGACCGCATAGTATTTAACTGCAGCTACCAGATCGGATCCCAAAATCTGAATAAAGAGTTACTGCCCGGTCCCACACTCGGCCCCTCCCTACTCAGCGTTCTACTCCGCTTCCGCCAGGAAAAGGTGGCCATCAGCGGGGACATTAAAGGAATGTTCCTGCAGGTGAGATTAGTAGAGGCGGACAAGCCCCTGTTACGGTTCCTATGGAGAGAGAAGCCAGGAGATGAGCACCCAGACATCTACCAATGGGAAGTCCTCCCCTTCGGAACGACGTGCAGCCCCTGCTGTGCGACATTTGCACTACAGAAACATGTAGCAGAGGACCCAGCAGCGGACGAAGAGGTCCGACACAGCGTAAAGAACAGCTTCTACGTAGACAACTGTCTACAAAGCCTTTCAACCCAGGAAGAAGCCGAGGCTCTCCTGATTAAACTCCGCGCCTCATTGATCAAAGGCGGCTTTGATCTCAGGCAGTGGGCCAGCAGCGATCCGCAAGTACTGCGCAGCCTCTCCTCCGAGGACAAGGCAGCCAGCAGCGAGACCTGGATGGCTACAATCCCGGGAGAAGCCCAGGAGATGACCCTGGGATTGGTGTGGCGATTCAAAACAGATTCGCTTCACTACAGACACAAGCCCCTGACTACGGAGCAGGGAAGGCCGGCGGCGGCGCCGACCACCAGACGGAGTGTGTACACAACACTCGCCCGACAATATGACCCGCTAGGATGTATTCTACCGTACACCACCAGGGCAAAAATGATTGTACGAGCATTGTGGGACAAGGACCAGGGCTGGGACGACCCCATTCCCGCACACCTTGCATCCACCTGGAGAGAGTGGGAGATGGAGCTCCACTCACTCCCAGGCGTTAATATGCGCCGAAGCTACTTCCCACCCACGGTGAGGCCAGAGACATGTAAAATGGACTTACACGTCTTCAGTGACGCCTCAGAGGTCGCATACGGATCAGTAGCCTACTTGCGGGCCCAAGACCAGGGGGGAGAGATCTACACAGCATTTGTCCTCGCCCGCTCGAGAATAGCCCCACGCAAGCAACAATCTATCCCACGTCTAGAGCTCTGCGCAGCCCTAGCCGGAGCGCACCTAGCCACGCTCATCCAACGTGAGCTCACCATACCGGTGTCTAGAACAATCCTGTGGTCAGATTCCACGACGGTACTCGCCTGGATCAAATCGGACTCATGCAAGTACAAAGTCTTCGTGGGAGTCAGAGTCACCGAGATTCAAGACTTAACCGAAGAGTTAACCGGAGAAACAGAGTGGCGCTACGTTGATACAAAACAGAACCCAGCTGACGTCATCACCCGGGGGATGCCCCTGGATGACCTCACCCGTCGCAATGTCTACAGTGACGGCCCCGCATTCCTAAGACTCCCGGAAGGACAGTGGCCCATGCCTATCCCGAGGGAAGCAAGTCCAGAGGAGGTGGAAAATAAGAAGTCTGTGTTCTGTGGATTGAGCACCGTAGCCTCCACCGACCCTAACATAGACGATTGCACGTCCATAGAGAGTGATTCAAGATTCAAGATTCAAGATTCAAGATTCAAGAGTTTTAATTGTCACGGTATACAGGTATACAATGAAATGCGGCTGGTCTTGCCCGCGACGATGTGCAATACAGTGGTACAACATATAATAGAGTCCAATAAAAATACAGTGGTACAACATATTACTAGAATCCAATAAAACAGTGCAATAAGCAGGTACATGGTGTGCCATCTCGGTATCTGTACATTAGTATTTACAGAGCATATAGGACATGCTAGTTAGCTTTAGTAGTGCACAACAAAGAACATTCCTGCGGTACCACCCGGAGTGCAAGTCCCCCGCTGATATGTCAGCAGCTAACTACGAGGAAGCAGAATTGCTTCTACTGCAGCGAGCCCAGAGAGACTCGTTCCCCGATGAATTGGCCTGTCTACAAGGAAGAAAGCCCGTCCCATCCGACAGCAGATTAATTCATCTGGCCCCCGAGAGCGACGCTCATACCCTCATCAGAGTGGGTGGTCGCCTACGCAGAGCCCCCAATCTACCGGATGACATTAAATACCCGATCGTATTGAACAGCCGACACAAGGTCACAGAGCTGATTATAAAGAAATACGATGAGGATGTACATCACGCAGGAGCAGAAAGAGTCTTCGCGGAAATCAGACGTCGTTACTGGATCCTACAAGGAAGAGAGGCGGTACGACGCTTCCAGCGAACATGTCTAGACTGCCGCAAGTGGCGCGCGCAGCCCAGCATACCAAGGATGGCTGACCTTCCTCCATGTCGCCTCCGAATCGGTGACAAGCCATTCCACTCAACGGGTATGGACTGCTTTGGCCCGCTGCACATAAAGAAAGGAAGAGGAACCGAGAAGCGGTGGGGTATTGTATTCAAATGCATGACCACCAGAGCGATACACATCGAGCTTCTCCCGACCATGAGCACAGACTCATTCCTTATGGCCTTCCGAAGATTCACATCACGGAAAGGAAGACCGTCTACCCTATTGTCCGATCATGGGACAAACTTCAAAGGCGGCGAAAGAGAGCTGAGAGAGAGCTTCCACGCTATGGGCCCAGAACTTAAGACCCACCTCGCTCCAGCACAGGTTGATTTCCAATTCAACCCCCCAAACGCACCCCACTTCGGTGGCACTTGGGAACGAGAAGTGCGCTCCATAAAGACAGCCCTGTACGCAGTACTTGGGGCCCAGACTGTGGCGGAAGAAGTCCTAATGACAGTCCTCACGGAGATTGAGGGAGTACTTAACTCGAAGCCCCTCGGATATGTCTCCAGTGATGTGGCGGATATCGACCCAGTTACCCCCAACACACTCCTGATGGGGCGGCTAGATCCTGCATTACCCCAGACAATGTACCGGCCTGAAGAAGCGAACGGCCGACGAATGTGGAGGTACAGCCAAGTATTAGCCGACAAGTTTTGGAACAGTTTCCTACTGCACTACCTACCGTCTCTACAGACCCGCCAGAAGTGGGTAAAGGAGAGAGACAATTTGACAGAAGGAACAGTCGTCATGATTATCGATCAATCACTGCCCAGAGCTATGTGGCCGTCCGGCCGCGTAAGCAAAGTGATCACCGGTGCCGACGGCAAGGTCCGAGCAGCTGAAGTGCTCATCCAGGGTCGCACTTACACCCGTCCCGTGGCAAGGCTCATAGAACTGCCTCGACTCCCAGACACAATCGATGATGACCATGACCCTACAACCCTATGACTTTGTGAAGTTGACTGACCCCTACAGCAAACCCTTATGTGTAAATAGACAACGCGATTAATCTGTCTCTGTTTAACTGATTAGGTCTGGGACCTATTCAGGGGGTGGCTGTTGTGAAGGGCCAGATTAAACCGAATATATATATTTATTTATATATATATATTTAATTGTATTTGTATATTCTCTAATATTCCCTGATATCCCTTGTATATTCCTTGTACAATATGCATTGAATATCCATTCTAGCCTACTGAACATCCCATAATAGTCTCCATTCTACTATTGGTCGAGACCTTGGTGCCAGGCTGCCATACCCCTCAGACCCAGTTCAAACGTACCGCTCCACATGTACGAACAAGTCCTAGTTCCGCGTAGGAATCTGGCTACCGCACCACTAATGGGACTATTTGTTCATAGTGCGTATATATACTGCGCTACTAAAGTAGGACTTCCTTTTCAGTCCAGTTTCTTACCCTCCAATAGAGTCACAGACGTAAAGCCTCCCCGCGACGCCACGTGTGGGAGTAAGGCCAAGTTCGCCTACCATCGGTATTGAGACATCGTGTATATTAATATTTGAATAGTCATATTTGGCACTATATCGTCGAGTTGGACGTAGTCTATTAAGCTAATAATAGTCTGTTAATATATAGTGCTTCGTGCGGTGAGAATACTACCGTAGTCAGTACCCCATCGTTTCGGGCAGAGAACTGGCTGCTTACCCAGGGTGGTTGACCCCATGTGAAGCTGCACCCGAGGAGCCCCAGAGCCGACGAGCGAGTGGACCTGTATACCGGATTATTCTACCGACGACAGCCCGCCTTCCCAGGCACGGATTATGCTTTGTATACTTTGATTATTCCATGGATAAAGACCCCCGACACTGCCGTGTGTTGGAACCCCCCCCCCTGGAGAGGACGCAAGGTGAGGAGACGCTCTGCAAGACGAGGTCGCTTCACGTCTCTCCCCCGTGGACCGGAGAGAGCCGGCCCACAAAGAGTCCACCTGCTTTCATCTGTGGTCCAAGGATCGCCGGCGCATTGAACGGCACTACAGTGGGTTCACCTGGGATACCCTTGGCCGGACGAGGCAGCCGGATTCTACCCCCCCCCCCCCTCCTACTCCTGTCGGCTTACAAGCGACCGGATTAACCCCCTCTAGTGTATCTAGTATATAATCATTAAAGTATCATTGCTGTTATTCCTTAACTATTCCAGGTCGTATATTTACCACCTGCGCCTTCAGAGATTGGACATTCTCTATTGATATACCGACGAATACTCTTTGCCATAAAAGTGCATACTATTTCAATTCATAAATGTAATTAAGTGATTAAGTGCTTGTTCTACACACCATCGCTGTGTAGAAATAAAGACCTGTTTCGACTTCGTACATTTGTGTTGGATCCGTTTCATCTACGTGAGAGTGTTTATGATAATATATTTATGCCGTGTACTGGGTGGCCGAATATTAAGTACAAAGGTAGTGGTAGTAAGTATCATATCTAGTAATACAGTCAGGGAATTGTACCCCTCAGTTACAATATTTATCCTACACACTTGACATTACAGAATACACAATTGAATTGCATCATAATCAATATAATTAAATTAAACTTAATTGAACTAACTAGACATTGGTTTAATAATAATAATAATACATCAGATTTATATAGCGCTTTTCCAAATGCTCAAAGACACTTTAACATAACAAACAATACAATACAATACAGTTTTAGTACAGAGAAATAAAAAAGGTGAGAGAGGAAGGAGTTCATGGGTTGAAAGCAAGGGTAAAAAGTGGGTTTTGAGGGCTTGTTTGAATGATGGAAGAGTGTCTGCATGACGGATATGGTTGGGAAGGGCGTTCCAGAGGGTGGGGGCAGCGAAGGCCCTGTCGCCCCAGGTCCGGAGCTTAGTTCTGATGGGTTGGAGGAGGTTAGCATCTGCGGGCCTGAGGCAGCGGGTAGGCTTGTAGTGGTTTTGTGATAAAAACGTAACTCATATCCAATGTCAGGAAAGAAATTGTGTCCTATGCTGTATCACATCTTGGTAATTGCCAGTTGATTGTCCATTGTGGGCAAACCCTGGGCCTATGGCAACACCAGAGGCTATATCCAACATAATCAAACACACAGCGAGTCCCTCACACCTTACATCAATACATATGGTTGTCCTGATATGGACAGACACCCTTTTATTTGTAGGTCCTTTCAAAGACCATCAAGTATAAGATGCAGGTAGCATGACATTATAAGCAGGAAGTTCAGATATCAGACCTTGGCTGCATCAAGAATACAGCAAATCTGTCATATCTTAGCAAGCTTTTAGTGGAGCCTGAGGCACACAGCATGCAACGCAGAGTGAGAGAGAGAGAGAGAGAGAGAGAGAGAGAGAGAGAGAGAGAGAGAGAGAGAAGAGAGAGAAAGAGTGAGAGAGATAGAAAGAGAGAGAGAGAGGGATAGAAAGAGAGAGTGAGAGGGATAGAAAGAGAGAGTGAGAGAGAGATCTCAGAATCGGTCTTAATTCTCAGAATCACAGAATCTGGAGCTGCCTTGGTCTAAAATAACCCCTAGAGAGCCTGCAAGACTCCACCATTAACCAGTACTATGGACACTTATTCCAAGTAGACAGTAATAGAATGTAACCACAATTATTCATTACTGAGAAGCCTCGTTCAGTAGGTCATGAAAACCACATTCATGTACATTTGCATTTAGTCATTTAGCTGATGCTTTTATCCAAAGCGACTTACAAGTCAGCAGGAAGGGTACAACTCTATCAGCTGAGTAACAATGTTCATCAAACAGTGTTGAAACATGTGGGCTGCAGTGTTGAGTGCATAGTAGTAGCGGCATTGGTATAGTAGGTATTAATATAGACAAGGAAGATTAATTAGTGGAAGAGTGCATGATATTTCAGATATTGATTGAAGAAGTGTTTTTAGTCAGCGGCTGGGTGGCATAGCGGAGATTGCGCTCGTCACCAATGCAAGAGACTCCGGTATCGAATCCCAGTCTCAGCATTGCCTTCGACTTGGACCGGCCGTCGTACTGGCTCATTTGGCAGAGTCAGCGGGTGGAAAGTCGATGGGTGGGGATTGGACGTTGTAGACAGCGACCCCTACAGGTCGGTTGGGTGACGCCTGCACAGCAGAGACAGGAAATATCGGGGGCAGCGTGAGCCTCCCACGCGTTACTCCTCGCCACTGAGAGTCCGCGCTGTCTGGTGAAAAGATGCGACAGGCTGCCTCCTCGTGTACCGGAGGGGACGCATAGTACTACAACCGAAAAAATAGAAAATGAGGAGAAAAAGTGGATAAAAAAAAAAAAAGTGTTTTTAGTCGACAGCGAAAGATTGGTCGTGTTTTGGCTGTCCTCTGCTCGTCTTATCCTGTGTGCTGGCCTTGTATGTATGTGATTATGTATTATTATGTACACAGTATATATATGCATGTATGTGTATGTATGTTTGTATTTACACATATCTTTTGAATGTATTATTGGTATTTCTTTGGTACAGGGGAAGTTCTCTATAAGCCTCTAGGCTTCTAAACTTCTCCTACACAATATCGTTATTATGTATGTTTTCCCCTTTTGTTTAACTCTTTATGTGTTAATAAATTAAATACAAATATGTTAGATTGTTACCACCTGGACACTTTGAAAATTGGGGCGGCGGAAAGGGTGATGTATACTGTATACTCATCTTCATCATGAACTATATGAATTACTTTGGATCATGTAGGTAGTTCATCACAAACAATATACTGTAATTCCCCTAAAACGTTTTCCTGATTCCATCTGGACAACCGCACTCCACTCAGTCCTCTCCTTAAAACACAACCTCAGGCCTGAGGAAGGGTTTTCCTGCTCAAACACATTGTGACGTCGAGACTCGTACTGAATCATGTATACAGGCGGAATTTAGGAGGAATATACAGTACTTTATTTTTCTTTTTGCATTTCAAAATACATGACAGCTGAAATGGCTCCATCCCTCGTGTTGAACATACAATATAAAGTATGTAAACAAGCTGTGGACATACAGTATTCATTGTATTCTTGTGACGTGTCCTGCCATGGTCCTGTTGGCCATGGTTATATTATTAATATATTAATATAATATTAATCACCTGTTGTTTGCCGACCAAGGTGTGGTGAAGGTACTGGTGAGCTGGAAGGACGGCCCAGAGGTCGAGAAGCCCACCAACCAGGAGCTGAAAGGTTGCTGAATTACCATGTATTTCATGCTGTTAGGCAATGTGCTTCTGCTGCCAAACACACAGCAGGAAGCCACAACACAAGGCTGATCCTATATAGACTACATTAGACTCTCTTGTGTATTGTTACAGCAGGAAGCCACAACACGAGGCTGATCCTATATAGACTACATTAGACTCTCTTGTGTATTGTTACAGCAGGAAGCCACAACACGAGGCTGATCCTATAGACTACATTAGACTCTCTTGTATATTGTTACAGCAGGAAGCCACAACACGAGGCTGATCCTATATAGACTACATTAGACTCTCTTGTGTATTGTTACAGCACTGAACATTGATGAAGGTGCTCTAAAAACGATGAAACCATACTATAATAATCGTATGACATTTTTTATACTGATACATTTATTAGTAATCAAAGTCCACCAAGAAATCAGGATAGTGATAAACGTGTTATTTTTATTGTAGTATTGAAAAATAAAATAGCATATAATCATGAACAGCAGATCTCTTCTCTTTTGTTTAACCCTTTCACTACCACACTACAGAAGGTTAACCTTTCACTACGGTTAACCGTCTGTAGTGTGGTAGTGAAAGGGTTAACCTTCTTTAGTGTGGTAGTGAAAGGGCTAACCCTTTGTCGTGTGGCAGTGAAAGGGTTAACCTTCTGTATTGTCGCAGTGAAAGGGTTAACCCTTTGGTAGTGAAAGGGTTGACAGTGATAATGTACTGTATTTGTCACACTGTTTGCAGAGACCACATTGCACAGAGTATCAATAGGATACGTCTGCATACTGTTGTGGAAAGGTTGTTTAACACAGCAGGAGACGATATTTCCAATTGTAACAAATAGGTAATTTATTTAAGAAAAGAAGTTCTTTAACAGCAAGAGCTATGGGTCAAAGAGGATCACCACAGCTTGAACAAAAAACACTCTGTCCTGGATCCCTTTGCCTGTCCCTAAATCCCCTCTCAGTCCTGCCCCCCCATGACAGATATGATGACGTATCACATCATGTCAGATCTGACATGACGTACATTAAGATGATACGTAGATTTAACATCGGAGAGAGAGAACATGAAGAGAGATAAGCAAGATATGATATCCACACACGATATGATGTAGAGAGTGAGATGTGTGTGTGTGTGTGTGTGTGTGTGTGTGTATGTGTGTGTGTGTGTCTGTGTGTGCGTGCGTCTGCGTACAGACGTATGTGTATTGTATGTGTGTATTGTGTATGTGCGTGTCCGTGTGTCTGTGTGTGTGTGCTGTGCCTGTGTCTGTGTGTGTGTGCTGTGTATGTATGAAAGAGAGAAAAGAACAAGATAAGATTACCAGCACACAATGTGCCGTACTGAAATGTCCCTCTGTCCAAGTTGTTTTAAGAACGTCAGCCAGACCGTCTTTCAGCACTGCTAGTTGACCTATATTAAACTAGTCCACCTCATACACATTTTCCCCAACATTCCCCCATTTGGGGCTATCCCTAGTCCCACCCAAATCATATAACCAAGAAAATGTGAACGTCTAACTAAACAAGAAACCTTACTTCATTCACTGGACCCCTAACGGACCAACAAAGGCTGACTACCGTTCTCACAATAAACACAAAACCGCTCAAAACAAGAGTAATAATAAAACATCAAAAAAATACCCCAATTTATAATCCTAACCTGACAGACAAATCCCCCCAACCTCCACCGCTTACCAAATGAGCCACAGTTCCGGCCGGAAACCGCGACTCTCATCAGGGAAAGGAGAAGTTGACCGTCAGAACTAAACATAGAACATCCCTCCCAAAAAAATGACATTGTCTCTTCCATAACATTGAGTCCCAGTGTCCATCGCTCAGCCCCCCTTCCATGCCCACGCCATAGTCTCCTCACCGTATTGCCAAAAGTCACATTTTGCCAATACAGCAACCACCACGCCACACCTCCAGTCCTCGTAGAAGCATGTCCCCATGCCTGGACGGGAGGCGCTGGTACCGACCTCACCACGTGTCCCCCCATCTTCGACGGGAGGTGCCCATCTTGCCCACTGCGTTAGCCCCCCCCTTTGTCCCTCCAGTCCCCAGAACCGATCCCCCGACCACTTCTTCTCAATGCTTCCTCAGGCTCAGAACCGACACTCTGCCGATGCCCCTTCCCATTCCGGTTTGACCAGGACCACAAGTAAAATAAACAAAAAATAATAAAAAAATAAAAAACAATGCAATGATTTTCAATGGTTGCAATCTCTATGCCGAAGGATCATTAGAAAATCAGACTAAAATTCCTAGTTAAAGGAATAAACCAACAAAACTGCACTCAGACCATCCCCCGTCACTCTTAAAGGAAAGAACCAACAAAAAGAAAATGTCCCTACCTCACCATACCCCTAATCCTCTATCCCCTCGTCTCCCTCTAAGGCAGCATAAAGCTGAGGATATGGCCCGATTTGTGGCTCAATCTCTTTCTGTCCCACCATCAGCATTTGGCTCGTTACGTGTGAAGTTACCAGCCTACCCAAGAGAGGCATACCACAACAGAAAAGGAGAACCAATATCAACCCTGCCACCCCGATGGATATCCCCGTCTGCATCACTATGCTTCCCCACTGTCCCAATCTTTCCAACACCCCACTCCCCCACCATTCTTCATTCCGGCCAGAATTCCCCCTCAACTCCTCCCTCAAATCCTTCAGCTTAGCCATGGCCTCGGAGAACTTTCCCCCTGGCCCCACATTCGTCGGAATGAATGTGCAGCAGTACTGTCCAAACATGGAACAGACTCCACCCTTCTCCGCCATTAACCAGTTCAGAGCCTGTCTATTCTGCCACGCCACCGTACTGGTCGCGTGCATCTGGTCCCCCATTGCATCCAACGCCTCCTCGGTGTAATTGAGATACCGCTGCTGATTGTAAAACAAATAGTTGATCCACCCGGTGTTCTTATTGACCGATATCCATGGCAGAATAGACTCAAACCCTGCCGCAATCTCATTCTTAGCCATGAACTCGGCTGGAATGCCCCTTGGCTGTCCTATGCTGTCCAGATACACCCTTGGGTCTGCCTTGTAGCTACGCTTCGTTCGAGAGATAGGAGACTCAGAAGGTCCTTCCGTCACTGATAATGGTAGGACCACCATTGGCATGATCGCCTGAACCCGGGCACATCTACCTGACCAATCTAAAGGAAGTGTATTCCTCAACCTTGTGGTATAATGTGTCCTCATGTAAATATATCCCCCTTCCCTGTGTTCCCTTTACCTGTGCCCCCCCCCCCTCTCTGTGGAATAATCACCCCCCTCCCCTGTGTCCCCAAACCTGTACCCCCTCCCCCCCATCTGACCTATCAAATGGGACCACACACCCCCTTTGTTGAACTATAAAGGGCTCTTCCCGACCACAATCAAGGTCTTACCTGGGTAATTTCAGCTGATCACCTGGGGCGAGAGCCTCAGCCATTCTCTCTATGTATTCTATCTGTTTGGTTAATAAACCTTGTTATTATCCAAGCCTCGGTTGACTGAGACATTCTTCATCAGGATATCTACAAATATCCCACAATTGGCGTCTACGAACTTGTGACGGACTTTTTGCGTCCTCCCGGCGTGCTGTATCATTCAACTATACAGAGAAAAGTGAGTATAATAGGATGGTCGACAAAATGTATGGAAAGGAATTGAAACCTTCCCGCTTTTCTCTGTGCCAGGTGAATATTACAGAATGTTGTCCAATATTGAGATCATGGCTGAGTAGAATAATGTGCAATAATATATCTGATCTGTATTGAGAATCGTTACCAGGGCGCGCGTGCACCTGGGTCCTTTATCAGGCGGTTCTGAGAGGATGGGTTATAGTGCTATTCCCAAAAGTTTAGGCACAAAGGTTGAGGTGCTATTCCTGGTCGAGTCGGAGCCGACCGAAAGCTAAGGCACACACAGGTTGTTGGATTGCTACCCCTAGTCTAGCTGATGCAGACTAAAAATATAGGCAACAAAATAGATACGTGAGCTTATTATGATGTGATATCCTTGGAAAACGCTACTCTGTTAAAAACGTTCTGTGATTCCTTTGCAAAGAGGCGGGAAGTTAGGACCGAGAAGCGGATAGAATCATAATTAGAAATTACCAGAGTAGCGTCATAACATTGTTTCAACCTCAAACTAAGCCCACAATCTCTTCCTTTCCTGAAAACGATGTATTTTGGATTAAATTAACCAATTGATCAATACAGATAGCGGGAAGATTATCACGCGATGTCCTAGTTAGTACATGATTACGCGATGTCCCGAGAGTACGTGAATGTACATTAAACGGGACATCAGTCGCGGAAAGTACATTAAACAGGACATTAGTCGCGAGTAAAAGGGGCCGAGAGTATGATTAAAAGGTATATATAATCTAATATATCGCTGGTAAATTTCGAAGTCAGGTTCGGTCGTTATGATTTTAATAACGATGTGTAGTTATATATCAAGGGTATAAATGCCTTGTCGCAACAGATGTTGGAACAATACAGATGTTGGACGACTAAACGTACAGCGATCCAATACAGTCAGATATACACACACGTTAACTTATATGTATTAATGTTTGTTTGTCTGTTTAAAGTCTCGTTTGTATGTGCATAGTATAGAACCCGCCGCGGTGCTGTATTGAGTAAAGAAACCGACGGATAGCGCGACGAGCATAGGGAGACGAGTACCGTTATACAGAGGATAACATTGAGGTGCAACTCACGGGACAAACTAGGATAGTAATTTCCGGAATCAACAAAACCGGCCCACGGGAACGACCATTTGGAGAAGTATAGTTTTATCGTTTCAGTTTGTTTACGTTTCACATATGCACAGGCGCGTTCATTCGGTAACAAAACGCTGGTATAGGAATTCCAGGCTATTGAGAGCTCGTTGGAAAAATACTGTATGAATTGCAAAGCGTTATTTCCGAGGCGAATGAGAACGCACGAACGTCGCATGGAGCGATGACGTCACGCTATGCGCGCCGTGAAGTGATTATTTTATATTAAACTATCCATAAGCGAACGTAAAGTGTAATGTACCCAAGGCCAAGGGTGCGTGAAATCCACGTGTAGTATATGTTTTATTTGTATATGTATGTGCGCGCTGCTATTGGAAAATGTTGAGTTGAGGTGGCGAGATGCGGGTTGCTGACGACACGTAACGGATCCAACCCAACACAACAGCTGTCCCCGGTGAGTATAAAAATCATAAATATAGATGCATTGATTGATTGAAAACTTTATTAACAGATTGCAGAATGGGTACAATACAGCACAGCTCAATACACAATTGTTAAGGGGATGCAGACCAGAGAGAGACTTTAGTCTTGTTTACATCAGGGTCCCCCATTTTCAATACCAGATTTGTTTACATCAGGGTCCCCCATTTTCAATTTATCAGAACATATTATGACATACATGACAGACAGATAGTCAGTACTGCTACATCTGTACATTTATGACATACCAGATTTGCAAATTCAGTACTTTTTGTGATACAAAAGGAGTCAAGAAAAGGGAGTCATTTGACGTAGAAACTGTACATATACACAACTATCAGTTAAAGCAAATTACAACTATCTCAGATCACTTGAGTGTTTATGTGCTTTAATTTACACATTATAAGTCACATAAAGCTAATTACAATGTCTGTTTCAGAATTATAATACATCTGTGGGCGTACCGGTCATACTGACCATGGGAGCTAAACAAACACTTCCGGTTCCCAATATATGGCAGTACAGGAATTGTAGTCCACATAAACAGCGTTAGATTAGACTTTATAAGCTTTCAATGTTGAAAACTTGGAACACAAACAACATAGATCATGTTTAAAAGTAAGATGTTTAGGTTATATTCACTTGAGTTAATGTGTTTATCTAAAGAACCAATGAAAGATAACTAGCCCTTTCCATTGTAAGACATTTTAAACATGATTCAAAATGTGTGGGTCCACATTCATATGCTTGTGTACATATGCGATATGATTGATAAATGATAACACTATCATTACATCCAAGAACGGGATGGATGAGATCTAGCTAATGTTTGTTGAGCACACAGACAGTCAAAGAGGATTCACCCAGGTCTTAGAAAAGAGTGGAAAATTAACATGTGTTTGTATTTACAGATCTGGCTCTGAGGCGAGATGCAAAACAGTGAATGACTACACCCAAATTGTATCACAAAAGACAGAAAATCCAACAATTTGCATGTCAACCGAGAGACAGTGCAGAGCTGAGAGACAATCGATTGACCATTTGGAACAAATCTACATCCAAAACACCCACATGTAAATTTCTTCAGAGTGGGCACTTGGGAGACAAAGCAATGCAAATGCCTGCACTCGTGACCACAGACTTGATGAACTCACCTAGCGGTGGATGGCAACAGAGAACCACTTAATTAACATGAATTAGACACCGGTGATGAATTTGCAGTTATGAAAATCTACCTAACTCCCATACTAACAATAACTAACCAGTCGTTTTCATCATCTCTTTTCAAAAGACACATGAATTAGAGAAGTGCCCGAGATGAAAGATTAATGATGAAAACAACTACTTACAATCCCCTCCTTCTATTCTCTGTTCATAACCAATAACATGCATGACTTTCCTTAGACTATTCTTTTAACAACTAATACTCTCCATGATTGCAAAATTATCAACCACCAAAATTGCAGCACAATTATCTAAATGTACAAGATATCAACAACATTGATCATTTAGCTGACACTTTTATCCAAAGCGACTCACAGGTTCTGTACGACAGGACATCAGGAAAGGCACACCTCTATCAGCTGAGTAACAATGGTCATCAAAGTGTTGAGTGCTACAGTGTAGATTAGTTTATTAGGACAAATGCATGACAGTAAGGTTAGTTAAAACGTAGATGACAAAACAAATGATTGTTTTTCATGCAAAAAATTAACTGGCTACCTAGATTTTATGTTTTTTCCCCATGCTATGCTATGATGAGCCATACTGAGATGTGAAGAACAACGAGAAGTCATGGCGAGGTAAGTATCTTGAAGAAGCACACCATCGTACGCGGCCTGAGGTAAGATCAACTTCAATTTAAGACCATCAGAATATGAAGACAAGGAGCTATTTTATCTGATTCAAGACTTTGGCCATTCATTTACAAATTTTATTTAAAGTGTAATGCTGGAAGATCTAGTTAGATACAAGATCTGATAAAATTGTAGTGAATGTGACCTTCTTGACGTAAGGAATCACTGCTAATGCAATTGGCTTGCATTTCCTATTGTCAATTAAGTGATTGTATTTAAAATGAAATAAATTAATCCCAAAATGATTTTCCACTTTAGCAGAAAGGCGTTGAATCATTTATGTGAGGAGTTTTCTAAGGCAGTGTTTATCACCCTCAGATCACGAATTGGTGAGAGGACAGAACGAGTGAGACGATGCGCGACCTGAACCACGAAGCTGCGGACACAACCAATGACGATTCGGACAATAAGAAGAGATCTAAAGACGATAAAGGGCGAGAATGTCTCCTTCACTATCGCAGCAAGCGGGCAGCCAGAGAGACGGTATAGGATTACTAATGCTTTCACCAGCCAAGAAATAGGCCTGTCGCAGTACACCTACCCCATCGCCAAGCTGATGGATAAATATGTGCACCTGCGTCAACTACCTATCCCGCTCATAGACGGTGCCACCCCGACCCTGCTGATAGGCTCCGACCATGCAGACCTCATAGTCCCGATAGACCGGGTCCACACAGGGCCCAGAGGCTGTCCTGCAGCAGTCGAGACCCGCCTAGGATGGACATTACAAGGCCCCCTCGCTAAGTCTCTTAACCGAACAGCAGCCACTAGCTGCCTCCACTCCAGAGTGACAGAAGAAGACACCACCCTCCTACAGCATGTCGAGAGGCTATGGACACTAGAGACAATGCCCTTTAAGAACGAAAAGAAAGACATTCGTTCCAAGGAAGACATTTACGCCATAGCACTCCTCGAGCAAGGGACAAAGAGAGTCAAAGTCAATGGAGTGATGAGATACGCAACTCCACTCTTGAGGCGAGAGGGTATGCCCACCTTCCACACCCCAAAAGAAGCGACGGAGCGGTATCTATTGAACACAGAGCGGCACCTAGCCAGAGACCCCGCTCAAGAGACTGTGTACCGCGCTGAGATTAACAAGCTAATCACAGCGGGACACATAAAGAAAATTGACAACCAGAGGCGACGACAACAACCGTGGGAGAACCATCCAACCCAGCCCACAGACATCCCCAAGAAAGTGGAGCAGAGGACCACGAAGGAGACTGACCAAGGAGACACTGACGAAGAGGAGATCAACCTTTGACGGCCTCCACCCCGGCACTGCAGACCAAACCCATCACCTGCAGATGAGAACCAAGTCCCCGACCATCAAGGTGGATTCCCATGACAAGATTGTCATCCGTGTGAGAGAAAGCGTCCTACTGACTAGCCACTACACCGGCGGGCCCTCGCCCTCCATCAAGTGGTACCGCAATGACGAGAAGAGGACAGCGAAACCAGCACAACACATTCAAAAACGGCCGCCCCCTCGCCCCTCTAGTACCGCGATGACGAGGAACGGGGGGGACCAACCACCACGTTCAAGAACGCCCTGACCACCATGTCTCTAGACCTGATAGGGGCCAAGCGTGAGCACAGTGGCAGACATGTGATGGTGGTGGAGAACAACATAGGCTGCAGGAAAAGACCACTATAGTTGACTGCTACCGGTGACCCTTGACAAGGTACACAGGGAGCGGACGGTGACCTCCTGTAGGCCCCCTCTGAATGAACGACGACCAGTGAATGTTCCCGACTGCATCGTCAAGAAGAGACATCATCAGAGACCTGTAGACCAAGAGACTTCTGAACACACATTGTCCACATTGTTATGTATGTATTTAATTTTTACTGTGTTACTGTTTGGCCCTGCCACACAACAGACCGAGAACAGATGATCAACACGACACAGCAACTGTCAGATTCACAAACAAGAACTGTTTCACAGAGTTCATATGTATCTGGAAAATTATGGACTAAGAATATGATGAAATACAATCAGTAAGATTGCATTAACCAATTTTATAATAGCAATGAGAAATGATCAGAGAGTCACATTGCAAAATGGTATTGTTAAACAGGGCAGAACCAGTTGGATTGTTCCAAGACACCAAGTTTGTTTTGACCACAGAACAATGCATAACGATTATCATAATCACCTTTTATATTAACCACTAGGTTAACGGTTTTCAATTTTATTTTGACACATTAGCCACTAAGGTAATGTCTATTGTATGTATTTATTTAATTTTTATGTGTTACTGTTTGGCCCTGCCACACGACCGACAGAGAACACCTTGTCAACAACGACGCAACATCATTCAGATTAATACCTTCACAAGAAGGAAACTTTTCACACAATTGTATGTATCTGCAAAACGATGAACTAGAGATGTGATGAAAAGAAATCAATGAGAAAGCATTAACAATGGTTAGTAATAATGAGCTAAAATGTATTGCTGAAGGAAGAAGTGACCACATGATCACATTACATCACATTTGAATTACTTAGGTTACAAAATTGTATTGTCAGACAAGAAAGAATCAGTTGTTTTATTCTCTCATAGAAGAGGACATGTAACGTTGTTTTGCACCTATATGGTGATGCACTAGAATTACATACAGAAGCGATGCATAAGACGTTTTATCTCCTCATTTATAGAGAAGAAATGGAGAAAATTGCCTGATTCTAAGTAAAGACCAACAAAACTGAGGCAATCACAGATGAACGTGACACTCAAACTCAGGGTAAATACAACTGGATCCTAAGTAATTTCATCAAGAATCATCACAAAATGTGCAAAAATATATATATATATTTGTGAACAGTTTCCCATAAGCAATCATGTTAGTTTTATTAACCACCAGGTTAACGGTTGTTAAAATGTTTTTGTACACATTAGCCTTATGTGTAAATCCGATTCCTAATAATTATGAACACAATTTTGTTTTTTCACCCTGTGCACTCTGACCACACAGACAGTGCATGTATTTAATAGTTTTATTACTATGCCTGTATGCACAAACGATCACATTAGCTCCCCAGAGTCACGACATGAACGACTGAAGGTATGCCAAGATATTTGCACAGCGATAGCTTCTAATGATTATGTTAATTGTTGTTTGATATCAGAGATGAGGACCACTCATTGATATAGGTATTTTGAGCGATTAATAAAAGAAAAGGGTGATATCTATCCCCACATCTCTGATATCAAAATAACACAGACCGCAGTCCAGTCGATCATGTCATGAATCATGTATGTAAATAATTCTATTAATCATGTATGTAAATAATTCTATTTTAAACTATTATCCCCACTTTTACCTGTTCCAAACAATCCTGGTATATTATACATTAATCTCACCCACATTATAAGAAAGAAAAGTGAGTATTGTGGTATAATGTGTCCTCATGTAAATATATCCCCCTTCCCTGTGTTCCCTTTACCTGTGCCCCCCCCCCCTCTCTGTGGAATAATCACCCCCCTCCCCTGTGTCCCCAAACCTGTACCCCCTCCCCCCCATCTGACCTATCAAATGGGACCACACACCCCCTTTGTTGAACTATAAAGGGCTCTTCCCGACCACAATCAAGGTCTTACCTGGGTAATTTCAGCTGATCACCTGGGGCGAGAGCCTCAGCCATTCTCTCTATGTATTCTATCTGTTTGGTTAATAAACCTTGTTATTATCCAAGCCTCGGTTGACTGAGACATTCTTCATCAGGATATCTACAAATATCCCACAACCTCCTACCGCCGCAGAGCCAGTATTGGTCCGCCAGTGCCATATCCTGGACATGAAAAGGGCAAGCTACAGGCCGTGGGTTGGTATCCACTCCCTTTAACACGACCCCGTGTCCACACTTTCCTTCTTTCGTACAGTTAGTCGTGATGCTCCAAATAGTAGTGCACCGCCCCTCTGCCACCTCCCCTACATCCCGGGTCCCCTCCTTTTGCAAGCACTCGAAATCCTTGGTCAGCCATAGTTTGACACCTCTGGGTATTGGCAACCCCGTCGCTACCCCCTGCACACGTACATCCAATTTCCTACACCGTTCCCGCATAGTGACATCCTTGAAATCCGTGACGTTTCCTGCCGCCTTAAAACGACTAGAGCCGAGAAACCCCAAACACTCTGCCTCGCACCAAGGGCGACTATTATGGGGCCCCTCCCATGCCTCTGCGTCCCTGTCACACTGAGCCCAACTGAACTTCGTGCCCTTCACCAGCAGCCTATCCGGACGTGCCTTGGAGCAGACATAACAATCCTCTATCTGATTCTGCGCGCTCGTGTACTGGACCCACTTAAACCACTCATTCCCTAAAGCCGCCCTATACATCGGGTCAGCCTCCGGGTCTTCCTCGTCATAGTCATAGTCGCCCCCATCTTGTTCCCCGGAAGGAAGCAAACCCCTCAACCTGGCCCAGAGTGAGCCCACTGAGTCCCTCAACGTTCCGGCTGTCCTCTGGAACATATCCTGTCCCCCCACCTCTTCCGACTCAGTGTCCTTGACCTCCCTTTTTCCCCTCACCCCTGTCCCCTGTGATTGGTTCGGGACAGGCTCAACTCTCCTATCTACCCCCACAACCCGATGCTCGTTAGTATAATGGTAAGTATCCCCGCCTGTAACGGGGGAATGGTCAAAATCAAAAACATGCCCTTGCGGTCCTACGGGAAACACCCCGTTTGGTTGTAGTCTTATCTTCTCCCCCCCTTCCTCGATGGAGGGAAAAGGGGGCGCCTGATTCTGAGCCTGGTCATGAAAGTCTGCTGGTACTTGAGCCTGAGCGGGACCCCGTGGGACTCCTACCCACTCAAACCCGTCATCCTCAAGGACGGGTCGACCGTGACGGTTCTTAATGACGTCGTTGTGCCCGGCCGACCGTCCGCACACTGCTGCCAACATCTGCGGGAGCATCAGCAGGCACTGCACCTTCCAGTTGCCGTCTCGGACCCTCCATGTCGGGTTCTGCATAACTGCGATCGATTGTATCCCCCAAGAGATCGCCGCTGGCCTTTATGCAGTGATTGAAGTGGAACCAGGTCGCTGATCCTCCTCCGTTCCAGTCGATCGGATCACCTCGTACGGGCCCTCTCTCCGGGGTGATGACCACTTTCTCTTGTGGACCTTTACGAAGACCAAGTCCCCAGGGATCAGTCTCGGTTTGGTGGCTTCCTTCTCCGCCTCCTTTTCCCCCTTTCTCTCCTTTCTCTGCTCCTGTCGAAACACAGCTTCATGTATTTTAGTCACTTGCTGAAGATATTTTTCAGATCTTGCTCAAAAATATCTAATGCCGGGCCCCTAGCCAGGTGTCTAAATGGCGGTGCTGGCATGCTGCGGCCTGTAAGCATTTCATGCGGTGTTAGCTGTGTTTGGCGGTTTACGCTGCTTCTAATAGCCATCAGAGCAAGTGGCAAAGCATCAATCCAGTTAAGCTTAGTTTGCATACAGATTTTCAACAGTTTGTTTTTAATGACCAGATTGGCCCTTTCCACCTTCCCCTGCGACCCGGGACTATAGACACAGGAAAGGCGCTGTCTTATACCTAATTTCTGCATCAGCCCTTTAACCACCTTGTCGATGAACTCGCGGCCATTATCGCTTTGTAATATCGTGGGAATTCCAAATCTCGGAATGACCTCGCGACACAGGAACTTGATCACTGTGTCCGCGTTCTTGTGTTTAGATGGAATGGCCTCAATCCAGCGACTAAAGCAGTCCTCTACTACCAGGAGGTATCGTTTGCCCTGCACTGGCGTTATCATGTCTGTATAGTCCATAATCAGATGTCTGAATGGTCCCTCAGGGAGGGGTGTGTAAGCCGCCACTGTCGGTACTCCTTTGCGCACATTGCCCTGTAAGCATGTTAAACACCTGGCTAGTGTAACGTCAATTTGTGCCTGAAGCTTTGGGGACCAAAATCCCATTTTCGTGATTCGTTTCAGGGTCTCTGCTCTTCCACAGTGATCAACACCATGAGCCTCAGGTATCACTAAGGACAGAAGATCGATGGAGGCGACTATCAAACCGTTATGACTCCTCCACAGACCATCTGCCCCCCTTACAGCCCCCCTCTCCGTCCACGACTGTTTCTCGGCCTGCGTGGCTGAGTCCTGAAGATCACTCAAATTATCCTCAGTTACCTCAGTCGTCAGTTCGGCCGCAAACCTCAGAACAGCCGTGGACGGCACCGCAGCCGCCGCCTTCGCGGCCTCGTCCGCCGCGTTGTTTCCCGTCGTCACAAAGGACAGGTCTTTTCTGTGTGCCTGGCACTTTACGATAGCAATGCTTTTGGGCAACTTTACAGCCTGAATAAGCGCCACAACCTGCTTGTGGTGAAGGATCGGTGAGCCGTCCGATTTCTTAAAGCCTCTTGCCTTCCAAATGGCCGCGAATAGGTGGCATACGCCATGCGCATACGCAGAGTCTGTAAAGATGTTAACCGTGCGATCTTTAGCTATTATGCATGCTTCTGTTAGTGCTATTAGTTCTGCAAGCTGGGCCGAACATGGTTGCATGCATTGTCCGGCCTTTCTTGTTAGTGTTTCTCCGTTAGGTTTGCACTGTACGACGGCGTATCCTGACCTTAAATTTTCCCCCTCCCGATAGCAGGACCCATCCACAAAAAGTGAGAGTTCTGCTATCGCGAGCGGGTCGACTCCCAAATCAGGACGGAGTTTCACGAAAGCCTGTACCTCCACCTCACACTCATGCGGTTGACCCTCGCTCGGGAGTGGTACCAGATCCGCCGGGTTACTGCCGTGGCATGTTTTTATCGTAACGTCCGAGTACTGCAGGAGCCTCATGTAAGCCTGTTGCCGTTGGCTGGTCAGAACAAATTTGCCTCTTTCAATCAAGTTTGCCAATTTGTGATGTGTCCAAATGCAAATGTCATATCCCATTGTCACGGCCGTTGCCTTCTCATACATCAAATGTGCTGCGGCCAGGGCCTGATAACAAGGTGGCAGACCCTGCTCTACCGGCGAAAGAGCTCTAGAGTAATATGCTATCGGTTGTTTTTTCCCACTCCCCCCCTGTGTTTGAGTCAGGACAGCTGTCGCATGCTGCGCTCTATGTGAGACGAATAGGTGGAAACACTTCTCATAATCCGGCAGCGCCAGGGCAGGGGCCTGTAACAACAGACGCTTAATGTTTATGAACGCGTCCTCCCCCTCCTCGGTCCATGTCAAGGGAGCGCGAAGCTTGTCTGTACCCGCCTCTTTTATCATCATCCTCAACGGCGCTGTCGCTATCGTATAGTCCTCCACCCACTCAGAGCTGTACCCAGTCATCCCTAAAAACGTCATCATCTGTCGGACCGTCAATGGCCTAGGTGCCTTGGATACAGCTTCGAGCTGCGTGGGTGAGATGCTTTTTATGCCCTTTTGAATGACGTGAGACAAGTACTCAACTTTTGGCTGGCAGTACTGCAGTTTTGAACGGGATGCCTTGTGGCCTCCCACGGCTAATCCACTCAAAACTTTGATGGAGTCCTCATGGCACTGCTGACGTGTATCCGAGCAGATTAGAATGTCATCTGCATACAGTAAAACCGTGCTGAGTAGTGTGTCGCACACTCCTTGCAAGTCTTCCTTGAGCGCCTTCGAGAAGTAATGCGGCGAGTGCGCGAACCCTTGTGGCAACCGGGTGTAAGAGTATTGTTTCCCCCTGTGGGTAAAAGCAAACAGATACTGAGACTCTTTTTCCAATGGAACACTGAAGAATGCCTGCGTGAGATCAATGACCGTATAGTACTGCGAGCTACTCGGGATGTTTGTCAGGAGGGTGTGTGGATTAGCGACTTCCGCCTCTGGTCCAGACACCACGTCGTTCACCGCCCTCAAATCGTGTACCAGTCTGTACCTAGCCCTGTCCGCCTTTAGCACTGGGTGGATAGGTGTATTACATCTGGATTTGAAAGGGACGAGCACTCCCCCCTTTAACAGTCCCTCAATCTGATGTGATATAGCTTCATCCGACTCTGGCTTCATTGTATACTGTCTGATAAAGGGTGGTCTACAACCCTTCTTTAACCTGACCTTCACTGGCTGTGCCGACAATATTAGACCCACATCTGTGTCGTGTTTTGACCACAACCGTTCCGGGGTGCGCGCCAACATGTCCTGTTCCAGCAAAGCATCCGCCTCTGGAATAACGCAAGGGTCTCCTGGTAATCTGATTACTTGCGGTTTTGCCAAAACTGAAAAGGAAATCATTATTTTTATGAAACTCCCATCTGCGCTGTTCCAAATTAGCGGAGATTCCGTGGAGACCCACCTTTGAGTCTCGGATTCCTGTATCATTGAACCTAGATGTTCGGATTCGTAACCAGGATTTATTCTCAGAGTGATGTGTGGGGCGGCGTCTCTTAGTCTATGTTGTTCCCGTAGATACTTACCCGTGTTAACCCTCAACGCCGCGCCCTGTCTCCCTACAATTATCGCAGATGAGTCAATCTGCACCTGCTCGGGCTGTCCCTGCAACCATGCCTTGTTCCTAACTAGGTCACTATTCGTCAAATATTGTAGTGTGCAATGTGCCTCCATGTTTGTTTGTCTAGACTGAGGCAGTTGGGTTTTCAGAAATGGCTCCCAGGGGGCACAGACCCTTTGCAGCTCTGCATCTATGTTGCCCAGCCAGAACACAGTGGCCTCTTTCTCCCCCGTCCCTTGTAGCATCATTTGGTACACGTCTTGTTCAATTTGAATCCCCTCAGGCGTACATAGGATTTTACAGCCTAGTTTACACATTGCATCTCGTCCCAAGAGATTGCGCGGGGTGCTGTCCGAAATTAATACAGGTATTGTTATGGTCTTGTTGTTATACGTCATAGAGATTGGATCTGATGTGGGTATTAATTGTGTTTTTCCCGAGAATCCGACCGTCCGAACATACTGTCCAGACTGGGGTAAGTGAGCGGCGTATTTTTGCTTTATGCAGGAAAAACCTGCTCCAGTGTCTGCCATCATCTCTGTTAATTTGCCCTCCACTAGGACCTGCAGAATAGGTTCTTGCTCAGCTCCCTTGGAAACCACAATCATTTGATTTCCCCCCGTCGCATTCTCTGGGCACCCCTAGTGATTACCCCCCTGGTTTCGGGGCCCTCCTGTCTCCCCCTGTTTGTGGGGCCCTTGTGACTCCCCCTGGCGCACGGGTCTTCCATACTCCGAGCCGGGACGGTATGGTTGCCTACATCTCATTTCCCTGTGTCCCTGCATGCCGCAGTTCCAACAGTGGAAACGGGGAAACTGTTGTTCGTTCCCCGGTCCCTGTGTAAACCGTGGGCCTGATTGCCCATTCCCTGCCTGCCGCCTGGACGCCTGGTTCTGTGAACTATAGCCATAGCTTCTCACTACCTGAGGTGCAGGCGGGGGTCCCTGGTCCTGCATGGGTGGAGAGGTAGCAGATGACACCATTACTGCCTGCAACCTCCTTTGGGGCTGCAGTTGTTGCTGAGTTAACTTCCTTGAGTCATTTCTATCCTGATCCCTGACTTTCTGCTCCTGAGCCCTTTGCTTCTCCACGCTATGTGTTACATGTGCACAGAACAAAGGATAAGTCATGTCCATTAACCCCACCACGTCTTCCAGTCTATTCTTAACCACCTCTGGAAGCCCTCTCATCACACTTTCTCTAAACATCGCTCTCTGCAACGGGTCAATTTCTGGGTTGTGTCCTAGCTCACCTCTCCACTCCTTCAGTATTTTGTTCACATAGCACATGTTCACCGGCAATTGCGTGACATAAGGTGGGGATGTTGGTTTCCCTATATCCGTCTCTCTCTGATTTAGCGCTAAAGCTTCCTGCCTGTATGCTCTCCCCTTCTGGGCGTAGAGCT